>NC_061121.1:124012379-124259073 GCF_002878395.1 Capsicum annuum | reverse complement strand
GTTGGGACCTTCACTAGTTGAGGTGGATACTAGCCAATCTGTGGAGAAGACATAAGAATTTTAGCCTTTCAACTACCTTTTATTTGAGATTGACATTGAGAAGGCGAATAAGAGTGAGTGTGTTGGGGATGGTGTAAATTTGTATGTGGGAGTTGTATATAATGTTTAGATGATGCTATGTCTTTAGAGTCATCTAAAATAGTGGAAGAGTGTGAAGATGAGGAACAAAAATCCTATATTCTTGAATTTGTACCAAACAAGCAACACAAAAAATATTCCTCACTTTAAGGCGAGTGGTTTACCATGCACCATCCATTAATCAGTTCCTTCTTCTTTGTACCACCACCCTATGACCAAAGTAAATAGATGGATGCGAGGTTGGGGGTGAAATTCATATCCTCAAGGTGGAGAAAAAAGTTATATGGGTTGTGTCATGACACTAAATCAGGCGCTACTTGGAAGGTAACCCAAGTTGAGGTAGATATTAATTTTTAGTATTTTAGCTCTTACTTCACATAGTTTTTATTTTTGTTGAGTCACAAGTAGATGAGAAGTCTAAGTACCAAAAAGCTGAGGTAAAAAGCATGGCACAGACTAAGTGTGGGTCCCCGAACCCTCGTGATATATGAAGATGCTACTATCTATTCCTATAGGCCTCGGGGAGTATTTCTATCTTTACTTTTAAATTCAACTTTGGGGATAAAGTATATTTTTAAGTGTGGGGTAGGGGAAATCCCATGTCTTGGGTGAAGTGATGTTGTAGGGTCTTAAGTCTTAGTTATTTTCTTAATTTTGGGTTAAATTTGAAAATATTGAAAAAAATCATAAAATAATTTGGTGTTGTGTATGATTACAAGATGCAAATGGGGTTTATATGTAAAAGAGCATTTTGTTTGTGTGAACTACTACTTTTGAGACTCCTAGTCTATAGTTTATAACTCTTGTATATTGTTGGCTTAATTTTGAATTAATGTGATTGTTTGGTTAAGAGTCTATGTTGACCCTACTTGAGTTGCATATGTGTGTAAGATTTTTGTGTATTCCTTGTTGTATGTGATATGTAGAACTTGCCTGGTGTGTGTGCAAACCAAAATAAAGAGTGTGGGTTTAGAAGATCATATAGTCTATTCTTTGATAGCTTTGTTTCATATCCTACTTTACCTACCATTGTGCATAATCCTAGTTAGCCTTATTGATGCTTTAGCCTACTCCTTGGTTGCCTCATATGTAGCTTGTTTCCATTCTTTGTTTGACCTAAAAAAAATCTCCTAAGAACTTTAATGAAAGCTTAATAAGTGACGGAGTATGAAAAATAAGAAGAAAAGAGGTGAAAGTTAAGCCCCCAAGAAATAACTATTGGTGTTGAAAATTGATATGTGTTGTGGTTGGGAGTTGAGTAATGAAAAGAATGAAGATTATTCAAAATTGAATAATGTGTGCATAGATAATACTCTTACTATATTGTATGTGAATTAGTTTAATGAGATGGGGAAAATAAGAGAAGTGTGTAGGTGAATAAGGTGGATTGGTTGTTATTAGAGAGATCTTAGTGTTCCTGTGATGTATTAAAGTGCTTAGTGAGATAGTTACTATCACTGGACAAAATAGTTCCTACCCATCCCTTAGCTTACATTACAACCCATAAAGACCTATTTTATCTTGGGACTTAACATTCTGATATTAATGGAGTACTCACTAAGGGAAAGCCTATTGTTCATCTTGTGTAACTTGTGAATTCTTTGTGAAAGTGAGAGTAATTTGATTCTTATACCTATTTTATGATAAATTGCATCTATAAGAGTGATTATGGGTAACTCTCTTATGACCAGGGAATATGTTTTATGATAGTTTGGTATATGTGTGATCTCTTGGATTAAGTAATAGGAATGAGTTTGCCAACTTAGTGAGTCAATTCATGAGGCGAGGATGTTTTGGAGTAGTGTTCTTGAACTTTCAATTATGTATAACATGCCTAGTGTAAAAACTTGCATTCTGTGTAGTCATTGTAGTGATAGCTTGAATGTCTTGCTTGTAGTAGAAGTGTCGATTCGCCTCTGATTATGATGCTTAAAGTAAAGAGTTGTTCGACGACGAACAAGGCCCTAAGTATGGGATGATGATCTGAGGTGAATTTATGCACCTCAGTGTCATTATCTATACTTGTTTAGCCTTGTTTTGAGGACTTCTTGTGTGATTAATGAGTTGGTAATGATATAAATGAGCATCTAAGTGTTAAACTACTTCATTATAATGTTTAAGGTGTGTTTGAAACAAGTTTGGAATTAATTTGGTCACATAGAGTTTAGACGAGAAATTAGTTATAACTTTCAAACTCTATTGGTTACTTTGCATAAATTAAATCTTAATAGTTAAACTTGAATTAGATAGTTGTTGATACAAGTACCTATGGGATCAATATTCGGTTTTATTTAAGGCCACTGTATTACTTGGTGAGACCACGTACTCTTGTGTGTGCACTTGGGCGCAACAAGTCCCTAGCAATGGTATCAAAAGCTTGTTGTGCCTAAGCGCACATGCAAGTGTATGTATTCTCACCAAGTAATATAGTGGCCTTTTACAAGCCAAGTAGCAATCCCTTAGAGACTTGTGTTAAAGACTATCCCAGACTAGTTCCACTATTAAGATTAACTCTATGATGACGTAACCAAAAGTAATTATAAGTTAAAACTAAGAATAAACTAAACAATGCTATAAATTAATAGCCTTGGACAATCAATGGGGAGAAACCCAGTGTTAAGTCACTTTGAACAATTGTACTAAACTATATAACTTCTTTAGTTAGGTTAATTATCTTGGTTGTTGGTTCATGGGGTTGATATTATGAGTATGGTCTTCCGAACCTCTAATCACCTGTCTAACTTAGCCTCACACCTACATTATTGAGTGGGGATATGAGAACTAAGTTAAATACATTCATATTTCATCTCGTAATTGAACTAAATAGGGAAATTAGGTATATTCCTATCCTTAATTCAAATCATAACTTCAAGATAGTGAAAGATTACGATCCTATTCTATCTATCCCATGTTCTATCCTCTTATTCCTCCTCCCGGTTCACAAGATAATTATACATGCATTCTAGGGGTTGTGAATCCTTAAAATAGTAATAAAAAGAATAAATAAAAAACCAAAAATGATAAACAACCACAACCAAATCAATTCATAACAATAGTAATCATATTCTTGGCCTTAACCCAATAAAAGGGTGTTTAGTCAATTATAAACATAACTGTAATCACAATGAACGAATACATGTAAAAATACATAATAAAGTCAAATTAATGGAATAAAAACCCTAATTGACATGTTCTCCAGCCTCCCTTCAAGTCCCAAGGTCGTCCAAGGTGTCTAACGTAATGACTAAGTGTCCTATTTATAGGAGGACAAAATTTGCCGATTTTGACCTAAGGACGTGCCATGCCAATATCATTCCATATAGGCAGAGTGGCACCACTAAAATGTAGATTCACACTGTAATTGACCATCTATGATGTTTCCAAGAGCATTCCATGGCCTTATCACGACACCTAGGCTATATGTCACACCAAGGACTTCAAAACATCCAACTTTGATCCAAGTTTGTCTCATGCTTTTGTCCTTCATTTCCAAGCTTTGTGGTGATTTTTACACTTGATTTCCAGCTTGTACATCAACTATATATCATTTCAATCCACTTTAAAAGCTTCATACAACATCAAACATCATACATTATAGCACAGAACACTATACAATTCAAGGCAATGAGCTAGTAAAGGCCATAGTCCAAGCTAAGAGTACTAGATTTTGTACCTTGATTCTTAACTTGCTGTTTTGACTCCAAATTCACTATGAACACACTTTTAACATTACATTTACATAACATAACACTTAGATTCTTATTTAAACCAAGAATTACTTATTAAGCACAATAGAATTCCTCTAAACTAAGCTACTTAAACCACAATGATAGCACTGAGGTGTATAAATCCACCACAGGTCAGGTTGGTTGGTTATTATATCCAATTCATCAAGGGTTTTTTGACTGTTTTAGCATCTATGACCAAATTTAAATGGAAGAAGGTTTCTCTCTGATGGTCCGAGGAGTATAAGTCAAACTTTGGAACGTTTAAGAATTTCCTTACTTCAGCTCCTATTTTAGCTCTTCTTGTAGTGGTTGAGGGATTCACCATGTATTTTTATGCTTCTGGTGTTGTTCTAGGCTATGTTTTTATGCAGCATAGTCTTGTTACTGCTTATGCTTCAAGACAACTTAAGGTTCACAAACATAACTACCCAAATCATGATTTGGAGTTGGAGGCGATAGTTTTCATACTTAAGATTTAGAGGCATTATTTATATGGTATGCATTATAAGATTTTCACCAATCATTGTAGTCTTTAGCATTTTATGACCTAGAGAGAGCTTAATGCTACACAATGTAGATGGATTGAGTAGCTTAAGAATTATGATATTTCCATCTTGTATCATCCGGGCAAGAAAAATATGGTAGCAGATGCCTTGAGTTGAAAGGCAATGAGTATGGGTAGATTGGCTTGTATTTCAGTTTCTCAAAGGCTGTTAGAATGGGATATTTAGTCCTTAGCCAACTTGATGATTCACCTTGATACTTCGAACTCTAGGATAATTCTTTCTAGTGTCAATGTAAGGTCTTCACTTCTTGAGCAGATTCAAGATTGTCAATTTAAGGATAGTAACTTTGCTTTCTTTATGATCAGGTGTTGAGAGGTGAGTCTGAGAGGATCACCATGGATTTTGAGGGAATTTTGAGATTTGATAGTCATGTTTGTGTTTTGAGAATGGATTACTTAATTAAGTTGATTTTGCATAAGTCTCACAGCTCTAGATATTCTATTTATCTAGGAATAACTAAGATGTATAAAGAATTTAGACAATATTATTAGTAGAGCAGCATGAAGAGAGATATGGCAGAGTTTGTATCTTGTTACCTATGTTATCAGCAGGTAAAGGTTGAGCATCAACGACTTAGTGGTTTGATTTAGAAATTTCCCATTCTTGAGTGGAAATATGAGAGAATTACCATGTATTTCATTAGTGGGTTTCCTGACACTTCCCATGGTTCTGATGGCATTTGGGTCATTGTAGATCGATTGACCAAGTGGGCATATTTCATTCATATTCAGATGTCCTTCAGTGCTGAGAGGTTAGCCTGTATCTATATGTGTGAGATAGTCTGTTTACATGGGGTGCCTATATCTATTATTTTGGACTGAGAATTTATGTTCACATCTAGCTTTTAGAGATATTTTCAAGAGGAGTTCGGTAATTAGTGGATTTTAGTACAACCTTCTATTCGCAAACTGATGGCCAGTCTGAGAGGACTATTCAGGTGCTTGAGGATATACTCTAAGCCTGTGTTATGGATTTTAGAGGCCAGTGGGTGGAATACTTAGCCTTGGAAGAGCTTTCTTATAACAATAGTTATCATTCGAGAATTGAGATGGTGCCTTTTGAGTCTTTGTATGGTAGGAGATGTTGTTCTCTGATTTGAAGGTTTGATACTTCTGATATTCAACCCCGTGGTACTGATTTGCTTCAGAGTCATTAGATAGACTTATAGTGATTCAGGATGAGTTGAGAATAGCTCAGATTTGGCAGAATGCCTATGCAGATTGTAGAAATTATGCCTTGAGATTTCGAGTTGGTGATGGAATATACCTCCATGTGTTGCCAATGAAGGGTGTGATGAGGTTCAAAAGAAAGGGCAAGCTCAGCCGTAGACATATTGGACCTTTCAAGATTTTTTGCTGTGTTAGTGAGGTGTCTTATAAGTTAGCTTTACCTCTAGAGTTTGCTGCTGTCCATATAGTTTTCCGTGTTTCCATGTTTCCATGTTGTGGAAATACATTCTCGATCCATATCATGTGCTTAGATAGGACTTAGTCTAGTTGGATTAACAGTTGACCTTTGTAGAGGAGTCGATACACATTTTGGCTAGTGTTGTTAATTAGTTGCACACTTAGGAGATTCCTATAGTTAAGGTTTAGTGCAGGCACCGCCCAGTGGAGGAGGACACTTGGGAGATCGAGAGTAAGATGTGAACCCAGTAACCTCACCTGTTTGAGACTTTAGGTACATCCTAATCCTTTAACTATTGCGGATGAAAGTTCATTTAGTAGTGGATCTTGTAATGAACCTTTAGGTAATTTTCCACATTTCAGCTTATTTTTTCTGTTAGAGCTTCTCTGTAGCTGCTCGAAGTCATTTAGGACTTACTGGAACTGGTAGTACGATTGCTGGGCACTTTGTTTGGTTTTTAGAGCCAATTCTCTGTTTAGAAGTCTTCACTGGATCCAAATGGTAACTAGGTAAAAACTTAAGTTAAACAACCTCGAATACAAATTTTGATTGTACCATTAACTATGGTCAATTTTAGGCTAGAAGAACTCTTGGTTTGGCTCCCAAGGCACCCAAGCTCATTTCAACCTATTAGTCGAAAAGTTAAGAAATTAGAAGTTAGATGTGGGACCCATATTTTGTTGAAAGAACCTCAAATGAAAATTTCGACTACGCTATTGAGTCTAAAATATCAAATTTGGTATGGTTACATGGTAAGTGTGTGTATATGAAATTCCAAGTCTCATCTATGATCTGGTGCATTCGCGATCGCAGGCCTTGGATCACAATCACGATCTGGCAGCATGATGTTCTGGCTTTTGGCAGAACATTTTTCATTTTTTTTGTAAGGAAAATTGCATGTTTTCAAGCAACCAAGGTTGCATTTAATGCTAGTTTTTAGTGTTTCAGGGTAAAGAGGTGACTAAAGGAAAAGACTCAGGAAATTAGCAGAAAAATACTTTTGACGGTCAAAATGCTGGACTGTCAATTTTGTGATGGACCACCAACTCAACCGTCAGATCGAGGCAGAACCCATAAACTCTAAGACCCAGCAACGGTCCATGTGGTGTACCATCAGTCCTGCGATGGACCGCCACTTTGGCTGTCAGCACTAAACAGAACCAAGTATTTTGGAAGGCTCAGCGACGGCCAACTTGGGGGACCATCGATCTTTCTATGGACCACTGCTCCATCCATCAGGATTATCCAGAACCTGACTCTTCAGCACCACTAACGATGGTCAAGATGGTGGACCGTTAGTTTTGCGATGGACTAACATGTGAACCGTCAATCTTAACCAGAAAGTGACCATCTAGGATGAGCTGCGACAGACCTAATGGTGGACCATCAGTACTTCGATGGACCAGCACTTTGACTGTCACTTTGGATGCGAATTTTATATTATTTGAATTTTAAAATCTTTTTATGGGGGAACATATAAATACCCAATTTTAGGTTTTATTAGGTATCTTTTATCTTTTACTAGGGTTTTCCAGGACTTGAAACATATTGCTATATAGTTTTTCTCTGAGTTTATTCAAGAATTTGGGGATCAAGATTTCATTATTATATTTTTTACTGAAGATTGAAGAACAGCAATTGTGACTTTTGTAAGTGAATTCTGAATTACTTGATGAATATCACAATGATTTCTTCTTTTTCTTTGATGGAAATATATAACTAAGCTCCCATAACTAGGGTTATGGGAGCCTTGATGTGAATAGCTGATTGGGGGTTGTGAATCTAGTAGATTCCCATGACTAATTGATAGTGTATAAACCCTTATTTACTTTAATGACTTTTATTGATTGTAAACTTGAAAAGTGAGTCCAAGACAACACTTGTTCAAATAGAAAAGTATTTGCTGAAAAAAAAGGGTTTACACAAATCCAAAGATTTTAACCTTTATATAGAGGGTAGATGCCTTAACTGGATCAACTCATGTGAGAATATAGTTAGATAAATAATATGTTCCTTAAGTTTGAAAGCATTAAGGGATAGGTTACTCATTTTAGGTTGAGAAACTAATGAGTGAGTCATAGAATTCAATTAATCTTGTAATTAAAATTATTCATTGGGAATTCAAAATAGTTCATAACCCTAGCTGCTTAAGCAACTTGGTAACCATAATCCTAGTTTCAATACTCTTATTGAATTACTATTTGCAATACAATTGATATTTGGATGCATTTAAGTACAATTGATAAATCATAACCCTCTTCCATTTTAGAACCTTTGATCAACAGTCTAATAACAACCACAATATTTAGTGAACACAGTATTCCCTGTGGGATTTGACACCCAACCCATTGGGTTCTTATTTGATAGTAACCACTTACACTTTCTAACGAGAGTTGTAATTTGGTCGTATCAAATTTTTGGTGCCATTGTCGGGGAATACGATTTTTAATTAAGTTTGTGTTTGTTAATTGACCTTTGATCGAGTTTCTCAAATTTTACTTTTGTTTGTTGTTTTTGTTCTATGTAGGGTATTTATTGTGTATGCCAAGTACACGGAGATCGGGTGCACCATTATTATCAATACATCCAGAACCGCAGTTAATTGGTAGAATGGCAAACCTCCAAGCGGCTGAAAGACTAGCCGCTCTGGCTAGAGCTCAACTAAATCCGCAGAATGATGACCAACAGGCACGTCATCCTAATCCCGATGATGACAATTTGGGGGATGATGATTTGTTAGATCCTGTTAACCCAAGGCGTGTAGAGAATGTGGCTACATCAGTGAATTAGAATGTAAACAGGAATCACCCATTTAGGGCAAGGCAAGAGCGTCAACCAGTGCAGTTTGATTTTAATAATAACGAAGATGAAATGGATGGAGTAGGTGCAACTGGAGCTATCATTCCTCCACCTCTAGAACCAGGAGCTTAATTTAATATTACCAGTATGATGATTCAACTCCTTCATCTTAAGGGGTTGTTCGATGGTCTTCCCAGAGATGATCCAAACATACATTTGGTGAATTTTATCACTATTTTCAAGTGTTTTGATAATCTAGGAGTGGGTCAGAATGCTATCCGCTTATGTTTGTTTCCATTATCTCTATCTGGAGAGGTGACACTATGGCTAAATCAACTGAATTCTGACTCTATAACCAACTGTAGGCAGTTGAAAGAGGCTTTCCTAGAAAGATTCTTTACACCCTCCAGAAAGGTATAGTTGAGGGATAAAATCAGTAACTTCCGATAGCTTCCTATTAAAGCTCTTTATAAGACCCTAGGGAGGTTTAAAAATAAGTTGATGCAATACCCAAACCATAACATGATGGATATTCATTTGATAGAGACTCTTTATTGGGCTTTGAACTTTATCATGAAGCCAGTCATGGATAATGATGCAGGAGGGTCATTTGTTGACCTTACTTTTCCAGAGGCCTCAGAGATGCTTGATCGAATGACCAAATAGAGTAGAGCTTGGCATACCAGGGATTCTGTGGTGGCAATTACTATCCCGTGCACTATTGGGACTTTTCATTTTCCAAAAGCTTTATGTGATTTGGGAGCCAGTATAAACTTGATGTCACTGTGTATAATAAACTAGGTTTGGTGGATCCTACTCCAACAAACATGAGATTAGTTATGGAAGATAGGTCTGTGAAGCGGCCCGTAGGGATTTTATATGACGTATTAGTGAAGGTATCTAGTTTCATATTTCTAGCTGATTTTGTCATTCTCGATTGCAAGGTGGAATTCGAGGTGGTCATAATCTTGGGTAGACCTTTCCTCACAACCGAGAGTGTACTTATTGATCTAAAAGAAAATAAGCTACTATTCAGGCTGAATGATAAAGTAGTTTGATTCAATGTATGCCAATCCATGAAATAGAATGAATATATAAGCATATAGTTTGATTCAATGTATGCCAATCCATGAAATAGAATGAATATATAAGCATATTTTCTATTATGGATATTTATTATGAGGAGGAGTAGGAAGTACCTATAGAAGAAAAATTTACTGTGGAGACTTTAGCTGCTGTATTAATAAATTTTAATCAACACGGTATTGAAGATTATGAGGAGACTGTGTGTTCCTTGATAGGCATGGGGTCTTATTCTTATGCACCAAAGAAGCTGGATTTAGACTTGAAAAATTGTCCTAATCCACCGGCCAAGCCATCTATTGAAGAGCTACCCACTTTGGAGCTGAAAGAGTTGCCTAGCCAGTTGAGGTATTGTTCCTGGGAAGTAGGAATACACTACATATTATTATTGCGGCTGACTTAGGTGAACAACAGGTGGAAGCCCTTATTTCTGTTCTTAAGAGATATAAGAGGGCTATTATTTAGATGATTACAGACATTATCGGCATTCTTCCTGGTATATGCACACATAAAATCCAGCTAGAAGAGGATTGTGTCCCGACTATTGAACATCAACGCCGTCTTAACCCACCTATGTAAGAGGTGGTGAAGAAAGAAATTATCAAGTGGCCAGATGTAGTAGTGGTATAACCCACCTCAAATAGTAAGTGGGTAAGTCCTGTTCAGTGCATGCCCAAGAAAGGAGGCATGATAATGGTGGCTAATGAGAAGAACGAGTTGATTCCACTCAGGCCTTTTAGTGGATGCAGGGTGTGTATGGATTAAGAAAACTCAACTCGTGGACATTGAGGTACTACATCCCAATGCCTTTCATGTATCAGATGCTTGATCGATTGGCGGGAATAGGTTGGTATTGTTTCTTGGATGGTTATTTTGGTTACAATCAGATTTCTATCGGCTGAAGGATCAGGAAAAATGATATTTACTTGTCCATATGGTAATTTTTCATTTAAGCAGATGCCGTTTGGATTGTGTAACGTACCCGCTAACTTTCAACGGTGCATGATGTCAATTTTCTCAGATATTATTGAGGACACCTTGGAGGTATTTATGGATGATTTTTCTATGCTAGGAGATTTATTTGAGATGTGCTTAGTAAATATGAGTAGGGCCTTGTAGCGGTGTGAGGAGTTCAATCTTATGCTTAATTGGCAAAAAGGCCACTTCATGGTGAAGAAAGGCATTGTTCTTGGATACAAAATTTCAACAAAGGGGATTAAAGTTAATCGAGTTAAAGTTGAGGTTATAAAGAAGCTTCCACCTTCTATTTCAGTGAAGGGAGTGTGAAGTTTCCTTGGTCATGATGGCTTCTATAAGAGGTTTATAAAGGACTTCTCAAAGATTGCAAACCCCCTTTGCAAAATTTTGGAGAAAAAAGTCAAATTCTCCTTTGATGATGATTTCTTGAAGGTATTTGAATGCCTTCAAGGGAAGCTGGTTGATGCTCCTATTATTGTTGCACTGGATTGGTCAAAACTATTTGAGATAATGTGTGATACAAGCGGTGTTGCCCTTAGAGCTGTGCTGGGACAGAAGAAAGACAAATTGTTTCATCCAATCTATTATACCAGCAAAGCGCTAAATGGATCTCAAAAGAACTACACCATCACAGAATAGGAAATTCTTGTAGTTGTTTATGCCTTTGAAAAGTTTCGGGCATATTTTCTAGGAACTAAGGTGGTGGTCTCCACTGACCATGCAACCTTGAGATATTTGATGGAGAAAAAGGATGCAAAGCCAAGGTCGATTAGATGGCTGCTGCTGCTTTAAGAGTTTAACTTTGAAGTCAAAGATCAAAAGGGTTGAGAAAATTAAGTTGCGGACCACCTGTCTAGGCTTGAAGGGGAGCAAGCTGCTAGAGATGAATTTGAGATCAATGATGCATTTCCTGATATGGAAATCTCCGCTACTGTTATAGAGAAAATACCTTGGTATGCTAATTTCACAAATTATATGGTGAGCGAGGTGATCCCAGAGAATATTTCCTTCCATCAAAGGAAAAAGTTTCTCCATTATGTGAGCCATTACTTCTGGGATGCGCCGTATCTTTTTTGATGATGTACGGATGGTATTATTAGATGATGCATCCCAGAAGTAGATATGTCAAGTATACTGGAAGCAAGTCATGCTTCCCCAGTTGGAGTTCACAATGCAGGTGATCGGACTGCAAGGAAAGTGCTTCAGAGTGGCTACTATTGGCCCTCTTTATTCAGAGATGTCTACGAGTTCGTGAAGAGGTATGACCAATGTCAAAGGCAAGGGTCCATCTTAAAGAACCATGAGATGCCAATGTCTAAAATGTTGGAGGTAAAATTATTTGATGTCTGGGTCATTGATTCCATGGGGCCCTTCGTGAGCTCATTTGGGATGAAGTACATATTAGTGGCCGTTGAATACGTGTCAAAATGGGTTGAGGCTGAGGCTTTAGTAGATAATGAAGGGAAGAGAGTTGTTGCATTCCAGAGGAAAAACATCTTCTCTCGCTTTGGGGTACCACGTACCATTATCAACAATGGAGGATCACAATTTTGCAATAAAATGTTCAGAGCTACCTTAGCAAAATATGGAGTTAAGCAGCATAAAATAGCTACACCATACCACCGCAAACTAGTGGGCAGGTAGAAATCTCTAATCTAGAAATCAAAGATATCCTTGCCAAGACTGTAAATGCTAGCAGGAAGGATTGGTCTAGGAAGCTGGACGATTCCTTATGGGCATATCGAATGGCTTTCAAGACACCTATTGGCATGTCTTCATACCAATTAGTTTATGGAAAGGCATGGTATTTTCCAATTGAGCTAGAGCATAAAGTATTGTAGGCACTGAAGCAGCTTAACTTGAATTGGAATGAGGCAATAAATATGAGACTGGGGCAACTAAATTAGATAGATGAGTTTCGTCTTGGAGCTTATGATTGGGCTGATCTATACAAAGAAATATTGAAGAAGTAACACGACCGCAGGATTGAGAATCGGGATTTCCAAAGAGGTGACTTTGTGCTTCTATTCAACTCCAGACTCAAAATATTTCCAGTTAAGCTCAAATCAAATGGTCCGGCCCATTTAAAGTGAGACAAGTCTACTCATCTAGAGTAGTGGAACTTGAAAATGAAGATGGAAGTGTCTTCAAGGTAAATGGGCAACATGTGAAACTGTATATCGGTCCAATAGACTTGATAAGGAGTATTGATACTGTCTATCTCGATGATGTCTGAGTAATTGAGATATCTTAGTCGTGCTGCAACTATAAATCAGGCGCTAGTGAGAGGCAACCCACGGTGTGTTGTTGTGAAGAATTCGTTAAATTATTTTTGTAGTTAGTGCATTTTTGATGTGTTTGTGAAGTGTGCAGGATAAAAAATATAGCAAAAAAAAGAAGTAATACAGCTGAAACAAGGAGAGAAAATTAAAGCTACTGGAATAAAAGTGACGGTCAAAATGGTGGACCACCAGTTATCTGACAGACCAGCATTTCCACCATCGCAAAAATGCTAAAAAATTCATACACTGGGTAAATTTGATGGTCAATATGGTGTACCATCAGAAATTTGGTGGACCACCACATCGATTGTAAAAACTCAAGCTGGTGGCCTAAGTTCTGGAAAGTAGCGACGGTCAAAATGGTGGACAGTCATAAAATTGGTGAACCACCTTATTGACCATTGCAGGCAAGATAAACTGATCACATTCTAGTAATAAGTAATGGCCAAATTGGTAGTCCGTCGCTAGTCCGATGGACCATCACTGAGGCCGTTAAAATTACCCTAGCACTGGGTCGGGTCGGGTTCAAATTGTTTGCTATTTAAATGTCCTACATTTGGCCCAATTGGTTTTAAAAAAGAGGCAAAAGAGTGGTTACATATGTTTTAACCTCTTTTTAACTTCTTCAACTGATCAAATACCTACGGATTCAAAGCATCTAAAGTCTTTTGCTCTTCTTAAAACTCTCTATCTCCTCCCTTCTTCCCTGTTTAAGAAACCCTTTTCTCTCCTTTATTCTTATTACAAATAATTTTGAAAGCACATTTAGAATTTTTTTTAAGGAAAGTTTGAGTTTTTAATTTGCAAGCAAGACCTTAATACCAAGGTATGCGCACCACCCTTTTTTTTTTGTAAAAAAAAAGGGCATGAAATAGCTAAGTGGTTTGTTCATTACAATTCCATCTTTTGTTATGCTCTTGTTTTGAGTTGCTGTATATTTGTAAACTTAAATATGCAGTGTAGAGTGAAGTCTGAGTAACTCACATGCTTAAAATCAAGAAATAAAGTGTATAAATGTGAAGTGGGTGTCAATTGTTGCTTAAAAGTCAGAGTTGTATGCCAAATGAAAAAAAATGGCGAATTGAAAGCTGAACCTGAAGAAGAAGGTGCGACGGTCGAAATGGTGGACCGTCACTTTTGCGATAAACCACTAAATTGACCACCACAATGACCTATGATGTGACACCCACTAGATAAGATGTGATGGCCTAAATGATGGATCGTCACTATCTCGACGGACCACTAATTGAACCATCGCATGTCTTTGGAATTTTATGCCTTCTACGTAAGACCTAATGGACCACTTGGTGGACCACCAGTTACCTGACGGACCACTAATATGATCATCAACTCAAAATTTTCAACTGTTATGATGTTTTGTTCTGTGAACTAATTCTTTATTTTTTTTTTAGGCATTATGGCTCACAAAATACCACCAACCAGAGGAGGAAGATCTCAAAAGGGTAGAGGCAAATCTGCACTTGACTACAACACCAGAAAATATGAAAATAAACTCCCACACTCTCCCCATCTGAAGAGGAGATCGACAGTAGTACAACCAGCAAAACTCGAGCCCAGACGAGGAAATGGTTGCTACAAATCAAGCTGAACCTGGCGAGGATAAAACTGAGAATGCTAATGTGGGGAAGCAAACAAAGGCGACTGAGGAGGATAGTGAACTAAGGGTGCCAACATTATCAAGGGTAAGGACCCTTAAGTTTGAGAAGTGATTAAATGGCAGATAGAGGGAGCGACAGCTAAGTTCTATGACGGATTAACACCTACAACAAGGGGGATAAAAAGCCATTTGCAGAGGAACATCAGATTGTGACAACGGAGCTACATGAATACCTTGAGTTGGAATGCCGTTTCTAAAAGTATGAACTAACATTGATGGGCAGGCCACTAGGGGCGTATCAACCGAATTTGGTAAGAGAATTCTTTGCCAATTATCTTGCTCTAGTAGAAAAGAATAGTCCAAAAGGGATGTCTGTTGAAAGTTTACTAAACAGAGAGTCCATACTTGTCCGAGGAGTCACTATCGATATTTCATCCTGAACAATCAATAGGATGCTGTTTGGGACAAAGTACGAGGATCCTCCTGCTTACCTGATCTGAAGTATAGGTTGAGAACTATATCCACTCAGAGGCCTTAGGTGGCTTCATTATTGAATGGTAATGGTAACCCTTCTTCGTTGACTAATCTATCGGAGCACATTGCAAAATATTCCATTAGCTTCAGGGCTAAGATCTGGTGGGCTGTTGTTCACTTAAGGCTGATGCCAACAAAAGGTGATGGAAACTTGGAAAAACACAGAGCCGTATTGGTGGCAAGCTTGGTGTCAGTTCTGCAAGTTAACTTCAGCTAGATTATTACGGATGAGATGTTTGTGAGGGCACATAAAAAAGTAGTACATTATCGTTCCCATGCTTAATCACTGAGTTATGCATACAAGCTGGTGTGCCCCTGATCTGTGGAGTTAACAAAGAAATCCCGGCTAAACATACGGGACATTGAGAAGTTGAAAGATGACTCAAATTTCGAGATGTATGACACCAAGCCTCCAGCTTACCAGACTCAATCTGCACTAGCTCCTGATGCTACAAAAATTACCACAGGTATGCTGTTGCCCATCACTACTTATGTTCCACTATAATATGTGCCTCTAGGTACTTCTACAGGGTCGGGTTCTGCATAATCTATAGGGGGAGCAGACTTTTCCAAATACAGGTTGACACCAGAGAATTTTGCAAAATTAGTAAAGCTGCAAAAGAGGTTTCAGAGATGGTTAGATAAATAGGTATCAGAATTTAAGCCTTTTAGTGATGAAATTGTAGCTGAGGCAATTCGTCCATTCCAAACTATTTAGGCGAGGATAGACAACATGGAGTACCATATCAACAAAAGGCTAGATGCACTATCCCTCCCTGATCTTGCCAAGCTTATGGCCATATTGGAGCAAGCAAAAGTTGATATAGAAGAGTTGAAAGGAAGGTAATCACAACAGACTATTTTTGACCCAACATTAGTGGTGAGTGATGATGATGAAAGTATTATAGATTTGATGGGGAGGCCTAAAAGGACAAAAAAAAGTAGTTGATAGATGAGCGAGCTGTAAGAAAAGAAGAAAAGAGGAGAAATAGAGCAGAAATGACATCGACGCAACAGAAAAGGCATGATCTAAAGAAAGCTTAAAATAAATCAAGGAAAGATGAAAAAAAGAGAAAGAAGGGAGAAACAAATAAAGTAGCAAGAGTATCTACTAGTGTTGCCCCAGCAAGGGGGCAAAGTTCAAAATCAGTCTAGGAGATGAATCCTCCAATCCAGGAGGGTAAGGTTTTGAGTGCCCCTACTACCATAGGGTCTAACATTGCACCAGGCAAGGATGCAGGATCCTCACCACACTTCACAAATGTCTCAGATGAATAAGAGACAAATACAAGTATACCCATTCCTTTGTACTTTATTTTAATACGTTGAGGATAATACATGTGTTTTTCTATGGGGGTTGGGTACTTTTACCATGGGGGAGGGGTGTATTGCCGACATTCTAGACCCCTACCATGTTCTAATTAAAAGAAGCAATATGTTGAGGTTTAACTTCAAATTTTGTATTTTTTTTCTTTTTTTTTAAGTCTTGTTATGTTTTCAAAGTTGGTCCATGAAATAAAAGTGATGTTTTGTGTAGTGTCTTATTGTGAATATGGATGATGACTGATGTTGGCATCTAACTATAATTGTTTCCATTTAACTATTTACTTTTGTCTCCTAGAATATGTGATCAACTGTTAGTGAATCTGTTATTGGTATTACCCTGTAAATATACATGATGTGATGCAAATCTTAAGAACAGTAGAATGGGTGTGACTCAGCTACCACTGTGTGTGCGAGTATTTATATTAGTTCTTACATAGCATAGTACCTAGAATTTGCCTGGTTCAATTGATGTTGTTCTGTAGTTGATGGGACAGGAAGTGATGGCAGGCCACCTTGTGCTTTTAGTCCATTTAGCCAAAATAATTGACCCCACCAAAAATAAGTTTCCATTTTTGAACCCTTATTTGAGCCTTTGTTAATTTTTCTTTATTACCAAACATTCTAGTTAACTATCTTTTAGCTGTTGACTCCTAGCTCTGGCCCTAGCCTAGTAATCGGCAATGTTTACCTAAACTTAGGAGTTCTATATTGCGGGACTATTAACTGCCTAATGGAAAGTTGGTCTAGAATTTGAATTAGAGCATTTGGCCCTAGTCGAGTTAAGAGAATGTGCACTTTGAATTTCGGCATCAGCCTAAGTTGAGGGTGGCTAATTCTTGTATAAAAAAGGGTCTATTGTGGTAAAGCATGAATGTATGAGAAGTGGGTAAATGAGATAGCAAAGCAATGGACTTGGTAAGAAGAAGTTATAGGAACAGAGAGTTAAAGCGTATCTTTTAGTCACTTTTGCCCAAAATCACCCCCGAACCTAGCCTGATACCTAAGAACTAGCCTAGAAAAGACCTGCTTGATCTTGGAACTCAACTATAAGAGGGAATTGGATAATAAGGGCAAGCCTATGGGTGAATTGCTATGTTTACAACTTCTTTGATGAGTAGGAGGGTTGTAATTTGTATCCACAAAAGATATTGAGTGGTGGATTTCCTTGACTGTGAGGACAACTTGAGTCATACTTAATTTGGCTGATCTCTGGAGATGCTTGTATCCGTGTTGTGTAGATGAATTAAATTTGAAATAATGTCGGTTATAGATTCTGTCATGTTAAACCATATAATTAGGATGAGAAGTGAATTATTGTGTGAGAATTGGTTCTGTGGTAAATTGCCGTTATTGTATTATTCATATTTGCAATCTGATGCTGAGTTTCTTGAGGACAAGCAATGATCTTAAGTTGAGGGTGTTGATATTTCGTCTTTTGACAGAATATTTTTCATCATTTTTCTTCGGAAAATTGCATGATTTCAAGCAACCAAGGTTGCATTTAGTGCTGGTTTTTAGTGTTTTAGGGTAAGGAGTTGACTAAAGGAAATGACTCAGAAAATTAGCAGAAAATTACTTTTGACGGTCAAAATAGTGGACCGTCAATTTTGGGATGGACCACCAACTCAACCATCCGATTGAGTTAGAACCCATGAACTCTACAGACCCAACAAAAGTCTATATGGCGGACCGTAAGTCCTACAACGGACCACCACTTTGGCTATTAACACTAAATAGAACCAGGCATTTTGGAAGGCTCAAGAATGGCCAACTTGGTGGACCGTCGATCTTTCGATGGACCACCACTCCAGCCGTAAGGATTATCAAGAACCTGACTCTCCAGCACCACCAGCGACGATCAAGATGGTGGACCGTCAGTTTTACGGCGGACCACCATGTGAACCGTCAGTCTTAACCAGAAAGGACCATCCAAATTCAGCTGCGATGGACCAAATGGTGGACCGCCAGTCTTTCGATGGACCACTACTTTGACCATCACTATGGACGTGGATTTTATATTATTTAAATTTTAAATTCTTTTTATGGGGGAACATATAAATACCCAGTTTTATGTTTTATTACGTATCTTTTATCTCTTACTAGGGTTTTCCAGGACTTGAAATGTATTGCTACATAGTTTTTCTCTGAGATTTATTCTAGAATTTAGGGATCAAGATTTCATTATTATATTTTCTAATGAAGATTGAAGAAAAACAATTGTGACTTTTGTAAGTGAATTCTAAATCACTTGATGAATATCACAATGATTTCTTCTCTTTCTTTAATGGAAATGTGTGGCAAAGCTCCAATAACTAGGGTTATGGGAGCCTTGATGTGAATAGCCGATTGGGGGTTGTGAATCTAGTAGATTTCCATGATTAATTGATAGTGCATAAACCCTTCTTCAGTGTAATCACTTTTCTTGGTTGCAAACTTGAAAAGAGAGCCCAAGAACAACACTTGTTTGAATAGAAAATTGTTTGTTGGGAAAACAAAGAGTTTACATAAATCTAAAGACTTAACCCTTGGATAGAGGGTAGATTCCTTAACTAAATCAACTTATGTGAGAATATAGTTGGATAAATAATATGTTCCTTAAATTTGAAAGAATTAAGGGATAAGTTATACATTTTAGGTAGAGAAACTAATGAGTGAGTCACAGAATTCAATTAATCTTGTAATTAAAATTATTCATTGGGAATTCAAATAGTTCACAACGCTAGATGCTTTAGCATCTTGGTAACTATAATTATAGTTTCAATACTCTTATTGAATTACTATTTGCAATACAATCGATATTTGGATTACCTCTGTGATAAATATTTAAGTACAATTGATAAATCAAAACCCCCTTCCATTTTGGAACCTTCGATCAACAGTCTAATAACAACCACAACACTTGGTGAACACAGTATTCCCTATGGGATTTGGCACCCAACCCAGTTGGGTTCTATATTTGATAGCAATCGCTTACACTTTCTAACGAGAGTCGTAATTTGGGCGTATCACAGTACAAGTAAGTGGCACAATTTTAATACTTCAAGTTGTGAACACGACTCCTTGGGTAGGCCAACAGAACTACAATTGTGGTGGGGTAATTTCACAATCACAACATCCTCAACTAATGCCTTGCATCATAATCACAATGGTCGAGTAGTGATAGAGATTCCCGAGGACCTGCGATAGGTATAAATAAACCCCTTTTGCATGATTTCACCCATTGTTCACTCATTTTATTGAGATCTAAACCCTAAATAGTGAGATAACTAGGGATTTAATCTTTTCGGTGATTTGGGAAGCTTGATTAATAAAAAATTCTTGTTTCTCCTTCAGATTTGAGATAAGAATCCTCTACATTCTGGGCTGATTTTCCTATTTCTTGACAAAAATTCCAAAACCTTGGAGGCTTGATTTTAGACCCAAATTAGCTTGAATTTCTCCCATTTTTGGGGGTAATGATTCCTTGAGCATGTGAAAATGTTGGGTTGGTTTCGGAAATGAGTTTTTCTATAAATTGGACCCACATGGGATTTTGGGGTGATTTTTGAACCCAAAGCACAATGGTGCAACATGGGTATTATTATTTTTGTATTAATGAGTAGAATATGATTTTGATATCTTGGCACCTTGTGGAAACTTCTTGGAAGGGAGAATCAGTGATTTAGCAAATCTTTTGAGCTTTTTTCAGCATCCAGGTAGGCTAGGTTTTACCCCTTGTTAGATTTAGCTACTTCATAGTATGTTTATGATACTGTTTTAGATTTTGGATGAGATTTAAGTGTTGGTGTGATAAATTGAAATACTTGGGATTAGTTGGATCACTTAGGCTATTTTGGATACTACTTTAGGCATGATTAGCCTAGTTAACCATATTTTAGGTGAAGTAAACCTTTTAGGCTTATTCTAAGGACGAAAATGCTTTAGTTACTAAACTAATCAGGAGATTGCCTTTGCTTCTTGATTCTAGAGTGAAACTTATCCTAGTTTCCCTTATCTTAGGTGGAATTGACTTAGCTGCTTTATTTTGGGAGAATTTTCTATCCTAGGGCTAGTTATGGCTTGTTAAAAGTGGGCTAGTCCGGGATAGACATTGCTTGGTAAATGATTTTGGAAATTTAAAAGTGGGCTCTTCAACCAACCTTAGGTCAAGACTTGTGATAGTTATTAAAGAACTTTGATACGTTTGTATACATCTCTGAAGATGGTTATTCGTATAATATTTATATGCCTTGGTACTTGTTGGTTATGATGGATGAAATTTAAAGTAATGCTTAATGAGTATGCTATGAATGAGTTAGTGATTAAGCTTATGTTATTACTGAACTATTGAATATTCTATTGATTTGGCTATTGATTAGGCTACTAAATATATTGTTGAATAAGCCCTTGATTATGATATTAACTAAGACATAAATCAAGCTATTGATTATGCTATGAATAATCTATATATTACACTATGGATTAGCTATTGATAAGCTATCGATTATGCAAATGATAAGTTATTAATTATGCTAATGATAAGCAGTTGATTAGGCTATGGATAAGTTATTGCCTATGCCTTGATTATGCATATTGATTATATTAGTATCGAAGAATACGTTATTGATTATGCTTAAGGATTATATTTCCAATAATGCAATCTATTATGCTAAATATCGTGCTTGTTTACTATGTTTGCAATCATGCTATTGATTATGCCAGAACTTAT
This sequence comes from Capsicum annuum, assembly GCF_002878395.1. NCBI lineage: Eukaryota > Viridiplantae > Streptophyta > Magnoliopsida > Solanales > Solanaceae > Capsicum > Capsicum annuum. Next base: position 124,237,906 of record NC_061121.1, on the reverse strand, counting down.
GATTACGATTATGATTATTGATCATGTTAATATACTATATTAATTGTTATTGTCAAGGCTCGAGGCTACCCCCATTCATGACATAGTGCTTAAGGCCACAAGTGAGCCCAAGCTCATCCATGTACTGATACTTGCTGAGAGTACTGAATAAAACTTATACTGAAATAGCATTTGCGGAAGATAAACTGATGAAATATGATCCAAAAATGGAATATTGATCTAAGTATAAATAATATGTTTGAAAGACAACTGATAACATTTGAAAGATAAATTGACTATCTAAACATCTAGTCTAAATGCCTCTAACATGAGGAGTTGATGGGATAGGATCCCAAATAACTCCTACTGACTGACATAAAAGAACTACTGCAAATGACTGAACAAATATCATCCTTGATGGATGAGGACTCACCACTGCTGCTGTTAGAAGAATGCTAATCTATCTAAAGATGCTCAGTGAACTGTACATCCGAACCTATGTTATAAGATAACATAGCACAGAGAAAATTATGTGATTAGTACTTTGAATATACTGGTACGTGAGGCAAGTACTATTGAAATATATGTGAAATCTGAACATAGATACATGAACATGTAAACCTGAGAATGGAAGTTCAAGTATAGTATATACTGACATGATCTAAATAACTGGATAACTATTATCTGAATAATTAAAATCATTTGTAAAACTGATTGAATAAATATTAAAATCTATCTACTTGGTCAAGCAAAACAAAACTGAGATAAAATGAGTACTGACTGAAAAAGTGGGAGCTATCATGTAACCGACATAAACCATGTGAGATATCATAGAGTCCAACGTCTGAGCCACATTGAGGTGGGATGTTTTATCATTTCCATCAGAGTAGAACTTGAACTGGTGTGATCACTAAACTGAGCCTGTATTGGGTAAAGGGAAACTCTCTCTGGCGAGGCCCCTAAACCTATGGTGGCACATAGTTATTGGGAAGTAGGATGCGCTGAACCCATACCTCCCTCTCGATGCTAAATCCTACTCCCAATTGAATGACACTGAAATACTAACTGATGCATACACTGATAACTTTTGCTTACATAAGGTTTATTAAAATTGATAGTGCATGCCTAATCTACAGAAATCATGAACATGTAAAACTGATAATTTAGCATGAAATAATATTGGGTATAACAAAACAATCATGAGTTGACTGACTCATTATTTGAAAAGTATGAAATGTAAATAAACATATAGGTATCGGCTGTTCATAACCCACCAACATTGAATAAAGTCATAATTCAAAAATCGAAACATGAGACGTTTCAATAGTCTGATAAATTTTATGAATGTAACCATAAGAATGAGTTAACCTTAGGAAAATATCATGTTTATACAGTTTAAAGCATAATTTGAGAATTTGAATTGTATTAACTGAACATGACATGTGGTTTTTGAACTTTAAGCATGTGAAAGCATGATTCTCATGGAGTATAACTATTAACATGTCTTGAACTTAAAACTAATAAGTAAACATGGATGAATTTAATAATTTACATTGAACTTGATCATAACTAGAGTAAAATTCATACTTGAACCAAAAAGAGGGTTTTTGGGCTTATTGGGTGAAAGGAACCCATTGATGAATACCCACATACCTGAAGTAGAAGATTTAGGAAAATTCTTGAAATTGATCTTGTTCTTCAAAAACCCTAATTACTTTAGGAAGAAGAGAAAACCATCCCTATTGACTCTCTTTGGTGAAATTGAGGATTATGTCATGATTTGGGGCTTTTGGGGTCTCTTATACCACCCCATGTGAAGCCAAAATGACATGGGTTTGGCTTTTAAAGGAGTGGGAAAAGACATAAGGGCCCTTGGAAAAACATGCAGGAAAACATACCCCAAATCATTATGACTGGTTACGACTCATGGTATGAGTTGTAGATGGTATTCTAGGATACTGGGTATATTCTAGTTTGATTATGACTTTCCACCTAACTACTCGTCATGACTAATTAGAAGTCATAGGATGGAGTCGTAGTTTGAAGTTAAGGCCATGGGTCACACACTGAATAGGTTATGGGTTCATTGAAGGACTTGTAAGGTATGGTTATAAGTCGTATGAAAGACTCATAACCACTAGAGAGGGTTCTGGGCGACACACACCAATATGACTACATGTCTCTCCATACAACTCATTAGCACTAATTATGAATCGTGTTGAGTTATCATTGTCACTGGGCTCAAGGCGAAGGATTCATTGGAGTGGTTACGAATCTCTCATGACAACTCGTCATGTGTGGTAATGATTTGTTACCCTGAGTCATAACCATTACAGCCTTTCTAGGCTCTCAAGTAAGAGTTTTCACTACTTCTTACTGTGGCCTCAAACTGAGATGAGGCTTGATGGATTGGAAAGCTAACCTCATGGGCTATTTCTTGGGAGGTTTAGAATATGAAAACTTGGGGTATTACAATATCTCCCTCTTGGGATCATTTGTCCTCAAATAAAACTAGTTAGGCTGAGAATTCTAAGGAAACTGAGGTCATATACTGAATCGTATGAACTAAAACGTGATTAAAACAATTGATTCTGACACATGGTACATGGACTTAACTGAATTCATGGATACATGCAATGACATGAAGATGGTTATAAAGCTGGGTAAAAGAGGAGAGAGAGTTAATTTAAGAGAAACCATTACCTCAAGATGGATCTAAATTCGTGGGGGAAAATATGAGGATACTTGGCTCGCATATTTTCTTCTGCTTCCCTAGTAGCTCCCTCGATGGATTGATTTTTCCAAAGAACTTTACCCAGGGGAACTTCTTTATTCCTCAACCTACAAAATTGATGGTCAAGGATCTCAACTGGAACTTCTTCATATGAGAGACTATCTTTCTTATCCACACTTTCCAAAGGAACCACAAAAGCTAAATCACCAATGTATTTCTTTAGCAAGGAGACATGAAACACTGGATACATGACTCAATATCATATATGGGCCAACATAACAGGGACCGAGCTTCTCCTTCTTTCCAAATCTCTTCAGCCCTTTCATGGGAAAATGTTTTAAATAAAATAAGTCACAATGTCAAACTTAAGGCCTCTTCTTTTCACATCAACATAAGATTTCTAATGACTTTGGGATATCTTTAGCCTTTCACGAATCAACTGAACTTTTCCATTGCCTCAAATACTGAATTTTGTCCCATTACTGCAGCCACTCCTAGCTCAAACCAACCAATAGGATATCTACATCTTCTCTCATAGAGAGCTTCAAATTGATCCATCTGAATACTAGAATGATAACTCTTACTGTAGGCAAACTCAATAAAAGGTAAGTGGTCATCCCAGTTACCCTTAAAGTCAATAACATAAGCCCTCAACATGTCGTCTAAGGTCTGAATGGTCCTTTCTTCCTGACCATCTATTTAAGGATGAAAATTTTTACTGAGATGAACTTGGGTACCAAGGCCATTATAAAAAGACTTCTAAAAATGAGAGGTAAGCTGAGTACCTATATCTAAAATAATAGACAATGGAACCTCATGTGACTTCACAAACTCCCTGAGATAGAGTATAGAATAATCCTCAGTTGAATACGAAGTATGAATTAGAAAGAAATGAGCTAACTTGGTCATTCTATCTACAATGGCCCATATCGAGTCATGGTGGTGACGCGTATGAGACAATACTATCACAAAATCCATGTTCACCATCTCCCACTCCAAGTGGGGAAGCTAAACTCCTAAAGTGTACCACTAGGACTTTGGTGTTCAACCTTAACCTGCTGTCAATTTGAACACTTAGCCACAAACTCTGTAATATCTTTCTTCATACCAATCGACCAATAGATTTCCCGCAAATTCTGGTACACCTTAGTGGCTCCTCGATGGATAGAGTATCATGCACCATGTTTCTCATCTATTTATGCTATTTTAAGCCATCAATATATGGAACACATAATCTTCCCTAAAAACAAAGAACACCATCTCCCTCTTGGGAGAAAACATCTACCTTCTGATCCTTGACCGTCTCTTTCAACTTGACTATACTAGGATCCCTATCCTATTTTTCTTTTACTCTAGCACCAGTGAAGATTCCAAACAATTCTAAACCCATTTACTACCTCCAACCAAATCAACCTACCAAACTCTTAATTTAGCAAACCGATGCATCTCATGGATCAACTCCTTCTTATCATCCTTAATATGGGCAACACTACCCATAAACAATCTACTAAGGGTATCTACCACTATATTGGCCTTGCCCAGATAATACAACACACTTATATTATAATCTTTCAACAACTCAAGCCATATTATTTGACGAAGATTCAGGTCTTTCTGAGTGAACAGATACTGTAGACTTTTTTGATCCGTGAACATATCAACATGAAATCCATAAAGTTAATGCCTCCAAATCTTTAAGGAAAAGACAACAGCTACAAACTTAAAATCATGGGTTGGATAATTCTTTTCATGAGTCTTAATCTATCTAGAGGCAAAGGCTATGACCTTACCCCTCTTCATTAATACACTATCAAGAGCAACTCTAAAAGAATCACAATACACTGTGAACCCATCTATGCCATCTGGCAAAGTCAAGATTGGAGCAGAAGTGAGTCGAGTTTTCAACTCCTAAAAACTCTTCCCCTAGGAATCTGGCCACTGAACTTTGACTTTATTTTGGGTTAGTCAGGACATGAGAGAAGTAATAGAAGAAAACCTTACAACAAAGTATCTGTAATAGCATATCTGATAGAGAGATGGGTCTAGGACAATTTCTTACTACTTTGATCTTTTGAGGATTAACTCAAATGCCATTACCAGAAATAATGTGAACAAGGAAATCTAACGACATCAACTAAAAATCACACTTATTGAATTTAGTGAATAACTGATAATCTCTTAGGGTCTACAACATAACTCTCAGGTGGTCTGCATGATAATTCTCACTACGGGAACAAACAAGGATGTCATCAATGAAAACTATGACAAATATTTCTATGTACTTCTTGAACACCCTATTCATCAAGTCTATGAAAGATACAACGGCATTTGTTATTTCAAAAGACATGACTAGGAATTCAAAATAACCATACTGAGTTCTGAAAGCTGTCTTTGAATTATCACATTCTTTGTCTCTAAGCTGATGATAGCCGAATCTGAGGTCTATCTTAGAGAAATAACTTGCACCATAAAGTTGGTTGAACAAGTCATCAATCTTGGGGGGAGAATACTTATTCTTGATTATGACTTTGTTCAACTAATGGTAGTCTGCCCATTTTGAGGGAACTGTCTTTCTTGTGCATGAATAGAACTCGAGCACCCAACAGGGAAACACTAGGCCTAATGAAAACTTTATCCAAGAGATCTTTCAATTTCTCCTTTAATTCCCTAGGCTCAGCTGGAGCCATTCTATAAGTTGGAATAAAGAAACGCTGGGTATTTGGAAGGAGATCCATTCCAAATCCTATTTTTCTTTCGGGAGAAACTCTAAGAAAATCTTCTGGGAATACATCTAGAAATTCTTTTACTACTGGAACTGACTCAAGACTCGAAGTTTTAGAATTTAAGTCCTTTACTTGGATGAGATGGTCAACACACCCTTTGGATATCATTTTTCCTGCCTTGATATAGAAAATATACTGACCCTTATGCACTAAAGTGCTACCCCTCTATTTGATAACTGGTTTATTGGGAAACTAGAACTAGACAATTCTATTTCTACAGTCAACTGAGGCATAGCATGAGTGGATCCAATCCATGCCAAGAATTATATAAAAATCAGTCATCTCTATCTCTACAAGATCAACTAAAGTAACTTTCTGAGACACTATGACCAGGCAATTTTTGTATACCCATCTTGCTATAATAGACTTACCCACTAGGGTACTGATAAAGGCTCTACTAATATTTTGAGACTAACACCAAAGTCTACAGCTATATAAGGAGTCATAAAAGAAAGTAAAGCTCCAGGGTTTAATAATGTATATATGTGAATATAAAAAACTTGCAACATACCCATGAGCATATTAGGAGAACTTTCCTAATCATTCTGAGTCTGGAGAGCATACAATCTATTCTAGAACTACCCACTGGTGCCGCTGGAGGTCGCACCTTACTGAGTAGGGAAACCTACTAGAGCTGATGAAAAATTAGACTGGCTTAATTATAGCGAATCCTTTCCCATTTGAGAAATCATTGGACACTCCTTAATCCTTTATCCTAGTTTGTCATACCTAGAGCATACATCACTACCTGCTCTACATTCACCTTAATGATTCCTAACATATTTTCTGCAGAGTGGATTGGTACAACCACTATTTAACTACCCTGAGCCTTAGAGGATGGCACTCTATACCTACTGTCTTGCTTGAACTTATGCCCTGGCTGAAAATGGGGATTGAGCTGAAATTTTTTTGCAGTATTGAGAACGATTACTGCCTTATGACTTTGGCTATGAGAAGTTAAAGCTACCTATTCTTTCCCTCTTATTCTCTCTTTCCTTCTCCTTAAGATTCTACTCCTCAATATGTTAAGCATGAACCATAAGCATAGAAAAATCCTTCTCTTTAATCAATATGGCAATCCTACGCTCATTGACCATACTATTGGATATATCGAATACAAACTTACTCATCCTGGACCTAGAGTCAGCGACCATAGTAGGAGCATACTTTGCCAACTGAGTGAACTTGAGCATGTAATCCTTCATACTCATGCTACACTGCTTCAAGTTTATAAAATCCTTAACCTTAGCTTTCTTAAAATCTAGTGAGAAGAACCATTTCTAGAAAGTCATCGCAAACTCTTCCTACTCAATAGGCCCTACATCAATAACTATGTCTTGCTTCCACTGCTTGAACCAGGTGTGAGCTACTCCCTATACATGATAAATAACTAAGTTTCCACTCTCATTAGAAGTGACACCCATGATATCTATCACTTTATGAACAATATTCAAAAACTGCCTCGGATCCTCCTCAGACTTGGATCTAGAAAATGAAGGGGGATTCATCCGAGTGAAATCTTAGATTCGAGCTGCAATTATATTCAACATTAGGTTGGCTAGAGAAATAGTATATTGATTGTTGTGGGTAACTGTTGAGTGGGCAAGGGCTGTGAAAGCAGACCTGAACTCAGTGTGAGAAACATAGTCATTCAGGGGATCTTCCTAAACTGGTGGTGCGGGTTGATCCCCATTCCCTTTTTTGTTATTGCTTTTGGGAGGAATTGTCTATAAATAAAATGAAAGATGATTTATAAAAGAAGGAATTCAATAGATCTCATGCTCTTTTGCGTGACATAAATATTGAAAGAAAGGAAATTTTCTTAAAAGGTCTCGTAGCCTCTTGCTTATAAGTGTGGTGTGCTTTACACCTATACACAAGACTCCAGTCAATGCGGCTTTCAGACTTCCTAGGATACTTTAAAAACCTTAGGCTCTGATACAAAGATTTTTCATAACCTGAGGCTACCTCCTTGTTGCGACATGGTGCTTAAGGCCACAACAACCCCAAGCTAACTCATGTACTAGTACCTACTAAGAGCACTAAATGAAATGGATACTAAAATAGCATATGCAAAAGATAAACTAATGAAATATGATCCAAAAAATGGAATACTGATGTAAAATATAAATGACATATCTAAAAGACAACTGACAATATTTGAAAGATAAACTGGCTGTCTGAATATCTAGTTTGAACATTTGAAAGCCTCTAACATGAGGATTTGATGGTACAAGCCTCCAATTAACTCTGAATGACTGACATAAAAGTAAATACTGTAGATGAATGAAATAAAAATATCATCCTTAAAAGATGAGGACTCATCGCTGCTACTGCTAGAAGAATGATAATCTGTCTAAGGATGCTCAGTGCGCTACGCATTCAAACCTATGTTATAAGACAAAATAGCACAGAGAAAAGTATACAATCAGTACTTTAAATATACTGGCATGTGAGGCAAAGATTACTGAAATACATGTGTAATCTGAGCATAGATACATAAACATGTAAAACTGAGAATGCAAGTCCAAGTATAGAATATACTGTAATACCCCATACTTTTCCTAGCCAAATTTAGCCCCTAGAATGTTAAGGATTAGATTAAAAAAAGAATAACTCTTGGTACATGTAGAATTTTTAAGCTCTAGACCCCACAATATGTAGATAATTAACTCAACTTTCTAATGATACCAATTTTGCCTTAATCTGATACTCGGTTGAGAAGTTATGGCAATTTTAGTGTAGATAGTTTATCAAAATTGGCAACACCACATCATGGTGACATGCAAAATGAAAATTTTCAAACTCCAGTAGACCACAGATATTGGCCCATATCACGAGGAAGTTCTATTTCCCAATTATCAATTTCCAATGGCTCACCGTAATGGTGACGCATCTCGGTGATAGCATAAATAGCATTTTAGTGGCTTACTGTGACAGCTCCATGTACGTTTATTTTACAGTTCCCAATTTTTACCAATAAGCCACCATGATAGTGGCACATCGCAGTGGCTGGTAAATTTGAGATTTCTAATTTTCAAAATTATTTTTAAAAGGGTAGTTTAGTCTTTTCCCAAGCCCCCAAATCCTGTAAAACACAAGATTAATCCTATTCTAAGCATTCTATGCTTACTTTTCATCAAATTACTCTCCAATAAAACCTTAGAGCTCAAAACTTAATCTCCAACAAAACCAATTTCCTCCATTATTTTTCAAAGATAGCTCAAAATTAAGGATTCCCAATTTAAGAACTTCAAGAGGTTATCTTCAAAAGCACAATTATGAATTCAAGATCAAGCTTTTTATTCAACTTCATCTATTAAGGTATGTGGGGTTTTGAAAAAGGATGAATCTTTTATCCTTGTGCCCAAAACTATTTTTAAATTATAAATTCATATGATATTCAAAAGATAAACCTTTGACCCAGCTATCATCAGCTAAGAGTAAGGAAATGTAATATTCTAAAGACAGCCTTCCAAAAACCGTTATGGTCATTTTGAATTTCTAGTCAAGTCTTTCAGACTAACCAAAGCCCCAAACAACTTTCATGGGCTTAATGAATCGTGAGTTAAAATAGTACCTAGATATATTTTTCATACTCTTTATCAATGAAAACCTTGTCTATTCCCGTAGCGAGGATGATCATGCAGGCCATCTTAGAATTGTGTTACAAACTCTTAGAGATCACTAGTTGTTTGCCAAATTCAACAAGTGTGAATCTTGGCTAAGTTCAGTAGCTTTCCTCGATCATATTATTTCTAGTGATAGCATTTGAGTTGATCCCTAAAAGACCAAAGTAGTGAGAAACTGGCCTAGACCTATTTCTCCATCAGACATCAGGAGTTTCTTGGGTTTAGCTAGCTATTATAGATGGTTTATTGAGCGGTTTCCATCCATTGTGTCTCCTATAACAAAATTAACTCAAAAGAAAGTTAAGTTTCAGTGGACCGACTCCTGTGAGAAGAGTTTTTAGGAGTTGAAGACTTGACTTACTTCAGCCCCAGTTTTAGCACTACCTGATGGTATAAATGGATTATTATATACTTTGATGCCTCTAGAGTTGGTTTGGGTTGTGTGTTGAGCAGAGAGGTAAGTTATAGTCTATGGCTCTAGACAACTTAGGACTCATAAAAAGAACTACCCTACCCATGATCTTGAGTTAGCTGCTGTTGTGTTTGCATTGAAAATATGGAGGCTCCATCTTTATGGGGTGCATGTTGTTGTGTTTATGGATTACAAAAGTTAGCAGTATGTATTCACTTAGAGGGAGTTAAATCTATATCAGAGAAGGTGGCTAGAATTGTTAAAGGATTTTGATATGAGTGTGTTGTATCATCCGGGAAAGGCCAATGTAGTGGCATACACTCTTAATAGATTGTCTATGGCTAGTGTTGCTCATATGGAAAATGATAAAAAAGAACTAGTTTGGGAAGTTCACTCGTTAGCTAGATTAGGTGTGAGATTGGTTGACTCAGCTGAAGGCAATGTTTGGGTTCAAAGTAGTTCAAAATATTCTCTAGTTCCTAAAGTAAAAGAGAAATAGGATAAGGATCCTAGTTTGGTCAAACTGAAGGGTTCAGTTAAAAACCAAAAAGTAGAGGTTTTCTCCCAAGGGGGATATAGTGTGTTGCGACACTAGAGTAGATTGTGTGTGCCATGTTTTGATGATTTGAGGGTGTGGATTATGGAAAATGTGCATGGTGTGCATTATTCCATCCATCCAAGATCCCCCCAAGATATACCGTAATCTACGGAAAGTCTATTAGTGGAGTGGTATGAAGAAGGATATTGCAGAGTTCGTAGCTAAGTGTTCAGTTTGTAAACAAGTTAAAGTAGAGCACCAAAGACCTGGTGGCACATTTTAGGAGTTTGGTATTCCCACTTATAAGTGAGAAGAGGTGAATATAGACTTTGTGACTAGATTAGCCTATTCGCATTCTCAACATGATTAGATTTGAGTTATTATAGATGGATTAACTAAATCAGCTCATTTCTTACCAGTTCACATGTCCAACACAACTAAAGATTATGCTAAGTTGTCTATTAGAGAGTTACTCAGATTACATGGATTTTCTTTATCCATCATCTCAGATAGGGGTACTCAGTTTATCTCTCAGTTTTGGAAAGCCTTTTAGGAGGGTGTTGGTACTAAGTTCATCTCACTTCATCCTTTCATCTGCAAAAAAATGGTGAGGCAGAGAGGATAATTTAGAACTTAGAGGATATGTTAAGGGCTTGGGTTCTTGATTTCAAAGGTAGTTGGGATATGCATTTCTATTTGATTGAGTTTGCCTACAATAACATTTACCATGCTAGCATTCAAATAACTCCATTTGCGTCTCTTTATAGGCAGAGATGTAGATCACCAGATGATTTATTTGAAGTGGGTGAATCCACTTTGATTGGACCAAATATGGTATTTAAGGCTATGGAGAAATTTCAATTGATTTGAGAAATATTGAAAGTAGATCAGAGTTGTCAAAAATCATATACAGACGTGAGAAGGAGAGATCTTGAGTTTGAAGTAGATGACCTTGTGCATTTGAAAGTTTCACCCATGAAGGGGGTGAAGAGATTTGGCAAAAAAGGGAAGCTTAGTCCCTGATATATATGCCCCTAAAGGATTTTGAATCATGTTGGGAAGGTAGCATATGAGCTTGAGCTACCCGCAGACTTATTCTTTGTTCATATAGTGTTCCAGGAATCCTTTTTGAAGATGTGCATGGATGATTCAGCTGTTATAGTTCTGCTAGAAAGCATAGATATTCAAAATAGCCACTCATACGAAGAAGTTCCAGTAGGGATCCTTGATCTTGAGATTCATAGACTAAGGAACAAAGAAGTTCCCTGGTCAAAGTTCTGTGGTAAAACCAGTCCGTTGAGGGAACTACTTGGGAAATAGAAGAAGATATGTGTACCAAGTATCCTTATCTATTCTTTACAAATTCAGATTCAGCCAAAGGTAACAGTCTTTCTTAATTCAGTTCTTTTCCAGTCTCCGATCCATCCATATAGCTATCTCCATGCAAATTCATGCACTCACCGATTAGCTCAGTCAGTAAGGATATTTTAGATTCAGTCATACAACCTATTTTAGTTGTGCATGCCAATAGATAGCCTTAGTTCCTTAGTATTTTTAGCTTAACTTGTCTCATTCAAGGACGAATGTTCCCAAGGGGGAGATAATGTAATACTCTATACTTTTCCTAGCTAAATTAGCCCCTAGAGTGTTAAGAATTAGCTTAAAAAATGAATAACTCTTGGTACATGTAGAAATTTCAAGCTCTAGACCCTTTAATGTGTAGATAACTGACTCAGCTTTCCAATGATACCAATTTCGCCTCAACCCGATACTCGATTGAGAAGTTATGGCATTTTTAGTGGAGACAGTGTATCAAAATTGGTAGCACCGCATCACCATGACATGGAAAATGAAAATTATCAAATTCCAATGGACTACCGAAATTGGTTCACATCGCAGTGAAGTCCCATTTCCCAATTGTCAATTTCCAGTGGCTCACCATAATGATGGCGTATCGCGGTGATGGCCTATATGGAATTTCAGTGGCTTACAACAATAGCTCTGCATCGCATTGATTTTCCAGTCTCCAGTTGTCAATATCCAGTAAGCCACCGCAATAGTGGTACATCATGGTGGGTAGCAAAATCGAGATTTCAAATTTCTGAAATTATTTTTAAAAGGGCAGTTTGGTCTTTTCCCAAGCCTCCAAATCATGTAAAATACAAGATTAATCCTATTCTAACCATCCTATGCTCACTTTTCATCAAATTACACTCCAAGAAAACCCTAGAGCTCGAAACTTAATTATCAAGAAAATCAATTTCCTCCATTATTTTTCCAAGATGGCTCAAAATTAAGGATTTCCAATTCAAAAACTTCAAGAGGTCATTTTCAAAAGCACAATTAGGAATTCAAGATCAAGCTTTTTATTCAATTTCATCAATTAAGGTATGTGAAGTTTTGAACAAGGATGAAAGATTTATCCTTGTGCCCAAAACTAGTTTTTAATTATAAATTCACATGAATTTCAAGTTAGGGTTCATACCCATTTATAGTTAATTGAAGGTATTTGAGATTTCAAGTAAATTGGGTGATGAATTATATGTTTACTTTTGTAAATTTAAACATGTGACCATTTTTTTCCAGATTTTGAGTTGAATTATAATATTATCATTATCAAGCATAACTTTATGATGATTTAACATGAAATTTATGCATGGGTTATCAAGCACTAGTTAAATATTGCTATTTCAAGAATGTTATGGTTTTAAGCATCTTAAGATATGTTTATAGATATTTTTAAATAAAGATTTGATCTTTTGATGCTTAGCTAAGCTATGAAATCCACTTTAAAGTTTAAATTCAGTTATGAACGAATAGATACACAATTAGCTTTTAGTATGAAATATTATGACTTTTAAAAGTGGATTTCCACATAATGAGCATACAGATTAAATGGAGTAGTATGTAGCATCGAGTGAAAACTATGGGTTTAGTGCATCTTACTTTCCTAGAACTATAAGCCAACATAGGTACGGATTCAGTATTCCCATTTCTATATGGATGACAGTTATAGATGTGATCACTTAGCTCAAGTTATACTCCCTGGAAAGAGTATGTCACCTTTCCCCAGTATGAGGTTTTCCCCCTAGGGGAATGAGATGTTGGACTCCATGTTAGCTCACATTGTTTATGTCAATTAAAAGAACCTCCCTGGTAGTAAAAGTAAATAAACAGCTTTTGTGTAAATTTCCCTACTAGTAATAATAATAATATAACACCTTTTGGAAAGAATATTCCTACAGTTTAATAGAAAAGAATAACATATAACAGTTCAGCTTTTAGATTTTAAATGTGATGGCTCACCAGATTTATACAGTATGTTTTATTATTCATGATTTATGATTTTCAGATTTCAGTTATTCCAGTCATGTGAGTCATCATATACAGCATGTATATTCTATGAATTTTAATAACATTGAGATATTACTTTTACTTATGAATTCACCCCCATATACTCAGTACATCCTTAAAGTACTGATCCACATATACGTCTATGTGCTACATTGTCTCATAATGTAGGTTCAGGTGCTCAGTCTCAGTAGCATGAGTGATTTTAGGCATCTCTATCTACATCCCGACAGTTGGTGAGTCCTTATGGTTTGAGGGCCCATTTATCTAGATTTCCAATTTTCTTAGTATTTGACTAGTTAATTTCAGTTTATTCTGAGTTAGTTGGGGGTTTATCCCAACGACTCTCTAGTTTCTTAGTAGTAGAGGCTTGTCGGACTACTAGCTATTATATTTAGACTTTCAGTATTAGTTACCCAAATAGTATATTTAGTTGATCTCGAACATTTTTGATAATATTCAGTATTCTTAGCATTTTTATCTAATTAAATTACTTTAATATGAGTTATAAACTTAGTAGCAGACTTATAGGGTTAGCTTAAGACTACTCATAGTCTTGAGCACCGTATGACATCTCGGGACCAGGTTTTGGAGCGTTACAAACCTTGTATCAGAGCCTAAGGTTTAGAGAGTCCTAGGGAGGTAGACAAGCTGCATTACATATAGTCTTGATCATGGGTATGAAGCGCGCCACATTTATGAGCAAGAGGATATAGGACATTTTTAGGAAATTATCTCTTTCTTTCATAATCTAGCGTGCTTACAACTATTTCTATTTGCTATTAACTCTTGCTTTTTCATAACAGAACATGCCTCCTCACAGAGCTAATGCCTGTAGGAATGATAACCAGCCACCCTATTCAGTTGATCTTCTGAATGAGAATATGTCTCATGCTCAATTTTAGGCTGCCTTTCAGGCATTAGCTCAAGCTGTGACTGCTAATGTTCAGGCCAATAATTATACTATAGTTCTACATCAGTAAAATGGTAATTTAGCTGCATCCAGACTTTATGATCATGAGAATGAATCATCCTAAATTCTTTATGTCAAAGGTAGGTAAGAACCCATAGTTGTATATTGATGAGGTGAAAAAAGATCACCCAAGCTATGGATGTTACTAAAGAGGAGAGTGTGGAATTGGCTTCTTATAGGCTGAAGGATATTGCCTATGATTGGATTGTTATGTGGAAAAAAGGTAGGGGTGAAAATGCAGCTCCCATGAGTTGGTAGGTGTTTTAGGATGATTTTCTAGACATATTCTTTTTGCATGAGTTGTGGGAAGCCAAGATTGAGGAGTTCATGAACCTGAGGCAGGAATCAATAATAGTGAAGGAGTACTACCTTAAGTTCAACCAATTATCTAAGTACACTCCTGAGTTGATAGCTGACACTAGATCTAGTATGTGTAAGTTTGTTACCCAAGTATGTAGATTGGTAGTCAAGAAGTATAGGACTTCCATGCTTATTAGATACATAGATCTTGCTAGATTGATGACTCATGCCAACAAATTAAGGCAAAAAAGTTGAAGAGAAGAGATAAAAGTAATAAGAAGGCTAGAACTGGACAGTTTGAGTATGGCCAGTCAAGGTCTGTAGGGAAAATCATTTCCAGTTTTAGAGTTATCCGCCTCTTCTAGTACCATCTTCAGCTAGTGCCCCCTCACCCAGAACCAAGTAGGAACAGTGGGGTAAGACTTCTATGTCTAGATCTCAGAATAGTATGGATGGATGGCCTAGTTATCCTTCATGTGCTATATATGGTAAGAATCATCCTGGTGAGTGCTTGTTAGGTTAGAAAGGTTACTCTGGATGTGGTCAGTTGGACCATGGTATCACAGAGTTCCCACATGCTAAGTAAGGAAGTAGGGATGTTCATCCCCAGACTCAGGATACTAGTGCACTAGCTCCTATAGGTCTCCCAATCCCTCCTCAGGGCACATCATCCAGTACCAATGGCGGTCAGTGCCAAAATCGGTTCTATGCTTTACCATTCTGTCAAGAGAAAGAGAGCTCCCCACATATTGTTACTGGTATGCTTCGTGTCTTTCGTCTTGATGTTGATGTATTGTTAGAACCTAGGTCGAGTTTCTCTTATATGACCCTACTAGTTGCAGTGAATTTTGAAATAGGTCCTGAAAAAATCCCCGATCCCTTCTTGGTTTCTACCCCAGTGGGTGAGTCAGATTTTGCCAAACAGATCTATAGAAAGTGTCCTATCATTGTCCTTCGTAAAATTATGTTAACCAATTTAATAGAGTTAGACATGGTCAAATTTGACCATATTCTTGGTATAGATTGGATCCATTCTTGTTATGCATCCATAGATTGTCACACCCGAGTTGTGAAGTTTTAGTTTCCCGATAAGCCAGTCTTTGAGTGGAAAGGTAATTCAGTATCTCCCAAGAGTCATTTCATATCTTTTATTAAAGCCAGGAACTTGATCTCAAAATGGTGTATTTATCATCTAGTTCAAGTCAGAGACACTAAATCTGAGACCCCAAAAGTTTAGTCAGTTCATGTAGTCAATGTATTTTCTGATGTTTTCTCGAAGATCTGCTAGGGGTACCTCTCGATAGGGAAATAGAATTTGATATTGACCTTCTCCCAGATACTCAGGCCATCTCCATTCCTTCATATCGTATGGATCATCCTGAGCTTAAAGAGTTAAAATAACAGCTTAAAGACCTCTTAGATAAAGGTTTCATAAGGCCCAGTGTCTCTCCATGGGGCACTCCCATCCTATTCGTGCCTAAGAAAGATGGTTCTTTGTGAATAGGCATTGATTATCGTCAGTTGAATAAATTCACAGTAAAAAACAAATAACCTCTTTCTTGAATTGATGATTTATTCGATCAACTCCAAGTGCAAGTTACTTTTCTAATATTGATCTTAGATTCGACTATCATCAACTTAGAGTAAAGGAATGGATATTCCAAAGACAGCTTTCAAAACTCGTTATGGTCATTTTGAATTTCAAGTAATGTCTTTTGGACTAACCAATGGCCCAACATCCTTTATGGACTTGATGAACCATGTGTTTGAACAGTACCTAGACATGTTTGTCATAGTCTTTATCGATGATATCCTTGTCTATACCTGTAGTGAGGATGATCATGCAGACCATCTTAGAATTGTGTTGCAAACTCTTAGAGATCACTAATTTTTTTACCAAATTCAATAAATAGGAATTTTGGCTAAGGTCAGTAGCTTGCCTCAGTCATATTATTTCCAGTGATGGTATTAGAGTTGATCCTTAAAAGACTGAAGCAGTGAGAAAATTGCCTAGACCCATTTCTCCATTAGACATCAAGAGTTTCTTGGGTTTAGCTGGATATTATAGATGGTTTGTTGAGGGGTTTCCATTCATTTCATCTCCTATGACTAAATTAACTCAGAAGAAAGTTAAGTTTCAGTGGTCAGATTCCAGTGAGAAGAGTTTTCAGGAGCTAAAGACTCGACCTACTTCAGCCCTAGTTTTAGCACTACCTGATGGTACAGCTGCATTCGTTGTATACGTTAATGCCTCTAGAGTTGGTTTGGGTTGTGTGTTGATGTAAAGAGGTAAATTCATAGCCTATGCCTCTAGACAACTTAAGCCTCATGAAAAGAACTACCCTACCCATGATCTTGAGTTAGCTGCTGTTGTGTTTGCAATGAAAATCTGGAGGTGCTATCATTTTGGGGTACATGTTGATGTGTTTACGGATCACAAAATTTTGCAATATGTATTTACTCAGAGGGAGTTAAATCTTCTTTAGAAAAGGTAGTTACATTGTTGAAGGATTATGATATGAGTGTGTTGTATCAATCGGGCAAGGCTAATATAGTTGCACACGCTCTTAGTAGATTATCTATGGCCAGTGTTGCTTACGTGGATAATGATAAGAAAGAACTAGTTTGGGAAGTTCACTGGTTAGCTAGATTGGGTGTGAGGTTGGTTGACTCAGCTGAAGAGAATGTTTGGGTTAGAGTAGTTCAAAATCTTCTCTAGTTTCTGAAGTAAAAGAGAAATGGGATAGGGATCTTAGTTTGGTCAAACTGAAGGGTTCAGTTAAATACCAAAAGGTAGAAGTTTTCCCCCAAAAGAGAGATGGTGTGTTCAGACACCAGAGTAGATTGTGTGTGCCATGTTTTGATGATCTGAGGCAACAGATTATGGAAGAAGAGTATGGTGCGCATTATTCCATCCATCCGGGAGCCACCAAGATGTACCGCGATCTGTGGGAAGTCTATTGGTGAAGTGGTATAAAGATGGATATTGCAGAGTTCGTAGCTAAGTGTTCAGTTTATCAACAGGTTAAAGTAGAGCACCAAAGACCTGGTGGCATATTGCAGGAGTTTGGTAATCCCACTTGGAAGTGGGAAGAGGTGAATATGGACTTTGTGATTGGATTACCCCATTTGTGTTGTTAGCATGATTTGATTTGGGTTATAGTAGATAGATTAACTAAATTTGCTCATTTCTTGCTGGTTCACACGTCCTACACATCTGAAGATTATGCTAAGTTCTATATCAGAGAGTTAGTCAGATTGCATGGATTTCCTTTGTCCATCATCTCAGATAGGGGTACTCAGTTTACCTCTTAGTTTTGGAAAGCCTTTCAGAAGGGTCTTAGTACCAAGTTCATGTCAGTTCAGCCTTTCATCCACAAATAAATAGTCAGGCAGAGAGGACCATTAAAAACTTAGAGGATATGTTGAGGGCTTGTGTTCTCGATTTCAAAGATAGTTGGGATGAGCATTTTCCATTGATTGAGTTCGCCTACAATAACAGTTACCATGCTAGTATTCAGATAGCCTGATTTGAGTCTCTTTATGGGTAGAGGTGTAGATCACCAGTTGGTTGGTTTGAAGTAGGTGGGGCTACTTTGATTGGACCAGATATGGTGTTTGAGGCTATAGAGAAAGTTCATTTGATTGGAGAAAGATTAAAAGTAGCTCAGAGTCTTCAGAAATCGTATGCAGACATGACAAGGAGAGATCTTAAGTTTGAAGTAGATGACCTTATGTATTTGAAAGTTTCACCCATGAAGGGGGTGAAGAGATTTGGCAAAAAGGGGAAGCTTAGTCCTCAATATGTAGGCCCCTAAAGGATTTTGATTCGTGTTGGAAAGGTAGCGTATAAGCTTGAGCTACCTGCCGACTTGTCCTCAATTCATCTAGTGTTCTATGTATCTTTATTGAAGAAGTGCATGGACGATTCAGCTGTTGTAGTTTCTTTATAAAGCATAGATATTCAGAATAGCCTTTCATATGAACAAGTTTTGATAGAGATCCTTGATCATCAAATTCAGAGACTAAGGAATAAAGAAGTTTCCTTGGTGAAAATTCTTTGGCTAAACCATTCCGTTGAGGGCACTACTTGGGAAAAAGAAGTAGACATGCATACCAGGTATCCTCATCCCTTCTCCATAAATTCAGAGTCAGCCGAACGTAACGGTCTTCCTTAATTCAATTCTTTTCCAGTCTCCAATTTAGCCATATAGCTATAGTCATGCAAATTCATGCACTCACAGATTAGATCAGTCGGACAGTATATTTTAGATTAAGTCATACAACCTATTTTAGTTGTGCATGAAAGCTTATATCCACAGTTCCTCAGTATTTTTAGCTTAACTAGTCTCATTCAAAGACGAATGTTCCCAAGGGGATGATAATGTAATAACCCGTACCTTTCCTAGCTAAATTTAGCCCCTAGAATGTCGAGGATTAGCTTAAAAAATGAATAACTCCTGGTACATGTAGAATTTTCATGCTCTAGACCCCTCCCCAATATATAATTGACTCAGCTTTCCAATGATACCAGTTTCTTTTCAATCCGATACTCGGTTGAGAAGTTTTGGAATTTTTAGTGGAGACAGTGTATCAAAATTTACAGCACCACATCACAGTGACATGCAAAATGAAGTTTGTCAAATTCCAATAGACCACCGCGATTGGCCTGCATCGCGGTGAAGTCCCATTTCCCAATTGTCAATTTCCAGTGACTCACTGCAATGATGGAACATCACGGTGATGGACTAAGAGAATTTTAGTGGCTTACCGCAATAGCTCCGTATCATATTGATTTTCCAATTCCTAGTTGTCAATTTCCAGTAATCCACCACGATAGTGGTGCGTCGCGATGGGTGGAAAAATTGGGATTTCCAATTTCTGCAATAATTTTTTAAAGGGTAGTTTGTTCTTTTCTAAAGCCGTCAAATCATGTAAAAAACATGATTAATCCTATTCTAAGCATTCTATGCTCACTTTTCATCAAAATACTCTCATAGAAAACCCTAGAGCTCAAAACTTAATCTCTAAGAAAAATAATTTTCTCCATTATTTTTCCAAGATAGCTAAAAATTAAGGATTCCCAAATCAAGAACTTCAAGAGGTCATCTTCAAAAGCACAATTAGGAATTCAAGATCAAGCTTTTTATTCAATTTCATCAATTAAGGTATGTGGGATTTTGAACAGGGATAAATTTTTCATCCTTGTGCCCAAAACTAGTTTTTAGTTATAAATTCACATGATTTTACATGAATTTCAAGTTATGGTTCATACCCATTTATTGTTAATTGAAGGTATTTGAGATTTCAAGTAAATTGGGTGATGAATTATATGTCTAATTTTGTAAATTTAAGCATGTGACCATATTTTCCAGATTTTGAGTTGAATTATGAATATTATCATTATCAAGCATGAACTTTATGATGATTTAACATGAAATTGATGCATGGGTTATGAAGCGCTAGTTGAATATTGCTATTTCAAGAATGATTATGGTTTTAAGCATCTTAAGATATCTTTATAGACAGTTTTGAATAAATATTTGATCTTTTGATGTTTAGCTAAGATATGAAATCCACTTTACAACTTAAATTCAGTTTTGAACGTACAAATACTCAGATAGATTTTAGTATGAAATATTATGTCTTTTAAAAGTTGATTTCCTACAGAATGAGCATACAGATTAAAGGGAGTAGTATTTAGTACCGAGCGGAAAGTGTGGTTTTAGCACATTCTAGTTTCCTAGAACTACGAGCCAACATAGGTACTAATTCAGTTTTCCCATTTCTATGTGGATGACAGTTAGAGATGTGATCACTTAGCTTAAGTTATACTCCCTGGCAAGAGTATGACACCTCTCCCTAATGTGAGGTTTTCCTCTTAGGGGAATGAGACATTGGAATCCATAATAGCTCACATGGTTTATGTTGGTTAAGAGAACCTCCCTAATAGTAAAAGTAAATAAACAACTTTGAGTAAATTTCCCTACTACTACTAATAATACAACAGCTTTTGGAAAGAATTTCCCAATAGTTTAATAAAAAATAATGACAGATAACACTTCAACTTTTAGATTTTAAATGTGATGGCTCACCAGATTTACGTAGTATGTTTTATTATTCATGATTAATGGTTTTCAGATTTCAATTATTCCAGTCATGTGAGTCATCACATACAACATGCACATTTTATGAATTTTAATAACATTGAGATATTTCTTTTACTTATGCATTCAACCCCATATACTCAGTACATCCTCAAAATACTGATCCACATATACGTCTATGTGCTACATTGTCTCATAATGTAAGTTCAGGTGCTCAGTCTCAACAACGCGAGTGATTTTGGGCATCTCTATCTACATCCTGATAGTTGGTGAGTCCTTATGATTTGAGGGCCCTATTTATCCAAATTTCCATTTTTGTTAGTATTTGACTAGTTAATTTATGTTTATTTTGAGTTTTTTAAGGGTTTGTCCCAATGGCTCTCTAGTTTCTTAGTAGTAGAGGCTTGTCAAACTACTAGCTATTGTATTCAAACTTTCAGTACTAGTTACCCAAACTGTATATTAAGTTGATCATGGATAGTTTTGATAATATTCAGTATTCTTAGCATTTCTATCTGATTAAATTACTTTAATATAAGTCATAAACTTAGTAGCAGGCTTACAGGATTAGCTTAAGACTACTCGTAGTTCTTGAGCACCGTTTGATGTGTCGGGACCACGTTTTGGGGCGTTACATATACTAACATAATCTGAACAACCAGATAAATGTTCATTCAATAACTGAAATAATTTGTAAAACTGATTGAATAAATACTAAAATCTGTCTATGTGGTCAAGCAAACCTAAACTGAGATAAACTGAGTACTGACTGAAACTGTAGGAGCTATCATGTAAAAGACATAAACCATGTAATCTATCATGCAGTCCAACTTCTACCCCATATTGAGGAGGGTTGTTCTATCCTTGTCATCAGAGTAGAACCTGAACTGGAGTGATCATTAAACTGGGACCATATTGGGAAAAGGGAAACTCTCTCTGGCGAGGCCCCTAAACCTATGGTGGAACGTAGTTTCTGGAAAGTAGGATGCACTAAATTCACACTTCTCTCTCGATGCCAAATCCTATTCCCAACTAAAAGACACTAAAATACTAACTGATGCATACTCTGATAACTGATTTGCTTACATAAGGTGTTTTAAAACTGATAGTGCATGTCTAATCTGGAGAAATCATGAAAATGTAAATCTAATAATTTGATATTAAATAATATTGGGTACAGTAATAAAATCATGAGTTCACTGACTCATTACTCGAAAAGTCTGAAACATAAGTAAACATATAGGTATTGGGTGTTCATAACCCACCAACACTGAAATAAAGTCATAATTCAAAGACCCAAACATGAGACTTTTCAACAGTCTGATAAATTTCATGAATGTAAGCATGGAATTATTTAACCTTGGGAAATTATCATGTTTATATAGTTTAAAGCGTAATTTCAAGATTTGACATAGTATTGACTGAACATGACATGGGGTTTTTGGATCATTTAGCATGTTAGAGCATGGTTCTCATGAAGTAAAACTATTAACATGACTTGAATGTAAAACTAATGAGGAAAAATGGGTGAATTTCATGATTTACATTGAAATTGATCATAACTAGAGTAAAATTCATACTTGAACCAAAAAGAGGGTTTTTGAGGCTCAATGGGTGAAAGGAACCCATTGATGAATACCCCACATACCTGAAGCAGAAGCTTTGGGGAAATCTTTGAAATTGATCTTATTCTTGAGAAACCCTAATTACTTTAGAAAGAAGAGAAAACCACCTCTCTTGACACTCTACGGTGAAATTAAGGATTATGTCATGATTTGGGGCTTATGGGGTGACAAGGCCCAAGTGTACACGTAAGTGTACGTGGTCTACCAAGTAATATAGTGACCTTCAAGAAAGCTGAGTTATCGATCCCACAGAGACTAGAATTGTCAAAAGTTCAATTTTAGTTCATACTTAAGATTAACATGATGCGAGAGTAACCAAAAAGAGAGTTTCTATAATTTTGAAAGAAAAGTAAATGATGCGGAAAGTAAAGGTCTTAAGACAATCAATGAGAGAAAACCCAGGGTTGAAGCATTCTTGAACAATCATACTATGCAAATAGGTTTCATTCATTAACTTGCTTATCGTGGTTGTTGATTCGTAGGGTTAATTGAACGATTATGGTTTCCCAACCTATAATCCTTTACCTAAGTTGAACCTTACAACTACATCATTGAGCGGAGATGTAATGATTCACTTAAGTTCTTTACAAATATCATCCTACATATGAATCAATTAAGGTATCTAAGTACATCCCTGTCCTAGATACTAATTTGAATTCCTCGTTTCATAAATAAATACAAACCATACTCTGCTTATTCCCATGTTCTACCTCCCTATTCACTCTCTCGAGTTCATAAGGTGGAAAATAGATATATTCTAAGGGTCACGAATCCTTAAAATAGTGATAATAAGAATAAAAAAACAACCAACAATGATATGCAAAGAAAAAAAACTTAATCCATAGCAACAATAATCATGTTCTTGGCTTCAACCCCGGAAAAAGGGCTTTTACCTACGCATAGTCATAACTGCAATTACAAGGTTATAATTAATGATTAATAATATGTATAAACTAAAACAAATTAATAAAAACCTAATTATGAAGTTGTATCAGCCCCTTGATCTCTAAAATATGTCAAAAGATATGTAAAAACGTGATACAACATGTATATAAAGCATAAGGGTAAGCCAAGTCCATGTTGGAGTCCAATTGGAGTGAAACGCCCTGGTGTGGAGTAGAGCATGCGCCACAACCTCCATAGATGTGGAATGGATTGTGATATGAACTATTTATTGCACATCTGCCCAGGTATGGAATGGATAATGCTTCGCACCCTCCATAGCTATGGAATAGAGCATGCACTGCACCCTTTATTGCACAGCAGCCTAAGTGTAGAGTGGAGTATGCTCCACACGTTGTATTACACTGGAATGGAGTGTTCGTAGCATGATAATAGCATGATTATACTGGAATTTCATCTTCAAATATTTTCTAAGCAATTGGACCTCTGAAATAGAGTATGCATCGCACGCTAATCGCACGCCTTCACTGGAATTTGTCCTCCAAATTTTGGTTAAGTGTTGGCCCTTCCTCCTTTCATCCCTTGTCTTGTGGAATCTTTCCCATGATTTACAAGATTTTTTACCATAAAAATATCATCATATTCATCTCCTAAATCATCCTACATCGTCACACCACATGAATTAAAAAGATAACACAACACTACATCTATGACAATGAATAAAACAAGCGCAAAGCTAAGCTAGTTCGCATTGATCTTTCACTTATTGTTCCCACTATACACTCATTTAAATTGAACTTTAATTACACCAAAAAAGTTAATCCACTAAAAATAACACATAAAACCCATTTGGAACAATTTATACACAATGGAATCCACCGGAATCAACTAAACAAACACCTATCTCAAGCTACTAACACTAGTTTTCCGGGTTGAACTCTAATTGAATATTTTATGCACAAACTTGTTCGGAATTCACTTAAAATCTTATGAAATCATGATTTAACACTTTGTTACACATTTATATCTTTATCAACCCATATATCACATGAATTATCCTCAAAACAAGGCTAAAAAGTCTAGAATAATAATGCTAGAATGCGTAAAACACCCAACATCACCACCCCTCACTTAAACCCTTGTTCGTCGTCGAATAACTCTTAACTCTGATTATCATGAGATGGAGACTCTACACTTCTACTATATGCAAAACACTCAAGCTAGTAATATAATGACTATAAATAATGTAAGTTACTACACAAAGTATGTTATTCACACAATTGAAAGCTCCCGAATACTACTTCAAAACATCCTAGCCTCAAGAATTTGACTCACCAAGTTGGAAAACTCATATTTATCATTCAATCAAGGACATCATACAAATCGCCCACATTCATCAAACTTCTCCTCACAACAATAGAGTTACCCATAACCACTCACAATAAGTCAATTTATAAAATGATGGGTACAAGAATCAAATTACGCTCACTCTCACAACGAATTCACAAGTTACACATTGTACTATAAGCTTTCCCTTAGTGTAATGTTCCACTAATAGTTGAATGTAAAACTTAGGATCAATTAGGTCTTTTCTAGGTTGTAATGTATGCTAAGAGACGGGTAGAAACTATTTGGGAATAGTGACAAGGCTCTCTAAGTGCTTTAATACAATACATTAAACATTTAAAACCATTCTCCAACAACCAAATTTCAGTTTTTCATCTTCCCATACCTTTTGTTTTTGCCTTATCTCTTTTAAGTATTTGCATAAACACTTGGTGGACGCATAGTTTACTACCACAAGAATCAATGTTTCTCATTCTTTTCTACCATGGCAATATTTCTAACATCATTTATATTACATTAATCTACCACACATCAATTATACATCAATAACTATTACCTTGGGGGTATCAATTTCACCTTTCTTTTTCTTCTTCAATTTCTCAACTCCTTACTTATTCAATTTTTCATTAAAGCACTTAGGAGCTTTTTGGATTAAATTATGGTCTATCAAAGAAGGGATTAGGCTACTTATGAGGTTTCCTAAGAAAAAGCTAAAGGCTCAATTAGGGTTAACTAAGATAATGCACAAAGGTAGGTAAAAGAAGGTATAAAACAAGGCTATTAAAGTAATGCCTATATCATCTCCTAAACCCACATTCTTTATTTCACTTCACACACACACCGGGCAAGTTCTAGACATCACATGTAATAAGAAATATACAAAAATCTCACACCACACATGGCACATGCTCAGCTCAATAGGATCATCATAGACTCCTAACCAAACAATAACATAAATTTAAATTTAAGCCAACAAATACAAGAGTCACAAACATGAGCCTAAGAGTCTCAAAAATAACAATTCACTTAATTAACATGCTCTTACAAATAAACCCACTTATATCATGTAATAAAAAATAGAACAAATTAAGAATATCACAATTATTCCTATCCTAATTTTTTTTTTTAAATTGAGCCAAAATTTAGGAATTTTCCTACTACCCCACACTTAAACCCTTGTTCGTCCTCGAATAACTCTTCACTCTAAGTATCATGAGCTGGAGACTCTACACTTCTTCTATATGCAAAACACTCAAGCTAGTACTATAATGACTATAAAGAATACAAGTTACTGTGCAAAGCATGTTATTTACACAATTGAAAGCTCATGAACACTACTTCAAAACATCCTAGCCTCAAGAATTTGACTTACCTAGTTGGAAAACTCATGCTTATCATTCAATCTAGGGCATCATACAAATCACCCACATTTATCAAACATGTTCCCCTCACAAAACGATAGTTACCCATAATCACTCATAATAATGCAATTTATAGCATGATGGGTACAAGAATCAAATTACGCTCACTCTCACAACGAATTCACAAGTTACACACAATGTACTATAAACTTACCCTTAGTGTAAGCTCCACTAATAGTCGAGTAAGCTCCACTAATAGTCGAATAGAAAACTTATGATCAATTAGGTCGTTTATGGGTTGTAAGTATGCTAAGGGACGGGTAGAATCTATTTGAAAATAGTGACTAACCTCTCTAAGCGCTTTAATACACTACAGTAAACATTTAAAACCACTCTCCAACAACTAAATTTCACTTTTGCATCTTCCCAAACCACTCGTTTTTGCCTCATCTCTTTTAAGCATTTTCAGAAACACTTGGTGGACACATAGTTTATTGCCACAAGAATCAATGTTTCTCATTTTTTTCTACTATGGAAATATTTCTAAAATTATTTATATTACATCAATATACCACACATAAATTATACACCAATAAATATTACCTTGTGGTATCAATTTCACCTTTCTTTTTCTTCTTCAATTTCTTAACTCCTTACTTATTCAATTTTTCATTAAAGCACTTAGGAGCTTTTTGGATAAAATTAAGGTCTAACAAAGAAGGGATTAGGCTACTTATGAGGTTTGAAAAGAAAAAGCTAAAGGATCAATAGGGGTTAACTAAGATAATGCACAGAGGTAGGTAAAAGAAGGTATAAAAGAAGGCTATCAAAGAAATGCCTATATCATCTCTTAAACCCACATTCTTTATTTTGCTTCACACATACACCAAAAAATTTCTAGATATCATATGAAAAAAGGAATATATAAAAATCTCACACCACATATGACACATGGTCAACTCAATAGGATCATCATAGACTCCCAACTAAACAATAGCAAAAATTTAAATTTAAGCCAACAAATATAAGAGTCACAAACATGAGCCTAAGAGTCTTAAAAATAGCAATTCACTCAATTAACATGCTCTTACAAATAAATCCAATTGCATTATGTAATCTAAAATAGCACAAATGTATTCATGGGATCCACAGGACCCCACACTTCATCTTTGCCATGCTTCAAGCTTAAGTTTATGGTATTTAGAATTCTCATCAAACTGTGACTCAACCAAAAACAAAACTACTTGAAATAAAAACTAAAAGCTAAAAAGAAAACATAACTAATTAACCTTGGGTTGCCTCCCAAGAAATGCCTAAATTAGTGTCACGACATGACCCATATCAACTTGACCATATTTCTTTACCCTTTTACTCCCTTTTAGGAGCTATTTTTTTATTCTTTTCAGACCTCTTTTACCTTTTAACATGTTGGGAAATGGTGGTTTCATCTTAGGCCACACAATCAGGTATTTTGAAGAGGTCTTTAGTAGCTCAGGCACCCCACACTCATCCCTTTCAAACATATTGATCATGCATAAATCTTCATAAATGGGACTTTAAATGGGTGCTTTGTAAACATCAAATACCACCTCTTCATCATATACCCTCATCTTGAGTGTGCCTTCTTTAACATCAATCAAGGCCCCTCCAGTTAATAAGAATGGACGCCCCAATATGATTGGTACCTATTCGTCTGCCATAAAATCAAGAACAAAAAATCAGAAGGTATAATGAATTGATCAACCTTTATAAGGACATCCTTAATTATCCCTTATAGATATAACATGGAACCATCTGCTAGATGCAAAACTATGGTGGTCGATCTAGGCTTTCCCAAGCCTAATTTTTCAAATCACATCTTTGCTCCCAATTTGAATAGGGATAGCAAACTTCCTCCGATCTTTCAATTTCTTAGGGATTTTCTGTGTTATTACTGCACTACACTCTTTTGTGAGGGTTATTGCTCCCATATCTTATAACTTTACCTTTTTTACCACCACATCCCTCAAGTACTTTTCATACTTAGGAATACTCTACAAAATATCTATCAAAGGTAAGTTAATATGAATCTCTTTGAATGTATCAATGAACTTTCTGAACAATGCATCCTCCTTCGCTTTTATGTACTTTTGA
The DNA here is from genome assembly GCF_002878395.1 of Capsicum annuum. Classification (NCBI taxonomy): domain Eukaryota; kingdom Viridiplantae; phylum Streptophyta; class Magnoliopsida; order Solanales; family Solanaceae; genus Capsicum; species Capsicum annuum. The sequence goes on along the minus strand of NC_061121.1, from coordinate 124,209,728 downwards.
GGGAAGGGTAGAACTTTTTCATTCAAGTACTTAGACTTCCTTGAATTTTTAGCAACTTTGTCATCTATCTATTAGGTCATCACCGCAGTATCTACCTCCTTTGTTGCCTTGGGAGGTTTTCCTTGAAGCTCTTTACCATTCCGTAAGGTGATTGCCATGACTTGCTTTGCATTTTTGTATCGGTGGGAAGACCACCTTGAGGAAGGGTATTTAATACCTATGATAATTTTCCTACTTACAACTCTAAACTTCTTATGGCCACTTGCTGATTCTATAATTCTGCCTTTTGACTTTTCAAATCAACATACAATTATTCTTGACCAGCTAAGACTTATTTTATTATCTCTTCCATATTACTCATTGACTGACTTGATTGGTCCTGTGGCTGTGGGGCATTCCACGATTGATTTGGTGGCTGAGTTTGCCAATTCATGTTGTAGGCATTACCATAATTAGGCCTCTAAGCATTTCCTATATATATCATAGATTCTGGATTTAAAGCACACATGGTAGCTATATCACTACTATTTCCATATACTTCACACCAAACTGTAGCTTTTTAGATGGCATTGACTGTAGCTGAAGGTTGTGTTGCTCCTAACTTCATGCTGCTGAATGATGTGTTGATCAAATTCTGCAATGCAAAAACTTATGCTGATAAGGCTGTGAATTGGTCCACCTCCAACACTCTCGTAATGTTTTTTATGGAACTTCTAGAATCTGAATGCCACTCTAGATTTCCTTGTGCTATGCGGTTTAGTAATGTGTATAGCTCATCATAAGTTAGCACCAACACTTGACCACCTATGGCTGAATCTAGCAAAATCTTTGTATTGTGATCAAGAGCTTCTACAAAAGTATGAGCAAGTGCCTCATTCGACTGTTGGTGGTATGGACAACCTAGAATAAGGGACTTAAAGTATTCCCAAGAATGATATAGATTTTCATCAGGCTTCTATTTGAAGCTCACTATCTCATTATAAAGTCTTTCAGTCTTGCCTGATGGAAAGAATCTGATGAGAAATCTTTTGTCTAAGTCATCCCATGTTGTGATTGAATTGGCTAGCTCCATATTCAACCACTTTTTAGCTTCCTTAATAAGTGAATAGGGAAACAGTGCCAGCCTCACATAAGCTGGAGTCACCCCGGTTGGAGTGAATGTATCTGTAAGCTCAATGAAGGTCTGTAAGTGGACTTGTGGATCCTCGTGTGAAAGCCCTAAAAACTATCCACTGATAATAAGATACTACACCATATTGTATTTCAACTCAAAATCCCCCCAGCTGTCGGTCTTTGAATTGGGGAAGTCAAGTTCGTTGGAAGTGGGACTGCCACTTCCCTAACCTTCCTTCCAGCTGCTTGTTATTCGGCTATAGGAACAATATGCTCTTGGTCTTCTAGAATTTGTGGAATTCTTGGGAGAAGGAATGCCTCTCTGCTACATTGATGGTAAAGCTGCTCGTGTTCCAAGTTTGGTTTAACCAACTCCCGATCCTATACCAGCTTATTATCCTTTTAACCTATTACCTGCAAATTACAAAAATAAGATCAAGCATAAAAACACCAAATAAATATTAAAGTAAAACTAAATAAATATTGCCCAAAATATAAGTCCCCAGCAACTACGCCAAAAATTTGGCAGCGCCCAAGCACACATATAAGTGTACATGGTCCACCAAGTAATATGGTCGCCTTCAAGAAAGATAAGTTATTAACACCATAGAGACTAGAATTGGCAATAGTTCAATTTTAGTTCATACTTTGGATTAACTTGATGTGACAGTAACCAAAAAGAGAGTTTTTATAATTTTGCAAGAAAAGTAAATGATACAAAAAGTAAAGGTCTTAAGACAATCAATGAGAGAAAAGCCAGGGTTGAAACACTCTTGAACAATCATACTATGCTAATATATTTCATGCATTAACTTGATTATCGTGGTTGTTGATTCGTAGGGTTAATTGAACGATTTCGGTTTTCCAACCTATAATCCTTTACCTAAGTTAAACCTTCCAACTACATCGTTGAGCGGAGATGTAATAATTCACTTAAGTTCTTTACAAATATCATCCTACATATGAATCAAGTAAGGAATCTAAGTACATCCCTGTCCTAGATACTAATTTGAATTCCTCATTTCATAAATAAATACAAATCATTCTCTACTTATTCCCATGTTCTATCTCCCTATTCCCCCTATCGAGTTCACAAGGTCGACAATAGATGTATTCTAAGGGTAGCGAATCCTTAAAATTGTATAAAAAAACAACCAACAGTGATAAGAAAAAAAAAATTAATCCATAGCAATAATAATCATGTTCCTGTCTTTAACCCCAAAATGAGGGATTTTAGCCACGCATAGTCATAACCGTAATCACAAGGTTGTAATTAAAAATTAAAAATATATATGAACTAAATGAAATTAATAAAAAACTAATTATGAAGTTTTATCAGCCCCTTGATCTCCAAAATATGTCAAAATATATGAAAAAATGTGATATAACTTGTATATATAGCACAAGGGTAAGCCAAGTCCGTGTTGGAGTCCAACTGGAGTGAAACACCCAGGTGTGGAGTGGAGCATGTGCCGCACCCTCCATAGCTGTGGAATGGAGAGTGATACACACCCTTTATTTCACATCATTCCAGGTGTGGGGTGGAGCATGCTTCACACGCTGTATTGCACCAGAATAGAGCATGTGTATCATAATAATAGCATGATTCTACTGGAATTTAATCTTTCAATATTTGCTAAGGCATTGTACCCTGAAATAGAGTATGTGATGCACGCTAATCACACTTCTTCACTGGAATTTGTCCTCCAGATTTTGGTTAAGTGTTGGCCCTTCCTCCTTTCATCCCTTGTATTGTGGAATCTTTACCATGATTTCAAAGCTTATTAACCATCAAAATATCATCATATTCATCTCCAAAAGAATCCTACATCATCATTCCACACGAATTAAGAAGAGAACACAACACTACATCCGTGATAATGAATCAAACAAGCGCTAAGCTAAGCTAGTTTGCATTGATCTTTCACTTATTGTTCCTGCTATACACTTACTTAAATCAAACTTTAATCACTACCAACAAGTTATTCCACTCATAATAACACATAAAACCATTTGAAATACTTTATACACAATAGGATCCACCAGAATTAACTAAACAAACACCTAGCTCAAGCTAGTAACGCTAGTTTAACTGGTTGAACTCTAATTGAATATTTTATGCACAAAATTATTTGTAATTCAATTGAATCCTTATGAACGCATGATTTAACACTTTTTTACACATTATATCATTCTAAACCCATATATCACATTAATTATCCTTAAAATAAGGCTAAAAAGGCTAGAATAATGATGCTAGAATGCATAAATACCCCCAATGTCATGGGGTATTTTATAACACCTCTTGTAAAGCCAAAACATCATGGATTTGAATTTTAAGAGAGTGGTAAAATACACAAAGTCCCTCAGAAAAATTTACAGGAAAACATACCCCCAATTGTTATGACACAACTTACGACTCATAAGAACTGGTTACAGCTCGTGGTCTGATTCATCGCCTGGGATTTTGGTATTCTGGGTACATTCTGCTTTGACTATGACTTGCCACTTGACTGCTCGTCATTACTAATTATGATTCATATGATGGAGTCATAGTTAGAAGTTGGGGCCTTGGGTCACACACTGGTCAGGTTATAGGTTCATGCAAAGACTCATAAGGTCTAGTTATGAGTCATATTCTAGACCCATAATCACTGGAGATATTTCTTGGCCACAAACACTGATACAACTAAAAGTCCCTCAATATGAATCATCAGCACTGATTACGAGTTGTGTTAAGGTATCGTAGTCACTGAGTTTAAGGCAAAAGGATTCACTAGAGTGGTTATGACTCATTCATGATGGCTAGTCATGAGTAGTAATGATTTTTTACCCGTGAGTTGTAACCATGGAAGTCTTTCCAGGATCTCAACTAAGAATTTCCACTACTTTTGGCCATGGCTTCAGACTGAGACGAGGCTTGATACATTAGAAAGCTAACCTAATGGGCTATTTCTTGAGAGGTTTAGAACATGAAAACTCAGAGTATTATAGTTATGTTTTTAAATGCTCTAATAAATATACTATTGTCCATATTTATGATGATATTGATTACTTATATCTAATAGAAATATGGAGGATGGCTATGATACCTATAATATTGATGATGACATTTATGATGATATATATGCCCATCATGGCTGGAGGATGATTATGATGATTACATATACCGAACAAGGCCAGTGGATGATTAAGACGATACATATATGCCCAACAAGACCAGAGAATGATTATAATGATATATGATCAGAAAGATCAAAAAATGATTATGATGATATATGGCCAACAAGATCGGAGGATTATTGTGATGATATTATAAGGATATTATTGAATGTCCATTCTAGTTTGGGTCTAGATATACATATTATACTATGATTATATATTTATCATAATATGATGACTTTGGGGTATGAGATTGACAATAGTGAGCCTAGATAAGTTTGAAAATAAGGAAATGGTTATAATATGGTAAATATAAATAGATTCTAGTGAAATAATGACTAATTGATAAATATTGCTTCATTGATAAATGTTATTTAGTTGGTAAATATTGGTAAGTTGATGATTAATGATAATTTAATAAGTGATGTTTTGTTGTTAACAGATAATTTATCCATATATGAGGATTAATTGCTACATGATGGATAGTTGATAAGTGTTTATGAAGTGATAAATGATGAATATGGATAGTTGAAGATTATAGTGTGGTATGAATTAGATGAATTCCAATGGTATTATGAGAGTTGATAAATGATGGTGGTGGGTTATGCTATCATGTTTGTACCTTCTAAGCTTATGGGGGCTTGCGATGGGTTGTTTATTTTTTCGCACTAATTAGCGTATGGGAGCTAATTTTGTACTTATGATTGCATCTGTTGATGATTTACGATATGTTATGCTATTATTCCAGTTTATTACTTATTTAGGCTTAGTGATGTTGGAGTTACTTCAGATTACTTAGTTATGTCATCTTGTATTTTACCATTCTTATATTATGATTTAGCTCAGTTGACCGATGATGCCTACTGAGTACCTATTGTTTTGGTACTCATACTATGCTTCTGTACCTTTTTGGTGTAGATCATGGTACTATTTTGTCGTCGTTAATTTGTGTTCATGCTATGTCAATATTCGAATATAGGGTGAGATCTTGGAGTCCGACTAACTGTAATGCCCCATATTATACTTAGCTTAGTTCAGCTCCGAGTTACATGCATAAGAGGGTTAAAGCCTGAAAATTTCACTAATTATTTGGGACTTCGTCTTATTTTTAGCCTCTTAACTTCAAGAATTTTTAAATTAGACTTTCCAACCCCTAGACATATGTTTTTGAGTTAATTCATGTTCAGGGGTATAAAGAGTATGTCTCAGGGAAGTTTTGGATTTTTTAGATGAGGATTGGGTCATGTTTGAATTTCGATTCTAGCAGCTCACCGCGATAGTGGCACGTCACGGTGGTTATAGTGGTGAAGGCCTCATTGCATCACGGTGACCTCTTAAGCTGTGATCCAATTACAAATTTAATTCTCTGAGGGGCAATTGAGTCTTTGCCCCTCAATCTAATTCTTAAAAACATAAATTAAAGTGTCTGTTAGGGCATTATATGCCCATTTTCCCCAATTCTCCTCTCAAAGAAACCCTAACCATCTCCTAAGAATATCAAATTCAATTACCTCATCTTTAACATAACCAAGAATTTAAGTTTTTCAATCTAAGAACTTTCAAGAAAAGCATCAAGATTGTGTTTCTTTTTCAAGCTTAAGGGTTTAAAGTATGTGTGATGTTCCTCCATGGGCCCTTTTTACCCATGGAGTCCAAGAATACATTTTATGTTTTAAATGATGAATTTTACATATTTATGGTGAATTATTTCCATGAAGCTCTTATGAATTTTGATTTATGTATTGCGTTTACAAGTGTTCTGATGGAATGAGCCTTTACACGTATAAATGATGAAATTTTCAGGTTAAATCCCTAACTCATGGTTTTACTATTGTAATTATGTTATTATCACATGATTTACCCATTTCCATGCTTAAGTTCATGACTCTCATGTGTTTGATAAAATGCCTAAGTGTGGGATATTTGAACAATGATTCCGTACTATAGTTTCAAAGCTTTTGTGTGTCCATATTATTATTTTCATTTAGTGGTGGCGGGTTATGAATAACTGATACCTATGTGATTTATATAAATTCATCTTTTCAAGTATTCAAACAGTCAATCCATAAACTTGATCAGTATACGCAGATATTCATATTCGTTATGAGCACTCTCCATTATAGAACAACTTTCAGTTGAGTTTAGTTCAGTTTAGAATTAGTGTCTTTTAGTTGGGAGTAAAATTTAGCACCGAGTAACCATAGGGATCTCCTCTTCCCTATTAGTTAGGCATGAGACACTTGTCCACCGCCATTTAGGTATGAGACGTTAGTAGCAGTCCCTAAGTTCAAGACCTATGGCACTACCATAGACTTTTAAGGGTCCCCAGTCAGTTAGGTATAGCACCCTAGTCCTTTGGGACATTAGATTAGTGGATCCACATAGCCAACGTTAGTACCCGTAGTCCAGTACTGACACCCTTCCAACTAGGGTTATAAGTTGGGCCCCAATAATTGATTTAGGGCATGTCGGTTATAGCTAGCTCCCACAATCTCAGTACAGTATTTAGTATAGTTTCAGTTTGGGTTTTCTTGACCAAAACATACAGATTCTCAGCTATTCAGTTATCAGATATCAGTATTTTAGTTTACAAATTATTTCAGAAATGTGTAGATATATATGTTTGGTCTTACATTCTCAGTATTACAGTTTTCATATACGCTTACTCAGTTATATCATATTATTCAGTGAGTGATTACTTTATGAACAGTCTACCCATGTATTAAAACCTAATCTCATCTCATATACCAGTAAATTCAAAGTATTGACCACATACTTTATTCGCGCTATGATGTCTTATATCAGAGGTTCAGATGTATAGTTTCCTGACCGCGCTTAGATAGTTCAGCATTACAGCAGCAGCAACAGTTGTGAGTCCTCATCTTTCATATACAAGTTTATCTTTTATTCACTTATTTTAGTATTCCTCTATTTCATTTAGTTGGCTTCAGTTGGGGGTTTGTCCTAGCAACTCCACAATCAGTCAGTTAGAGGCTTTTGAAACAATCAGATAGTCAGTTAGATAGTTATTCAGTTACCAGAACTTTCAGTATTATCGGTTGTTTTAAATTTGACAGTTATACTTTCATTATTCATATTTGCATGAGTATGTTTCTCAGTATGTCTTCTACATATGTGTTTGTTGCTACTATACTCAGTGCTCACAACAGGTACTAGCTCATGGGTTAGCTTGTGGTGACTTGTGATTGTAAGAACCATTGTCATGACTATGTGGTAGCCTCAAGTCATGAAAAAACTTCATATCAGATCCTTTTACAGTGTCCTAGGGAGTTTGAAAAGCTGCGTTGAGTAGATTCTTGTTCATGAGTGTAAAGTGTACCACATTTATGGACAAGAGGCTATAAGGCATTTTACAAAAACTTTCCTTTATTTTTGTATTCATATTGTGAGAATGAGCATAAGTTCTATTTAAGACTCTCTTTCTAACTCATTCTTTCTTCCATTTATAGACAATACCCCCCAAAAGAAATAATGGAAGAAGAAATGAAAATCAGCCCGCACTTCTACCTATTTAGAAAGATCCCCTAAATGAGCACATCTCTCATACTGAGTTTAGAGTTGCATTCACTATCTTATCTCCTTCAGTAGCTTCTCAAAATAATCAATAGGTTATTGCCCTAGCTAATCCAGTGGCAAATGCAGCTGCAGCAAGGATTTAGATTTTACCCTAATAAATCCCCTTTTGTTTCCAGGATCTAAGTCTGAGGAGAATCACATGAGTTTCTTGATATGGTTCAGAAGGTGACTGATATCATGGGTGTCACCTTAAGTAAGAGTGTCGATTTGGATACTTACCAATTGCAGGATATGGCTCACACTTGGTATAAGAAGTAGAAAGGTGATTTGGGTGATGAGGCAAGGCCTGTAGAGTGGGAAGTGTTTGCTACAACCTTTTTAGATAGGTTATTTCCTTTAGAGTTGAGGGGAGATAATGTGCTAGAGTTTATTAATTTGAAGTAGGGTAATATGATTCTGAAGGAATACACACTTACGTTTACTCAGTTGGCGAGGTATGCTCCTTCGATGGTGGCTGATAATAGGTCTAGAATGAGTAAGTTTGTTTCTAGTGTAGCTGATAATATGGTTAAGGACTATAGGATTACTATGTTGATCAAGGAGATAGATCTATCTAGGCTTATGGTTCATTCTTAGCAGATTGAGGAACATAACCTTAAGGAAAGAGAGAGATGGAGTATAAGAGGGCCAGAATAGGTAACCTTAATTTTTTTCAGCCAAGGTCAGAGGTGGTAACCATTCTCAGTTCTGTCAAAATTGTTTTGTCCCAGCTCCATCTTAAGCTAGTGCACCAGTACAAAAGTTCATGAATGATAGTCAGGATAGGGCGCTAGGCTATAATCCCTAAGGTAGTGTGAACAGTGGTCGTACTAATCCACTCTGCGGGAAGAGTAGAAGGAATCATAACGGTGTGCGTAGAGCTGGTAATGATATGTGTTTTGCATGTGGCAAAATAGGCCTCAGGATGAGGGAGTGTCTGGTAAGTATATGGAAGGGTAGGAATAATCGTCATCATGGTCAGACTAACTCTTCAGCAGTGCCCACAGGTTATCCGAATCAGCAGGACGCTACTTTCAGTGCCACCAGTGGACAGCGCCAGAACAGGCTATATGTACTTTAATCCCAACCGGATCAAAAAAGTTCTCCTGATGCGGTTACGGGTGCGTTACAGGTCTTTCACCTTCATGTTTATGCTTTATTAGACCCCAGAGCTTCACTCTCTTTCGTAACCCCCTATATAGTAGTCAATTTCAGTATCAGTCCTAAATCTTTAGAAGAACCCTTCTTAGTGTCTACTTCAATAGGTGTCTCTATTGTAGCCAGGCAAGTATACAGGGATTGTCCGTTTACAATATCCCAGAAAGTCACCTCAGTTGACCTTGTGGATTTAGAGATAACTAATTTTGATATCATTCTGGGTTTGTATTGGCTCCACTCATGTTATGCCTCAGTTGATTGCAAAAATAGAGTCGTTCAGCTTCAGTTTCCTAGTGAGCCAATTATTGAATAGAGAGGTTGTGCTTCAGTGCTTAGAGGAAAATTGTGCCATATATTAATGCAAGAAAAATAATATCTAAGGGGTGCATGGACCATCTTGTTTGAGTCAAGGACTCTAGTTATGAGACTCTATGTCTTTAGTCCATTTCAGTAGAAAGGGAATTTCATTATCTGTTCCTTAAAGATCTTCTCGGAGTTCCCCCCGTAAGGGAAATTAACTTCGGAATATATCTCCTTCTAAAGTAACCTCTATTACGCCCTACAGAATGGCTCTAACTAAGCTAAAAGAGTTAAAGGAACAGTTGAAAGATTTCTTAGATAAGGGATTCATCAGGTTCAGTGTTTCTATGTGGGACGCTCTAGTCCTTTTCGTGCGTATGAAAGATGGTTCTCTCAGAATGTGCATCAATTACTGTCAGTTGAACAAAGTCATAATCAAGAATAAATACCCACTCCCCAGTATTGATGACTTGTTCGACCAACTTCAGGGAGCTAGTTATTTCTCTAAGATAGACCTCAAATCCGGCTATCATCAGCTTAGAGTCAGAGAATGTGTATAATACCTCAAGAGTACACCCTTGGCATCACAGGATGCTTACGACCTCAAAGTACCCTAAGCTAACCTATGACTCATACCTGCTGTGAGCACTAAATATAGTACTGGAATATATATGCGGAAGAAATCTAAAAATACCATAAGGTTCTCAAAATACTGAAATAATAACTGAGTATAACTGATAATAACATTTGAAAACTGAATAACTGACTACGCTAGTCTGAGAGCCTTTAACTGTCTGAATATGGAGTTGATGGGACAAACCCCCAACTAACTCTGATTGAACTATTAGAATAATGAAATAGATAAAATCTATCCTCAAAATATAAGGACTCACCACTATAATTGCTGTTGATAGCCTGAGCGCTAAGTACAGTTAGGAACCTACATGTTCGAACCTATGATATGAGACATCATAACGTAAAAGAAAGTATGCAATCAGTATATGGAATGTACTGGTATGATAAGTGAGGTAAGACTGATATATATGGGTTCATATGTATGAGATGGTAATTGACCGAATGAACATCATGAAGTAACTGGATGAGAGTACATGCAAAACTATAACTACTGATCATACTGAACATATAATACTGTGCATATAGGTATACATAGTGTATCTAAGATTATACAAAAACTGACTACTAAAATTCTGATGGTTAAGTAACTGATTACTGATAGGCATGGTTCTGTAGAACTTACTGAGTTCTTTACTGAATATTGAGATTGAAGCTGTAACTGTGGGAGTGTTTATCTAACCGACAAACCCCGTATAGACTGATTTAGGGTCCAACCTATGACCCCAGTTGGAAGGGTATTAGCACCTTGCCACATGATACTAATAATGCTGTGTCAACCCTAATCTAGAAGGAAGACTTATGAAATATATATATAATTATGTCAACCCTAGTCTGGTAGGAGGACGACGTACCCTACGCTGGCTACATCATTCTGTAATTCAGGGATTACTACTAAGGGTCAAACCCTAACTGGCAGTAATTCCCCTATCCCTAGTTTCGCTCAGTGCTGAATCCTACTCCCAAACTAAAAGACACTGATCACTAGACTATACTAAGCTTGAATGAGCTGACCCTGATCGTGTTAACTGACTGGACTAAACTGAGTTCGCTGAGCCTGTTAACTGACTGCGTACTACTATTCTTGACCTTTACTGGGATGATTCTACAATTACTGGAACTAAGTAAATAGCTATATTTCTAGTAATAAATACCCCCAAGACTCGATAGCATAATTGATGAACTAATATCACAACTTTAGCAGCACATCAGTAGGATACCATGCATAATTTACTCATATAGACATTTTATCGAACATTTGGGGAACATGATTGCAATACAGAAGAACTAACCATACAGGGAATCATAACTACAACATGCAACTTGCAAATTCAACGGTTTTGACATGAGAGATTCATAATTCAATTCACATGCTAACTCAATTTCATGGAATTCATAAAAGATCTTAAATTGAAACCCATACAACAACATAAACACGAGCATAATTTAATTCATAACATGGGAATTATAATTCAAGTTTACAAGGTATTCTTAAACTCCAAGGATGGAAGAGAAACCCAAGGATGAACACCTAACATTCCTTGATTGTTGAATTCATGGAAATTGTTGGCGAATTCTTAAGACTTGGACTTGAATTTATTGAACTTAGGGTTCTGTTCTTGAGAGGTTTTGAGAATAATGAATGTATTTTGCCCTTTTGGAAGCTTAATTTTTGGTTTTGGCTGAATTGGGTGAGGGGAAAAGGACCTAATTGCCCTTGGAAAGTCATAAATGAGCAAAATGTGCCTAGTGATGTGGCATGCAATGCACCGCATTATGGTGTTGATGTGATTACCGATGCGCCACGTCGATGTTGTCGCCAATGCGATGCACCAAGATCGCATTGGCTTGCTGTTTTGGTCATTCAAACATGACTCAAACGCTGTAAGAAAATTCTAAAACTCACCAAAAGATGACCTATTGACATCCCTAATCATTAATTAACTTTAAAATCAACATTCTAAGGTCGTAAGAATAAATAATAAGATCATCCAATTACGACGACTAAAAATGATTCTAAGTCTTTACACTTTGCTGAATTTTTCTTAGTCTGGGACCTCTTAATACAAGCTATATGGGACTGAATTGATCTAGAACTTTTATGGGGTCTTACAATATCCCCCCTTGGGAACATTCATCCTCGAATGAGACTAACTGAACTGAGAGGAACTGAGGAATTGCACTTACACTGACATGCATTCCTGAAGCATGACTAAATTCTGGAGACATGATTCATGACTGAACTGCTTCATGAATTCATGAATGATATAAGAGTGTTAGGCAGCTGTAACTGAGTATGGAATATAGTAAATATAAGGAAGGCTATAACAATTGGCTGAGTCTGAGTTTGCAGAGATGAGGTAAGGATATTTGGTTTGCATATCTGCCTCTGCTTCCCAAGTAGTTCCCTCAATATACTGATTCCGCCAAAGAACTTTGACCAAAAGAATTTCTTTGTTCCTTAGTTTGACGATCAAGGATTTCGACTGGGACTTCCTCATAAGAGAGATTGTTCTGAACATCTACACTATCTATAAGGAATACAACTACTGGGTCACTAATGAACTTCTTTAGCTAGGAGACGTGAAACACTGGGTGCACTGATGCTAGGTCTGCAGGTAACTCAAGCTTATAAGCTACTTTACCAAAATGAATCAGAATCCTATAAGGACCAACATATCGGGGACTAGGATTTCCCTTCTTATCAAATCTCTTCACCCCTTTCATGGGAGAGATTTTTACTTACACATAATCACCAATCTCAAATTCAAGATCTTTCTTTCTCACATCTGCATAAGATTTCTATCGACTCTAGGTTATCTTAAGCCTCTCCCTAATCTACTGTACTTTCTTTAAGAAAACAAACACCAAGTCAGGCCCCACTACCATGGCCTCACCTACTTCAAACCAACCAATGGGAAATCTACATTTTCTCCCATAAAAAGCCTCAAACGAAGCCATCTGAATACTGGTTATCCCAATTGCCTTTAAATTCAATGACATATGCTCTCAACATATCTTATAAAGTCTGAATGGTCCTTTCTGCTTGACCATCTATCTGAGGGTTAAAGGCTGTACTAAGGTGGACTTGGGTACCAAGATCCCTTTGGAAGGCTTTCAAAAAGTATGAGGTGAATTGCATACCTCTATCTAAAGTAATGGACAATAGGACACCGTGTAACCTAACTAACTCTCTGATATAGAGCCGACATAGTTGTCGGCTGAATAAAAAGTATGAACTGGAAATAAATGGGCTGATTTGGTCATCCGGTCCATAATAACCTAAATCAAATCATGCTGATGATGAGTACGAGGCAAACCTGTCACAAAATCCATGTTCACTTTATCCTACTTCCAATTGGGAATTTTGAACTCTTGCATAGACCCATTAGGCTTCTGATTTTCAATCTTATCCTGCTGATACGTGGAGCACTTATCTACAAACTTTGCAACTTCTCTCTTCATCCCACTCTACCAATAGACTTCCTACAAGTCACGGTACATCTTAGTGGCCCCTGGATAAATTAAGTAATGCACACCATGTGCTTCATCAAGAATTTATTGTCTAACACCATCCATACATAACACAAATTGCCTACCCTAGCAACACAACACACCATCTACCCCTGGGAGAAAACCTCTACTTTCTTGTCTCTGACTGACTCTTTTAGCTTAACTAAACTAGGGTCCCTATCCAACTTTTCCTTCACCTTGGAAACTAAAGCAGACTCTGAACTATTCTGCAACCAAATACTTCCCCTCAGCTGAATCAGCCAAATAGACACCTACTCTGGCAAGCTAATGAACTTCTTAAATTGACTTCTTCTTACCATCCTCAATGTAAGCAAGATTATCCATGAAATAACTACCTAGGGCATTTAATACTACATTGTCCTTGACCAAATGATACAGAACACTCACATCATAGTCTTTTAACAACTCTAACCACCTTCTCTAATGCAAGTTTAGGTCTTTTTGCAAAAAAACATACTATAGGATTTTGTGGTCTGTGAATACATCATCATGCACCCCATATAAATAGTGCCTCTAAATCTTTAAGGCAAACACAATAGTTGCTAACTCAAGATCATGGGTGGGATAATTCTTTTCATGAGGTTAAGCTGTCTAGAGGCATAGGCCACAACCTTTCCCCTCTACATCAAAAGACACCCCAAGCCAACTCTGGAGGCATCACAATATACAATAAATTCATCTGAACCATTGGGTAAAGTGAAAATTGTGGCTATAGTTGGTCGAGTCTTCAACTCCTGGAAACTCCTCTCACAAGAATCTAACCACTGATATTTAAATTTTTTTTGAGTCAATCAGGACATGGGGGATGTAGTAGACAAAAACCATTTAACAAACCATCGGTAATAGCTAGCCAAACCCTTTAAGAAGCTCCTGATATCTGATGGAGAGATGGGTCTGGGCTAGTTTCTAACTGCTTTAGTCTTTTAAGGATCAATGGTAATGCCATCATCGAAAACTGTATGACGAGGGAAAGCTACTGATCTTAGCCAAAATTTGCATTTATTGAATTTGGTGAAAAACTGATGGGCTCTGAGAGTCTGCAGTACTATTTTGAGATGGTTCGCACGATTATTTTCATTACGAGAGTAGACAAGAATGTCATCGATGAAGACTATGACAAACATGTCTAAGTACTGCTTGAACACGCGGTTCATCAAGTCCATGAAAGCTACTGGGGCATTGGTAAGACCAAATTACATGACTAGAAACTTGAAGTGGCCATACCGGGTTCTGAAAGCAATTTTTGGAATGTCAGATTCTCTGACTCTGAACTGATGATAGCTGGATCTAAGTTCTATCTTAGAAAAGTAATTGGTACCCTGAAGTTAGTCGAACAAGTCATCAATTCTAGGAAGTGGGTACTTATTCTTGATTGTGACTTTTTTCAACTGATGGTAGTCTATGCACATCCTAAGAGAGCCGTCTTTATTTTGCACGAATAGAATTGGTGCACCCCAAGAAGATATGCTGGGCCTGCTGAACCCTTTGTCTAAGAGGTCCTTCAACTGTTCTTTCAACTCTTTAAGTTTAACTGGAGCCATTCTGTATATTAGAATAGAGATGGGATGAGTATCAGGAAGAAGGTCTATTTTGAAGTCGATTTCCCTTTTGAGAGTAACTCCGGGGAGTCTTTGGGAAACACATCTAGAAATTCACTTGTGACTGGAACTGACTCAAGATTAGGAGTCTTAGAACTAGAGTCTTTGACTCAGACCAAATGATAGACACACCCCTTGGATATATTTTTCCTCACTCTATGGAATAAAAGAAGTTGACCCTTAAGCGTTGTAGTACTACCCCTCAATTCTAGGACAGGTTCATTCGAGAACTAAAAATAGACAAATATGTTTCTATAATCAACTGAAGCATAGCTTGAATGGAGCCAATCCATGCTGAGAATTACGTTAAAATCCATCATCTCTAACTCTACTAAGTCTGCTGAAGTAACTTTTTGAGATACCACAATCGGACAGTTCCTGTATACCCACCAGGCTATGATAGATTTACCCATTCAGGAGAACTCTTCTGATCCTATCGGGACTGAAGTGCATTGAGCTTATTTGGGCGCCGCCCATTGGTGGTACTGGAAGTTGTAACCTACTGAGATGGGTGATCGGACTAAACTGGGGGACAATTATACTGACTCTGCAAACCCACCTGAGAACACTCTCTGATTCTATGACCTGACTTACCATACTCAAAACATATGTCTCTTCCAGCCCTGCAGACACCCTGATGATTTCTGCCATAATTCTGACAAAAAGGATTTGTTTGGGCACTGTTCACTCAACCCTGAGATTTTGAGCCTGGCACCCTATCCTTATTACCATTTCTGAATTTAGGCACTGGAGCACTGGCCGAGGATGGTGCTGGGACTGAAGATTTTAGGCAGAACTGGGATTACCGCCCTCTGACTTAGGCTGAGCAAAGCTAAAGCTACCTGTTTTAGCCTCTATACTTTTCTTTTTTTTCTTCTTAGTCTTCTATTTCTCAATCTGCTGAGCGTGGACCATCAACCTAGCCAAGTTTATTTCCTTAATCAATATTGTAGTCCTACACTCCTTGACCACACTATCAGACATACCAGATATGAACTTGCTAATCTTAGACCTGCTATCAGCTACCACATAAGGAGCATACCTGGCTAACTGAGTAAACTTGAGGGAATACTCTTTCACATTCATGTTGCCTTACTTTAAATTGATTAACTCTACACCTTAGCCTCCCTCAACTCCAACGAAAAGAACTTATCTAAGAAGGTAGTAGCAAACTTCTCCCATTCTATAGGCCCTGTATCTATGCTCCTATCTACCTTCCACTACTTAAACCATGTATAATCTACATCCTACAACTGATAGGCTGCCAACTCAGTACTCTCACTAGCGGTTACCCCTATAATATTTATTACCTTCTACACCTAGTCAAGGAATTCCTGTGGGTCCTATTCAGACTTAGACCCTGAGTATAATGGAGGGCTTATTCAGATAAAGTACCAAATTCTAGCTGCAGTAGTATTGGCCACTTGGTCAGCTTGAATAGCAGATAGTTAAAAATATTGAGTTGCCACAGAATAGACCCGAGTGGTGAAAGCTTCTCTAAATTCTTCGTGAGAAATGTGCTCATTTAGGGGATATTCCTGAATGGGTAGAGGTGTTTTCTGGTTCCCAGTTCTTCTTCTGTTCGTCTTTCTGGGAGGTATGTTCTAGAAATGGAAGGAAAGTTGGATTAGATAGAGAGTTTAATTTGAGCTAATGCTCACTTGCATGATGTGAATAATGAAAGAAGGGAACTTTTTCCTAAAACTCCTCATAGCCTATTATCCAAAAGTGTGGCGTGCTACAAATCCATGAACAAGACTCTACTTGATGTGACTTTCAGAATCCCTAGGAATCTTTAGAACCTTAGGCTCTGATACCAAGTTTGTAACACCTCAAGAGTACACCCTGGGCATCACATAGTGCTTACAACCCTGAAGGACCCTAAGCTAACCCATGACTCATACCGATTATGAGCATTAAATATAATACTGGAATATATATGCAGAAAAAATCTAAAAATTCCAAAAGGTTCTCAGAATACTGAAATAATAACCGAGTATAACTGATAATAACATCTAAAAATTGAATAACTGACTATGCTAGTCTGAGAGCCTCTTAACTTTTTGAATATGGAGTTGATAGGACAAATCCCCAACTAACTTTGACTAAAATAACTATTGAACTATTGGAATGCTGAAATAGACAAACTCTATCCTCAAAATATGAGGACTCACTACTATAACTGCTGCTGATAGCCTGAGTTGCTAAGTACAGTCAGGAACCCGAGCATCCAAACCAATGATATGAGACATTATAGCGCAAAAAAAGTATGCGATCAGTACTTGAAATGTACTGGTATGCTAAATGAGGTAAGGCTGATATACACGGGTTCATATGCATGAGATGATAAATGACTGAATGAGCATCATGAAGTAACTGGATGAGAGTACATGCAAAATTGTAAATATTGATCATACTGAAAATGCAATACTGTGCATATAGGTATACATCTTGTATCAGAGATTATACTGAAACTAAGTATGAAATTTTGATGGCCAAGTAACTGATAACTATTAGCCATGGTTCTGTAAAACTTACTGAGTTCTTTACTAAATATTGAGACTAAAACTGTAACTGTGGGAGCGCTCATCTAACCAACATACCCCGATATAGACTGATTTATGGTCCAACCTGTGATCCCAGTTGGATTGGTGTTAGTACCTTGCCATGGGATACTAACAATGTTGTGTCAACCCTAATCTCAAAGGAAGACTTATGAAATATATATGTGATTGCATCAACCCTTGTCTGGCAAGAGGATGACTTACTCTATGCTGGCTATGTAATTCTATAACTCAGGGATTGCTACTAAGGGTCAAACCCTAACTGGCAGGAATGCCCCCATCCCTAGGTTTGCTCAGTGTTGAATCCTACTCACAACTGAAAGACACTGATCACTAGACTGTACTAAGCTTAACTGAACTAACCTGATCGTGTTGACTGACTGGACTGAACTGAGTTCACTGAGTTCTATTAATTGATTGAGTACTACTGTTCTTGACCTTTACAAGGATGATTCTACAACTACTGCAGCTAAGTAAATAGATAGATTTCAGGTAATAAATACCCTTAGGACTCGATAGAAAACTTGATAAACTAATATCATAATTTTAGCAACACATCAATAGGATACCATGCATAATTTACTCATATGAACATTTTATCGAACACTTGGGGAGCATGATTTCTATACATGATAACTAACCATATAGGGCATCATAACTATAACATGCAACTTGTAAATTAAAAGGTTTTGACATGAGAGATTCATAATTCAACATACATGCTAACTCAATTTCATGGAATTCATAAAAGATCTTAACTTGAAACCCATACAAAAACATAAACATGAGCTCAATTCAATTTATAATATAGGAATCATAATTCGAGTTTTAAAATGGTTCTTAAACTCCAAGGATGGAAGTAGACCCAAGGATGAATACCTCATATACCTTGATTCTTGAATTCGTGGAATTGTTGGCGAATTCTTGAGATTTGAACTTGAATTTGATGAACCTAGGGTTTTGTTCTTGAGAGGTTTTGAGAAGAATGAATGTATTTTTCCCTTTTGGAAGCTGAATTTCATATTTTGGCTAAGTTGGGTGAGGGAAAAAAGCCCTAATTACCCTTAGAAAGTCATAATTAAAGGATAAAAATATGCCCACTGATGCGGCAGGTGCCACGCTGCATCGATAATGTCAATGCAATTGCCGATGTGTCACGTCAATGCTGTCGATGCGATAGCCAATATAATGCTTTGAGATTGCGTTGGCTTGCTATTTTGGTCATCCAAACATGACTCAAACTTAGTTCAAAAATTCCAAAACTCACTCAAGATGACCTATTGACATTCCTAATTATGAATCAACTTAAAAATCAATATTCTAAGGTTGTAAGAATTGAAAATTAGATCATCTAATTACAAAGGGTAAAAATAATTCTAAATCTTAACACTTAGATAAATTTTTCTATGTCTGGGACCCCTTAATACAAGCTATATGGGACTAAATTAAACTAGAACTTTTACTGGGTCTTACAATGTGACATTCTTAAGACAATCTTCAAAACTCGGTATGGTCATTTCAAATTTCTAGTTATGTCTTTTGGACTAATCAATGCCCTAACAACTTTTATGGAATTTATGAAAAGAGTGTTCAAGAAGTACTTAGATATGTTCGTCATTATCTTTATTGATGATATTCTCGTCTATTCCCATAGTAAAAATGATCATGCAGACCATCTCAAAATTATGATGCAGACTCTTAAAGCCCATTAGTTATTCACCAAATTTAGTAAGTGTGAATTTTGGCTAAGATCAATAGCTTTCCTTGGTCATATTATTTCTGGTGATAGCGTTAGAGTTGACCCTCGAAAGACCAAAGTCGTGAGAAACTAGCCTAAACCCATCTCTCAATTAGATATCAGGAGTTTTTTTGGGTTTGGTTGGATATTACCAATGGTTTTTGAAAGGGTTTTCATCTATTTCATTCCCATGTATCGATTTACTCAGAATAAAGTAAAGTTTCAGTGGTCAGATTCTTGTGAAAAGAGTTTTTAGGAGTTGAAAACTCAACTCACCTTAGCCCTTCTTGAATTTGCCAGATGGTTTAGATAGATTTGTTTTTTATTGTAATGTATCCAGGGTTGGTCTTGGTTGTGTGTTTATGAAGAGAGATAAGGTCATAGCCTATTACTATAGACAACTTAAGCCTCATGAAAAGAATTATCCTGCCCATGAACTTAGTTGGCAACTATTATTTTTGCCTTGAAAATTTGGAGGCATTATCCTTATGGAGTTCATGTTAATATGTTCACGGATCACAAAAGTTTACAGTATGTGTTTTCGTAGAAGGATTTAAATCTTCATCAGAGAAGATGGCTTGAGTTGTTAAAAGATTTTAATATGAGTGTGTTGTATTTTCTGGGCAAGGACAATGTATTGGTCGATTCCCTTAGTAAATTGTCTATGGGTAGTGTTGCTAATGTTAAGGATGATAAGAAGAAGGTAGTTAGAGAGGTTTATCATCTTGCTACATTAGATGTTTGGTTGGTTGATTCAGCTGAGAGTAGTTGCTAAAGTGAAAAAAGCAAGATAGGGATCCCAGTTTAGTTAAGTTGAAGATATCAGTTAGAGATTAGAAAGTAGACGTTTTCTCCTAAGAAGAAGATGGTGTGTTGCAATGTCAGGGTAGGATATGTGTGTCGTGCATTGATAATTTGAGATAGCACATTTTAACAGAAGTTTATGGTGCACGTTACTCCATTCATCCAGGAGCCATAAAGATGTACCGTGATTTGTGGGAAATTTATTGGTGGAGCAGTATGAAGAGGGATATTGCAGAATTTGTAGCTAAGTGCTTTAATTATCAGCAGCTTAAGGTTGAGCACCAGAGGGCTAGTGGCATACTATAGGAGTTTAGTATTCCCACTTGGAAGTGGGAAGAGGTGAACATGGATTTATTATGAGTTTGCCTCATATGCATCGTCAGCATGATTCGATATGTGTCATTGTAGACATAATGACCAAATCAACCTATTTCTCGCGAGTTCATACTTCTTATTCAACCAAGGATTATTCCAAACTCTATATTAGAGAGTTGATTAGGTTGAATGGAGTCCCGTTGTCTAACATTGCACATAGAGGTACTCAGTTTACCTCTCACTTTTAGAAAACATTTCACAAGGGTCTTGGTACCCAAGTTTATCTCAGTACAACTTTTCATTCTTAGATAGACAGTCAGGTAGACAGGACTATTCAAACCCTAGAGGATATGTTGAGTGTGTGTGTTCTTGATTTCAAGGGTAGTTGGGATGATCACTTACATTTGATCGAGTTTTCCTACAATAACAATTATCACTCTAGTATTCAGATTGCTCCATTTGATGCTCTCTTCGAGAGGAGATGTAGATCTACTATTGGTCGGTTTAAGGAAGGTGAATATTCTTTAATAGGACCAAATTATGTTTTTGATGCAATGGAGAAGGTTAAGATGATCAGGGAGAGGCTTAAGACAGCCTTAAGTCATTAGAATTCCTATGCAGATGTAAAGAAAAGGGATCTTGAGTTTGAAGTTGGGGATTTGATGTACTTGAAAATCTCACCTATTAAGGGAGTGAAGATATTTGTCAATAAGGGGAAGCTTAGTCCCCGATATGTTGGACCTTACAGAATTTTGAGTCATTTTAGCAAGGTAGCTTATGAGCTTGAGTTGCCTGCAAATTTGGCATCAGTTAATCCAGTGTTCCATGTTTCCTTATTAAAGAAGTGTTTTGGTGACCCAGCTATTGTAGTTCCTTTAGAAAGCAAAGGTTTAGGATAGCCTTTCTTATGAAAAATCCCAGTCGAGATCCTTGATCATAAGATTCATAGACTAAGGAATAAAGAAGTTCCCTTGGTCAAAGTTCTTTGGCGGAATTAGTCTGTTGAGAGAGCCACTTGGTAAAAAGAAGCAGATTTGCATACTAAGTACCCTCATCTTTTCTCCACAAACTTAGACTCAACTTAAGGTAATAATTCTTCTTAGATTGATTATTTTACCATTCTCAGTCCCAGCTATATAATCATTCTTATGTCTTTGAATGCAGTCACGAATTCAGTTTAGTCATGTATCATGTTTAGGATAAGTCATGTAATCATATTTTTAGTTATGCATGTTTAGTATGTGATCTCAGTTTTTCCTAGTATTCTCAGCTTAATCAGTCTCATTCGAAGACAAATGTTCCCAAGGGGAATATATTGTAATCCCCCATATTATACTTAGCTTAGTTCAGCTCCTAGTGTATGCATAAGAGGCTTAAAGCCTGAAAATTTCATTAAGTGCTGGGGACTTAGTATAATTTTTGGCCTCACAACTTTGAGGATTTTTAAATTGGCCTTCCCGACCTCGAGACGTAGGTTTTTGAGTTAATTCATGTTCAGGAGTGTAAAGAGCATGTCTCAGGGAAGTTTTGGATTTTTTGCATGAGGATTGGGTCATGTTTGAATTTCGATTCCAACAGCTCACCGCGATAGTGGTGCATCCCTGTGGTTATAGTGGTGGAGGCTTCATCGCATTGCGGTGACCTCTTAAACTGTGTTCCAATTGTGAATTTAATTCTCTGAGGGGAAATTAAGTCTTTTCCCCTCAATCCAATTCATAAAAACATGAATTAAAGTATTGGTTAGGGCATTATATGCCAATTTTCCTCAATTCTTCTCTTAAAGAAACCCTACCATTTCCGAAGAACATCAAATTCAATTACCTCCTCTCCAAGAGAACCAAGAATTTAAGTTTTCCGATCCAAGAACTTTCAATAAAAGCATCAAGATTGTGTTTCTCTTTCAAGCTTAAGGGTTTAAGGTATGTGTGATGTTTATCCATGGGCCCTTTTCACCCATAGTGTCCAAGAATCCATTTTTATGTTTTAAATGATGAACTTTACATTTTTATGATGAATTATTTCCATGAAGCTCTTATGAAATTTTGATTTATATATTATGTTTACACGTGTTTTGATGGAATGAGCCTTTACACATTTAAATAATGAAATTTTCATGTTAAATCCCTAACTTATGGTTTTAGTACTGTAATTATGTTATTATCACATGATTTACCCAAGTTCATGACTCTCATGTGTTTGATGAAATGCCTAAGTGTTGGATATTTGAATAATGATTCCCCATTATGGTTTCAAAGCTTTTATGTGTCCGTATTGTTATTTTTAGTAAGTGCTGGCGGGTTATGAATTCCCGATACCTATGTGATTTATATAAATTCAGCTTTTCAAGTATAAAGGCAGCCAATCCATGAACTTTATCAATATACTTAGATATTCATATTCGTGATGAGCACTATTAGTTATAGAATAACTTTTAGTTGAGTTTAGTTGAGTTTAAAATCAGTGTCTTTTAGTTGGGAGTAAAATTTCCATTATTTAGTCATAAGGCACTTGTCTCCCCCGTCAGTTAGGTATGAGATGTTAGTAGAAGTCCCTAAGTTCCTGACCTATGACGCACCATAGATTTTGAGGGGTCCCCCATCAGTTAAGCATGACACCCTAGTCCTTTGGGACATCAAATTAGTGGATCCACATAACTAGCGTTAGTACCCGTGGCATTCTACTGACACCCTTCCAATTGGGGTTACAGGTTAGACCCCAATAATTGATTTGGGGCATGTCGATTATAGTTAGCTCCCATAGTCTTAGTACAATATTCATTTTTTTTAGTTTGGGTTTGCTTGACCAAAGAATATAGATTCTCAGCTATTCAGTTATCATATTTTAGTATTTCAATACAGATTATTTCAGAAATGTATATATATATGCTTGGTCTTTCATTCTCAGTATTTCATTTTTCATGTATGCTTACCAATTATCTCATATTATTAAGTTAGTCATTACTTTATGCAAAGTTAACCGATGTATTATAGCCTAACCTTATCTCATATACCAGTACATTCAAAGTACTGACCACATACTTTCTTTACGCTATGATGTTTTATATCATAGATACGGATGCACAGTTTCCTGACCACACTTAGATAGTTCAGCATTACAGCAGTAACAGGAGTGGTGAGTCTTCATCTTTCAAGGACAAGTTTATCTTTTGTTAAGTTATTTTAGTATTCCTCTATTTTAGTCAGTTTGATTTAGTTAGAGGTTTGTCCCATCAACTCCATAGTTAGCCAGTTAGTTGCTTTTCAGACAATCAAACTATCAGTTAGATGGTTATTCAGTTACCAGACCTATTAGTATTATTAGCTGTTTTAAATTTTACAGTTATACTTTCAGTACTCAAATTGACATGACTATGTTTCTCAGTATATCTCCGCATATGTGTTTTGTTGCTATTATACTCAGTGATCACACTAGGTACGAGCTCACGGGTTAGCTTGTGGTCACTTTTGACCATAAGCACCATTTTCGCGATTAGAGGGTAGCCTCGGGTCGTGACAGTCTCCCATTTCTTTCTATCTTACTTATGTCTAGTCTTTAGTTTCTAGACAGATTGTATTGAATATTATAGATAGTTGGATTGTATTTATAGTTGTTCTTGTACTTGCTCTACCAGGTCATGGGATGGTATTAATATAGTGACTACTTTGAACTATTTTTGTTGTATAGCTTATCTCTTGTGTTAGATTTTCTATTTGTCCCCTTTAGGGCATTTCCACCAAAGTTAACCCATTGTGTTTAGCTTTGGGTTACGGTTTGGCTTAACTACTAGCAAGATAGATTAGGTGCCATCATGACTAGTAAATTGGGTAGTGACACCCTCAACAATTCCATCCACCTTCGCTTCCTTAGATTTAAATCCCTTTGAGCAAACACGTGTTGTCGGCTATGATGATATGTGAAGAACTCAAACTTGATACCATAAGGATAATGTCTCCAAATCTGTAATACAAGCACCACCAATGTCAACTCTAATTCATGGGTTGGGTAGTTCTTTTCATGAGGCTTCAACTATTTTACGATCCAATTTTTCAGGTCATGATGGAAACTATTACAACCCACCAGTAGGTAAGCGGACTCATCATCCAAAATTGCAAGTAACGGACTATCAAGAGAAATGAATGAAGATAGAAGAATAAATATGATAAAAAGTAGTACCGGAGATTATAATCTAATAAGAATAGAAAATGAAGTACTAAATGAATATATAGGTACAAGCCATCTCGGAATACAACATTGAGATTAGTCTTATCCATAAGTGTGAGAAATTAATACTCCAAACGCTAGGAGCTCACCCCAAATCTTTGATTACTAGCTGCTCTACATGATGCACACAAAAATGACGTGAACCCGTACTATGATCTACAAGTTGTAGAAGTGTAGTATGAGTACCAAACACGTGGTATTCAGTAGGCAACTTCTATATGAGCTCATGAGATAATGCAAATATAGACAACATGCAAGCAGAAATGTAAACTACATCTAAATATCTGGGAAGCTAACATAATAAAAATAAGGAGGAAATAAGTATGAACTATCCTATTCTAGACATACTTGGGTACAAAAGCACTATAACGTATATCACAGGACAATATACAAATAAGGGTAGAAGAAGGATGTTTAGTAGTATACAAGACCAATTAATGGATATACAACATAAATAACAAAGGAAGAGAGGGATGTAGTAATACAATATCTAGATACATATATGTATATATTTTTAGGAATATATGACTAACTGAAATGTAACAACCTATGTAACCAACCTAACCATTATAGGGAATCCTAACCAAGTAGAAAACTAATACTAGCATGATATGGGCATATAGTCGTAGTGTCTAACCATGAGATAATTATCCAAAATATAATAATCATAAAAAGAAAGGATCAGAAACATACCCCAAATCTCAGTACCAATCCATAATTAGCCTTCTATGAACTAACCATAATAATAACAATAAAGTAACCAACTAGTCCAGAGAAACAATACCAAATCGGCCCTTTGATAAACCCTACCATCATAGGAAAAAAAAGTTCAATCAACACTCAGCAAACAATAATCAGAGCTTATACCTATGAACCCCTACATAAGACTGATCGATACATGCACCAAATTATATACTGGTGATAGACAATGTGCATGCAAGAGTAAATGCAAAATAAATCTATAATATTATAATTGATCCAAGTTCCACAATGTAACTTAGTATATATAGCTCCTCCAGCTCTCAACAGTTTGAAAAGGCAGGACCTATGGTGACTTCTCTTCTCTAGCAC
Organism: Capsicum annuum; assembly: GCF_002878395.1. Classification (NCBI taxonomy): domain Eukaryota; kingdom Viridiplantae; phylum Streptophyta; class Magnoliopsida; order Solanales; family Solanaceae; genus Capsicum; species Capsicum annuum. The sequence continues at coordinate 124,183,941 of NC_061121.1, read as the reverse complement.
CTATGGTTTTGGGAGTACTTGTATGGACCTACGGTGGCACCTAAGGTTTTGGGAGTACTTGTATTGACCGAATTGATCCCGATCCATGATTTCTAATTATCATCATCATCATCAATTATGACTAAAAGAGTATAAGTCAATAAATCCGTTGCCCAAAGTCAATTCTGGGATTAAATTATTATAAAAGTGTATAAATGGTCAGAATCTCTTTGAGCAAAGTAAATAGTAGTGGAAAAACAATGGACTAGAATCTATCTTAGAAAAATATCTAAAACATCATTTTTAGTTTAAAAAGCTCATAAATCAACCGGTAAGGTGGTATGATTCCCGTTATGATGGATAAGTGATAAGTGGGAATAAAGCTCTTTTTAGGAAAATAATAGTAAAAGCATGATTTTAGTTGGAATCGTACCATTAAGTGAGCATAAATGTACCTATCTATACATTTCATCACCATTATAAAAAGAATACAATTATAAACATATAAATGTCAATAGACTAAACCACATACTTTACAAGGACAAATTACTCACCCAAAGTCCAACTAATATCATAACTAAAACCTCGGTCCTAATAATATACAAGTAGCATAACAATAATACCATAATATGGGAAACTATAATAATCCATCAAGTCAAGTAGTAAACCTTATTCTAAATGAAGTACTTTTCCTCCACTATGTCTAACATGCAAGTAAACTGGGCGACATGACCTGAACCAGGGCCTTGTCATGATGGGTATCTCAAGTTCAACAAGGATCGGAGACCACCCCCAACACCCTAAATTGTAGACCACCTTACACCCATGTCGGATGAATTTTGAACATATAACAAGATAGCTTGCAATAGCTTAAGAAACTTTTAGAGCATGTCCATGAACAACCACCGACGATTGGCCAAACTACGACCGACACCGCCTAATAACCATAGTAGTCCAAATAAAGCCCTCTAAACAATGATCCAAAACTGAATATCGATAATGTGTTAGGACATGCCCCAAACAATATCTAAGAATAAATCAAAGACATAAGAGGAACAAAACATGAAATATAGACTTTCGATGTATGGAAGCTCACTACTTCAATGTCACCTCATGAGATGATACCAAAGCCTAATCACTGAGAATGAAAAGTAATAGTGTGACCGATTCCTGGATCATATGGGGATACAACATCCACAGATGGTTAGAGAGGTAAACTCTAGTATGTAACTCGGGGATAAAGATAGCATAATAATATAATCAATAGTTTAAAATCAATCCAAAATCAATGCACTAAATCAAATGCATGAACACACACATATTATATATATGTATATATATCACATGCCAGGTTTAGAGTGCACTTTTAAAACCATAACCTAGATTGTGTAGCTCAACCATCATATAATAGTACTCACGGGCTATATGGGCCCCATCTCTCACCCCTTAGTTGGGCCCCAGTACGTGTAGCCGGACGAACTAGAGAATAATCTCATATATATGTACACGGGGGGACTCGAACCTCCCAACATATACTAACATGACTTAGGCACCCGATTAAATAATGATTTATGAGGGACTCAAACCTTCTTAATCATGAAATAATAATAAGGGGAACTCAAACCTCCTTGGTCACTTTGACCCTTGCGTCGGCAAATGCAGTTTCCAGTGTAGGTCACCCGGATCTCTACTTTCATGACTCAGCTACACAACCCTTATTAGAGCCCAATTAAAATATTTATCACACAATCCCAATCATGTACCATATTTTACATCAAGGCATAGAGTGTTGGCATCTTCATACCAACTATACTTGCAAGGTAACATGTCATGCCAAACAATTTCCATTAACTTGGAGAAAACAACTACCTTTGTTCATTAATATAATGTGGGGGAACATGACTCCATTTGTACATTAAACCATACCATTGTGTTTCAAATATATCTTTTTATCATGTAATAGTTCAAGACTAGTTCAATTTACAAATTCCCTCCTTTCTCATATCTCAAAACCAATGTCAAACTATGGGTTAGGGTCATAACCACTTTAAAAGTCACAAGTTTGGGAAAATCATAATTACCTAATTCATCCACCATACCCATGCACCAACAAGTTCAAAATCATATTTAAAGCATGGATAATCACAATTAAATCATGGGAAAACATTGTTCAACAATAAGTATTTAAGACCCACAACCCTTATTTTCAAAACCAAAACAATTCCATGTAAGCAACACTTTAATACATATGCTTTTTCAAAATTAACAATGAAGGAAGTGTCACATTCCTATAATAGTAAGATATTCAAAGAGAAATACCCTTGAAAGCTCTAATTGATCAACCTCTTAAAAACCCTAAGTGTTCTTGACGTTCAGGAATTTGAGTTTGTTAAAAAGTTACTTTGACGTGTTTTTGAGGGATAATAATACCCTAAAGAGGTTATAAGTCATGCGTTTCAAGCTGGTTAAGAGGGAAAATATCTAGGATGCCCTTAACTTAAAAGCTGAAAAAGGGCCGCCTTTGACTATGAGTCGACCTTTGACTCGTAGCTACTTCTTACAACTCGTCATCATGAGTAGTACCAAGGAAATACCACTAAATAACCCTCCACTGTTATCCTTAAAACTCAATGGAACCACTCATAATAGGAAACTACAACTCATATGGTGTAATCATAGTCTATGCAAAACCCAATTTGGGACTTACACTAGACACTCTACGATTACACCTAATGACTCGTAACATATCCTTGGCTCTTTGTGAGCCACTCATACTCAAAGAGGAATCTAGCCACAAACTTACTGTTTTGATTACAACTCTTTCCTAATGACTTGTTAGGACACCTTATGACTCATAGTGTGCATCATTACCAAGGCAGTAAGCTCAAAGCTCAAGAAATTTCCAAGGGACAAAAATCTAGGCTGTTTCAATTCTCCCCCATTGGATCATTTGTCCTCAAATAATGGGACAAGGCATTTATTAGCACGAATATACGCCATATACCTCTAGTCTTACCTTTAACAAAAAATAGAAAACAAAGATACCAAGGAAATCACTCTTTCCTTTAACAAAGTTCAAAAACAAAGATAATAAGGAATACACATACCTTAAGCACAATTATCTAGAGTGGAAAACAAGAACGGATACTTGGACTTTATGTCCTGTTTGGCTTCCCAAGTAGTCTCTTCAATCTTGTGGCTCCTCCATAGAACCTTTATTGAAGCTACATCATTCGTCCATAACCGATAAATTTTTCGATCCAAAATTTTAACTGGGACTTCCTCATAAGGTAAGGAATCCAGAATACCTACCTTCTCCAAAGAAACAACCATTGAAGGATTACCTATGCACTTTCTAAACATTAAAACATGAAACACCTGATAAATAGAGCTCAAACTAGAGGGAAACTCTAATTCATATGCATCATTACCAACCCTCTTCAACACAAAGTACGGACTAATATATTGGGGATTGAGATTTCCCTTCTTACCAAACTGCATCACTCACTTAAAGGGGGATACTTTTAAGAACACCCAATTACCAACATTAAACTCCAACTCCCTACTTCTCAAATCTGCGTAGGACTTTTGGTGACTTTTGGCAACTCTAAGTCTATTCAGAATTACCTTCACCTTCTTCATCACTTGGTGAGCCAATTTCGAGCCAAACATCTCAGCCTTATGAACTTCAAACCACCCGATGGGAGACCTATACCTCCTACCATACAAGGCCTAGAAAGGAGCCATACCAATACTAGCATAGTAGCTATTATTATAAGCAAACTCTATAAGAGGAAAATGATCAACCCAACAACCACCATAGTCAATCACGTAAGCTCAAAGTATATCATTCAATGTCTAAATAATTTTTTTTGCTTGCCTATCCATTTGTGGGTGGAAGGCAGTATAAAGGCTCACCATAGTTCCCAAACCTCTCTGAAAAGAATGCCAAAAGTATGATAAGAACAGAGTACCACGATCTGACATGATAAAAAAGTGCCCTATGCAACCTCAAAATCTCTTAGAGAAAAAACTTCACATAATCCTCTGCTGAATAATTAGTCATCACTAGCAAGAAGTGAGCAGACTTAGCCATCCTATCCACAATAAACCAAATCAAATCAAACTAATTTTGAGACCGAGGAAGACCGGTAATAAAATCAATATTAATCGCTTCCCACTTCTACACAGGAAACTTAATTTCTTGATACAACCCTCTAGGATGCAAGTGCTCAACCTAACTTGTTAACACACTATGCATTTAGCCACAAAAATAGCCATATATTACTTCCTATTATTCCACCAATAGATCTCCTTGATATCATGATAAATCTTCATCAAACTAGGATGAATCATATACCGTGACTTATGAGCCTCATCCAAGATCCTTTCTCATAACCCATCCACAACGAGTACACATAATCTGCCTTAGTAACTAAAGATACCATCACCTTAAATCTCAAAAGCTACAACCTTTTATTGACCCACATCTCCCTTTATCTTTATTAAGATAAGATCCAATACCTTCTTCTCCTTTATTTTAGTACCAAGAGATGACTGCACCACTTTTTGTTCAAATACACCCCCATCCCCAGAGTCCAAGATACAAACTTAAAGGTTATCCAAATGATGAATATCTTTCATAAATTATCACTTACCATATAAGCTAGAATCTACATGGATAACCAGCTAAGAGTGTCAAAAACCACATAAGATTTACCTGGGTGATAGTAGAGACTCATGTCATAGTCTTTCAGCAACTCAAGCCACCTTCTTTCCTAAGGTTTAGTTCCTTCTGGGTAAATACATATTGTAGGATTTTATGATAAAAAAAGATATCTAATATACCCCATACAAATAGTGACACCAAATTTTCAATGCAAATATCAGAGCTAATAACTCCAAGTCATGAGTCGGGTAATTCCTCTCATGAGCTTTCAACTGCCTAGAATCATAGGCCACCACCCTATCATGCTGTGTCAACATACAACCAAGTCCCACATAGGAAACATCACAATAAACCATAAGTATATCATTACCTTTAGCCAAGGTCAAATCCGAAGCTAAAGTTAACTTATCTTTCAGCTTTTCAAAAATACCCTCATAAGCATCAGACGAAAAAATTTTTACCTTCTTATGGGACAACTTAGTCATTGGGCCAGCTATAGTTGTGAAACTCTTCACAAATCTCATATAGTAACCAACTATACTGTAATACCCGTGATTTTTCTTAGCTTGAAAATCATCTCAAGGATGTTAGAATTTGCTTTAAAATAAGAATTCATTTCTATACATATAGTATTTCCATAATTTTTACTTTCTATCACATGTGAAATTTAATAGGCTTTCTATCGATATATAATTCGCCCAAATCTGACAACTGGACAAAGAGTTAGGTCCTTTTTAGTGAGACAGTATTTGACCTGAGCCTTTAGAACGTCGCGGAGATAGCTCAAATGGTAATTGTCAATTTCCAGTGTTGCTCTATAATAATAGTGCATCAGACCAAACTTTGAGGTCATAGACAATGTGGTAACGCGATAGGTTTGCGTTGCGCCATCGTAAAATTTCTTATTTGTCAATTTCTAATGACTTAGTGTGATGGTGGTGCGTCGTGCCAAGGGCCCAATTTGGGAAATTTTACTAAAAATTAAATTTACGTATCCAGGGTTAAAAGCTTCATTTCCCCCCTCCCTATATAAGCTTCTAAACATAGGATTTAGCCCTTATTCATCCAAAAGGTCCGATTTTATAGAAGGTTTCACCATTAATCTTCACAAAATCATGACCTAAGGTATGCATAGTTTTCATTCATGGAATCCTTTCATCCATGAAGTTCAAGAATACCTTTTCTAAACTCAAGTTATGAATTTTTTTATATGTTTTCATGTTTTGGCTGTTCATGTTCATGTTTGATAAATGTGAAATTAGATTCTACTCCATGATTGTTGATAGTTTCTATGTGGGTTTAATTACTATAGCCATAGAATCATGTAACCCCAAGATTTAAACCCTTGAATGATGAAATTAGAATTGAATAATGATGTTTATATGTACCATGCCTATCATATGTTTGATTAAATACCTAGACGAAGAAATATTGTCTAACTAGCATGATATCATGAAATCCCCTTGTATGTACAAGTTCATGCCTATTACATGTTTGATGAAACGCTCTCAGTAGATTTTCTATGGGTAGTGTTTCTCATGTTGAGGATAGTAAAAAAAAAATTTGCCCAAGATGTACACCAGCTTGCTTGACTAGGCATTCGCTTAGTCGATTATTTAGATGGTGGAGTATGTGTTCAGAGTAGTTCAAAATCATATCTAGTTTTTGAGGTAAAAGAAAAGAAAGATAGGGATCCCAACCTTGTCAAGTTAAAAGAGTCAGTTCACGATCAGAAAATAGAGGTTTTCTCCCAAGGGAGAGATGGTGTTCTTCATTGTCAGGGTCGTTTTTGTGTTCCAGACGTAGATGACATAAGGCAATAAATTCTTGTAGAAGCACATGGTGCACGCTACTCTATTCATCCAGGCTCCACAAAGATGTACCGCGACTTACAGGAGATCTATTAGTGGAGAGGGATGAAAAGAGATGTTGCAAAATTTATGTCCAAGTGCTCTACATATCAGTAGGTTAAGATAGAGCATCAGAAGCCTAGTGGGTCCATGCAAGAGTTCAGTATTCCTACCTGGAAGTGGGAATTTGTGAACATGGACTTCATGATGGGTTTGCCTCGAACTCGTCATCAGCATTATTCAGTTTCAGTCATTGTCGATAGGATGACCAAATCAGTTCATTTCCTTCTGGTTTATACCTCTTATTCAACCGAGGATTATGCTAAATATATCAAGGAGTTGGCCAGATTTCATGGTGTTCCATTAGCTATTATCTCAGATAGGGGTACCCAGTTCACCTTTTATTTTTGGAAAGCATTCCAAAAGGGTCTTGGAACCCAAATTCATCTCAGTAAAACCTTTCATCCTTAGACAGATGGTCAAGTACAAAGGACCATTCAGGCGTTTGAAGATATGCTAAGGGAGTGTGCAATTGATTTCAAGGAAAGTTGGGATGAGCACTTGCCTTTGATTGAGTTTTCATACAAAAACAACTATCATTCCAGTATTCAGATGGCTCTATTAGAAGATGTAGATGGTAGGATATGTGGATCTCTAATTGGTTGGTTAGAAGTTAGTGAGGCCTCAGTCATAAATCCTGACTTGGTATTCGATGCCTTAGGGAAAGTCCAGTTGATCAGAGAAAGACTTCGGGCTTCTCCCAACTAACAGAAGTCTTATGCAGATGTTTGTAGAAAAGATCTCGAGTTTGAGATTGGTGATCATGTCTACCTCAGGATCTCTCCTATGAAGGGAGTGAAGAGATTCGGCAAAAGGGGAAAACTCAGTCCCCGATATGTCGGTCCCTTCAAGATTCTCAGTCGTTTCAGTAAGGTAGCTTATGAGCTTAAATTGCCTTCAGATTTAGCCTCAGTTCATCTAGTCTTTAATGTCTCTTTACTTAAGAAGTACATAGGTGACCCATCACTCGTAGTCCCTATTCAGAGCATCGATGTTCAGAATAGCCTCTCTTATGAAGAAATTCCAGTCGAAATCCTAGACTATCAAACTCGTAAATTGAGAAACAACGAAGTCCCTCTAGTTAAAGTTCTTTGGCAAACTCAGTCCGTCGAGGGAACTACCTGTGAAACAGAAGCAGATATATGTACCAAGTACCCTCACCTTTTCCCTGCCAACTCAGATCAAGATCAAGGTAATAGTTCTCCTTAAGATTACTCAGTTTCATGATTAGTGTGCATCACTAACTTAGTATACCATGATAATCTTGGTATCAAGTACCACCACATATTCAGTCATGCTTTCATGTATCAAATTAGTTATATAGTTATGCACTAGACATGCATTCTTATTGTGAGAAAACTTAGTTCTTCAAAACCTTTAGTTATGCATTTATGAATCAGTTACGCATGCATCAGATATGTATGTTCAGTATGTTATGTTCAACTTGTCAGTCACGTTCTTCATGAGATCATGTTTTAGTTATTCATGTTCATCCCATTGTTTCCCCTCTTAATCAGTCTCATTTGAGGATGAATGTTCTCAAGGGGGAGATATTATAATACCCGTGCTTTTTCTTAGCTTAAAAATCATCTCAAGAATTTTAAAACTTGATTTGAAATAAGAATTAATTCTTATACATGTGGTATTTCCATAATTTTAACTTCCTATCATATGGAAAATTGAATAAGATTTCCATCGATATATAATTCACCCAAATCCGACACCCGGGTGAAGAGTTAGGTCCTTTTTAGTGAGACAGTGTTTGACCTTAGCCTTCAGCGTGTTGCGGAGATAACTTAAATGGAAATTGTCAATTTCCAGTGTTGCTTTGCGATACTGTCACATCGCGCCAAACTTCCCAATCGTAGACAAGGTGGAAATGCGATAGCTCCACGTCGCGCCACCATAAAATCTCTAATTTATCAATTTTCAGTGACTTGGCATGATGGTGGCGTGTCGCGCCAAGGGCCCGATTTGGGAAATTTTACTGAAAATTAAAATAACGTGTCAAGGGTTAAAAGGGTCAATTTCCCCCCTATATAAGCTTCCAAACACGGGATTTATCCCTTATTCATCCAAAATATTGATGTTTCTCTCAAATACTCTCAAGAACTCAAGGTAGGGTTGTCATAGAAGGTCCAATTTCAAGAAGGTTTCACCATCAATCTTCACGAAATCACAAACTAAGGTATGCATAGTGTTCATTTATGGACTCCTTTCATCCATGAAGTTCAAGAATCTCTTTTCTAAACTCAAGTTATGGATTTTCTCTATGTCTTTATATTTTGGCTGCTCATGTTCATGTTTGATAAATGTGAAATTGGATTCTACTCTATGATTGTTGATAGTTTCTATGTGGTTTTAATTACTATAGCCATAGATTCATGCAACCCTAAGATTTAAACCCTTGAATGATGAAATTAGGATTGAATAATGATATTTACATGTACCATGCCTGTCATATGTTTGATTAAATGCCTAGATAAAGAAATATTGTCTAACTAGCACAATTTCATGAAATCCCCATGTATGTACAAGTTCATGCCTATTACATGTTTGATGAAACGCTCCTATGAATGTAGTATGTATTATGATGTTTGTCAATTCTTCAAGTAAATCATGCTATGTCAGTTTCCTTCTATCGAGTCATGGGGGTACTTGTACCCGAAACATTAGCTGTGTGCCTAGAGCCATGTCATGTTTTCATGATATTATCCATCAAGATATGAACTCTTAGACTTCAGATTGTCTCATGACTCAGGAAAAAATCTCCATGACCTCAGGACTCAATCTGTTGTCAGATATCAGTAGTATTCCGTCAGCCACGGAAATTCAGTAACTCAGTCCACGCTCAGTTAAGTTCAGTAAATCATGTTTTGCGTCTACTCAGATGGGAGTAGGAATTAGCACCGAGTGAACCCAAGGATAGGGACTCACCTGTTATACGAGGGTGTGATTCCTAGAAGCAATCCTAGTGTTTCAGAACTACGTAGCCAGGATAGGTTGAGACATCTTAGCCTGCTATATGAGGGTAGATGAGGTGGATTAACCTGTTATGTGAGAGTTACCACCGTTCTTGCTAGAGATACTGATACGCCCAAATTACAACTCTTGTTAGAAAGTGTAAGTGGTCGCTGTCAAATATAGAACCCAACTGGGTTGGGTGTAGAATCCCATAGGGAATACTATGATCACTAAGTACTGCGATTATTATTAGACTGTTGGTCGAAGGATCCAAGATAAGGGGGTTTGGTTTAAGTGCACAATAATATTATCAGTGTAACGATGAGATGATATGTGTAATTATATTTCATAACAGAGAATGACAAGTTAGGGTTATGTCTACCTTGTAGTTTCTACTTCTCTATTAACTATGAGTAATACGAATTTTATACATGCATGCACTTATAGAGAGACATATTCTAATTCTAAATCAAAGTGTTTTTCAACCATCAAGGATTTATTCACCTTAGTTCTCTCGAATCCAAAGTGTACAACAAATTGTACGAACTCTCCAAGAAGTTAATCCTGCTAGGGAATTAACGTGTAAATAGAGGTTGGAAACCCTATTTTCTTTTCACACTCTCTTTTCCAAATAGTAACTTTTCTATCGAACAAGTAATTGCTATAATGGCGCATTCCCTATGTTTGCAACCACGAGAATTCAATTAAAATGAAGAGAGTAATGATATAAGTGGATTACACATCATAAATTCACAAACCCATAGCAATAGAGAGTATACTACAAGGTTTCCATAACCCTACCAAATAACTTAGCTACTCATGAATAAAATGGAAATCAACATAGAAATATTCATCATACCAAAACTTAGAACAATCTTGGTGATGAAGATGACTCGCGAAATTAAGAGAGAAACGTGTTTCCCTCTCTCCATTGCTCAACTAAGCCGTTTTCTCTGGTTTCAAAATAGTACAGAATCTGAATAATGAAAATCCTTAAAAATTCAGCAATAATTCTTTTAATAACATCCTTCTCTAATAAATTCCTACTGCATCCTTAACTATTTAAAAATATCGAGTTTGCCCGGGAAAAAGTTCCCATGCGTCACATTCAGTCGAAAAGCTGCTTTCCTTTTTATGTGAAGTTTTCCTTTGCTGTCCACAGGTCTCCAAAGTGCTGAAATCTTCCTCATTAGTACCTGAAAAACATGCTAATCACTTAGGTCAGCTCACTTAACTAAAAATAGACTAAAAGTGCAAGAATTATGTATTTTATCCTCAAAACTTAGCTAAAACATGGGTAAGTTATGGTGCTTAGACGTATAAATACGCCCAACACCAGCTAGCTGTTGTATGAGGGTTACTCACATGTTATCCTTACCAGTGGCGCGGTATTGACACCTTTCCAATCAGGGCATAGATTGGACCCCAACTCAGCTATAATAGCACATTTGGGGCATGTCGGTTAGATACTACTTCCCATAATTTCATGTTATAGAACCAGGACTATCAGATACAGTTAATCAGTCTCAGTAATAGAACTCAGATAGTTCTTCAGATTTTAGGACTTTCAGATACAGTCAACTCAGATACAGCATGGAACTCAGATAGTTCCATCAGATTTAGGACTATCACCTACAGTCACCCATGTTATCAGTATTATTCAGATATAGTCCTTCATGTTATCAATCATATCAGTTACTAGCATGTCATGTTATCAGTATACAGACTCAGAAATCACTAAATCATGTTGTCAGTTACAATTCATATTTATACATGTATTCTCACGTTCATGTTAGACAGTCAGTTAGCATTATTCATGCATGTGAACAATTGTATATAACCTACCTCACATGTATACTCAATACATATGTACTGACGCATTTGTGCTATGGTACTTTCTTTTAATGTTACACCATAGGTACAGAGGCACGAGTTCCAGATCAGCAGTAGATTCCAAATTCAGCAGTCAGAGTAGAAGTGAGTCCTCATCCTTTGAGGATATAATGATTTTCTAGTATCTCATTGATTAGCTTATTAGTTGCAGTTAGTTGGGGACATGTCCCATCAACTCCTTATTCAGATTCTTCAGACAGTAGAGGCTTTCAAACTAAATGCAGACTAGATACAGCAGACTAGATACAGACTATCATGTTTTAGACTTCAGTTTTGTTTTAGGTATTCTATTACCCCACATAGATGTTACGTTATTTAGTTATGTTCATGATCGAACCTTATGGCCTTTTAGTGCATGTTTCCACATTATTATGTTATCTTATGCAGTATAAAGGTATAGATATTAGCCATGGGTTAGCTTGTAGTCCTTCGGGGTCATGAGCACCGTGTAGCATTCCGATTCAGCAAATCGGGTCGTTACATAACCCCCAGGACTCGATGACAATAACAATAGGACATACTAAAACTTTGGGACATAATAAGTAGTCAATATTCAAAGTTCAATCATTCGGGCATGTCATCAAACATTTGGAATTCATAGACTTAAGCATGTGAATGGTTCAAACATGAGATAATAACATAATATCAATGATAAAATCATGGGTTAAGAATGTGACATGCAAAAATCACCATTAAAACATGATAAGGGTGAATTGCAACGAAAACACTTAGGAATCATGAACTTGAACATGGAAATGTCTTAAACATGGAGCAATAGCATGATTACATGACTAAGATCATGAATTGGGAAATTTACATAAAATTCGCTTGAAATAAGACATGGGAGCTTTATCAAAACATGTAAAGATCATAGCTTGAACATAAGAATGTCTTAAACATGAGGGAATAATAGAGTTACATAGCAAAATTCATAACTTGGGGATTAACCTTGAAATTGATTGAACATGATATGGGAATTCATAAAACATCTGGAAAGCATGAATTTAAAACACGAGAATGTTGCAAAAAATCATGAATTTAGAATCTATCATGGAATTCACTTGAATAAATCGTGGGAAAACTTAAATTAGGAATTCAAAATCTTGCATGGAATCACACATAGGATGAATTGAATTAAAACACCATGAAAAGATGAAATTAAATCTTTCGTGAACTTCTAAATTAATATAATGATTGAAAAATTCATTCTTTAATTGAAAGAAAAGGGTTTTGGGCTCTATGGGTGAAATGGGACCCATGGTTGAACTACCACATACCTTAATAAACTTGACTTAGTTGAGAAACCTTGACCTTGAAAGCCATGGAGATAATCTTGAAAGCTTTCTTGAGATTCTTGAATTAAGGAACTTAAGATCTTAATTTTTCTCGAAGAGAAGATGATGGAATGGATGAAATTGGAGGGGGTGATTAGGATTTGTTCTTGAGAGAAAAATTTGAGAATATGGGCATATAATGCCTTAACTATAACCTTAGGTCACGTTTTTATGAATTGGGATCATGAGAAAAAACAAAAGTGCCCCTCCGAAATTAAAATTCTTAACTGGAACCCCGATTGGTCCTTCACCTCAATGCGCCAAGGTTTCCATCGCTATTCCACCCTGACGCACCACAATCATGGTGACTTGATGTTTTTGAAATCCAAACATGGTCCAAACCTCGTGTGAAAAATCCAAAACTTACCCGAGACATGATCCTTACACCCCTAAACATGAATTAACTCAAAAACTATGTCTCGGCGTCGGGAAGGTTACTTTAGAAATCATTGAAGTTAAGAGGCCAAAAATAAGGCTAAGTCTCCAACACTTAGCTAAATTTTCAGGTTCAAAACCTCTTGTACAAGCACTATAGGCTAAACTGAGCTAAGATTAATATGGGGTATTACAATATCTCCCCCTTGGAAACATTTGTCCTCAAATGAGATTGGTTAGACTGATAATACTGTGAAACTAAGATCATATACTAAACATGCACAACTGGAAATATAATTACATAACTGAGTCTAAAACATTGTACATGAACTGAATATCATAAACTGAATTGATTCCTTGAATACATGCAATGACATGAGAATGGGTATAAGGATGAGATAGAAATGAGAGAGTCAATTTATGAGTAATCATTACCTCAAGCTGGATCTGGTTTCGTAAAGAAAAGATAATAGGTTTAGGACATGAAAACTTGGGGTAATATCTCCCCCTTGGGATATTTTGTCCCCTGAATGATGCTGTCTTGGCTTAAATACTAAGAAAAGACTAAGATGATGCATGGGACACTTATAAACTGAATCATGACTAAATATCTAAATCTAAAACATAATGCATGATGCATGAACTGAGATGAATTCATAATTTGCATAGATGCGAATAGTTTTCCTTATATAATGGCCATATTCATGAGACTTCTGATAGTAAGACTAGGTTGGGAGATGGAAAAACCATAGGAGCTTACCTGTCTGACTGCTAAATTGACTTACTAGCTATATAGACTGAATTATGTTGAAAGCTTATACTCAACTATACTTTTCCCCTTAAATACCATGCTTATTTGATTCAACTTCTAATTACTACATAGGTACATATAACTATTCCTTCCAAAGTCTGAGTAGAGCTACATACTCCCACCATGTTTAGGCCTAACTCAAAACCACAAGGTACACACATAACACTATAATACTATTTTGAACCATGAAAATAAGGAACAATTACTCTCTCCCATCTAAATAATTATTCATTATCACTGTCTTAAAATTAAAGAGAGGTCACTGAAAGGTTAGAATATAAGGACCTGAATCATGAAAAGATAACTTTGATACATAACTGAGGTATGAAGAATAGAGTATCAACATTATGGATTCATCAAAGATACCTAAACTAAGGATATACATAACATAATCTGAATTTTGCTGATCATTAATAGGGTAACATGAGTACTTGGAACTGAACTTACTGTAAAGCATGAGTACATGAGTCATGAGCTGCATGACCTAATTTTGGAGTTCATAATTTCATAAAATATGATTCTTACTCCTGAGTGAACTGGAACTCCTCATACTAGGAACTGAAAACATACATAATTCTATAGAAAGTGCATGAATATGAGCTATGATCATAGGGATGACTTGTAAGGCATGAATAGATGTCGTGATGATTGAAAAACTTTACACTGAGATAAGAATGGGTTCGGAATCCTCCTCCTTTACTGTTGGTCTACAATTATATGGGCATAACTACTAGAATCAGAAAGCCTATCTTTGTTATTTGTTCTATCATCTTCCTATTAGCTTTAAGCTATCATTCTAAGTCCGTGGAACCCTTTAATAACTCTAAACTGAGCTGCAACGATATTACTCTAGAGTCCGAGATATAATAATACACATAGATAATTTCACCCTAAAAGACTACACCTGAAAGTGTAAAAGCCACTGCTAGTACTTCCTTTTAAGATACAATTCTTAGCTTTCTATAGCCCCACAATCATCATATAACAACTTAAACACTGATTAACTTAGAATCTTTGGGAGCATTACCATCTAGAATTTCAACTCTTCTTTCTATAGCTCAACCATACACAATTTAAACTTAGATTCTAGCACCTAACATTGATATTACAAACCCTTTAATGAACCATACTACTTCCCTCATAGCCTACTAATACCATATTTCTAAACTTATATTTTTCACTAAACCATGAGAATTACCATTACACAAACACACCCAACATCAACAACATATAATTTTGAATAAACTAACTTAACTTCTTGCATACACTATTTCAAGCCTACTGATTCACCTTTCATACAACTAGCCCCATGGATACAAAATTTTCTCAATCCAAATAACACTATCCCAACTTTACTACTGCTAAACTTTTGGGTTCATGCTTCTAACTCTAGGTCACATATTGTTATGGGATTCTGAGAAGGGATTTGAGGAACATATGACTTTAGCTTAGTGCATAATTTTCGTGAACATGAATGAAATATTTCATACTATAGACATAAGGAAACTAATGGGATCCTTTTAGTCCCGCGTGTAATCCCCCCATAACTGTCTGTAGGGACTATTTGAGAAAGCTCTATCTGTAGGGATTTGAGCTTGACTATTTTTGTTACCCCAAAAATAAGGCAGACTTGACATAAATAGAGTAAGATGAGGATCTATATAAATTTCTTATAAAACACTTCTACTGCATGATCTGAAATATGAAAGAAGAGAAATATTTCCTTAATGCCCTGTAGCCTTTCAAAGAAAAGTATAGATGTCTCCGTACCATTTCGCAATACTCTACTAGACATGACTTCATAGACACCCTAGGAAACTTAAAATCTGTGCTCTGATACCAAGTTTGTAATGACCTAAGACTACTCCTAGTCATAACACGGTGCTTGGAACCACAAGTGATCCCAAGCTAACCCATGAACTACCACATTGTTAGGCAGCTAAATTATAATATATTATATAGTTATTCGCTATGTGGAAATATAATCATGACAAAATCTAAGAGAAATTATATTACTAATACAATTTATAATCTGATAAAAATTGAGAAGAGAACTGAAATTACATGACCGACTCTGATTGACATATATAAAGCCTTAACTATACTAACTATAGATAACTAGTACATGACCCTAGCTGCCTATAATCAGTACATATAAGTAATAAAGTAAAGTACAAGAACAATATCTGACTGATGTCCCCATAGTAGGAGAACTTATCATCTGTTGGCTAAAATCTGCAACTGTCTGATCATGACGTGTGGACTACAGCTGGTACCTACATTATGAAACAGTGTAGCCACATAGAATTATATGTGGATCATTGCTTCTAGAATGTACTGAGTAAGCAGGGGTGAGCATAATAAGTTAAACTGGTTTCATACGTAAGCTTAAAACATGCATGAGTAGGTGTAAGTACACTCACTGAGAGACTAAATAAACTAAAATCTTAAGTAGCTTAAATTATGAGTAACAAACCTAATCTGATAAGCTGGTGAATCACTATACTTAGTTTCTTAACACTTTTCTTTCATAATATAAGTAAAACTAAAGTTGGGATACGGTAAAGCATTAATACACGAATGTTTAAAAACAAACTTATATGTACTGAACTGATCTGATTAACTAAATAACTGATGCCTGGGTGATGGAATGATTTAAATCAAAGAAAAGGGGTAACTAGCGTATACATATTGAGTAACTAATGTATGAATACAAAATACTAAATAACATGAGATAGCTCAGCACAAATGCATGAAAATTATAAAATCTGAGAAGGCAAGACCAAGCATAAAACATGATTCTAATATAGTCTATAAGTTGAGATATTGAAATACTAATAACTGTATGCAATGGTCAAGCAAATCTTAAACTAAACTCTAAAGCTGAATACAAAACTGGAACTGTGGGAGCTATTATCTAACCAACATGCCGCAATAGAGCTAATTGGAGTCCAACCAGTGAACCCAGTTGGAAGGGTGTCAGTACCGTACCATGGGTACTAACACGTGGCTATGTGGATCCACTAAAGTGAAGTCCCGAAGGACTACAGAGTCACCTTCTACTGGCAGGTGGTCTTGTGAGATATATGTTAACCCTCAACTGGTGGGTTAATATTGCAACCTACGCTGGCTATGTAGTTATGGAATGAAGGGATTGCTACTAAAGGTCACACCCTCAACTAGTAAGTGAGCCCCCATCCTTGGGTTTGTTTGGCGCTAAATCCTACTACCAACTAAACTGACTGGGAATACTGATTGAGTTGTTAATACTCAAATGTATTCAAAATCATTCTGTAGGTTGTGAAAACTAGGTAAAAAACTAAATTTTTAGCTATTCATAACCCCCAAGACTCGAAAATAATAACAATAGGACATACTAAAGATTCGGGACATAATAAGTGGTTAATATTCAAAACCCAATCATTAGGGCATTTCATCAAACACTTGGAATTCATAGACTTAATAACGAGAATGGTTAAAACATAAGATAATAACATAATTTCAATACTAAAATCATAGCTCAAGGATATGACAAACAAAAATTACCATTCAAAGGTGTCAAGGGTGAATTGCAACGACAACACTTGGGAATCATGAACTTGAACACAAGAATGTCTTATACATGGGAGCATAACATGATTACATGACTAATATCATGAATTGTGGAATTTACATTAAATTCTCTTGAAATAAGACATGGGCATTTTATCAAAACATGTAAAGATCATAGCTTGAACAAAAAAATGTCTTAAACATGAGGGAACAATAGAGTTACATGGTAAAATTCATAACTTGGGGATTCATCTTGAAATTGATTGAACATGATATGGGAATTTCATCAAACATGTGGAAAGAACGAATTTAAAACATGAGAATGGTTCTAAAAATCATGAATTTAGAATCTATCATGGAATTCATTTGAATAAAGAATGGGGAAACTCAAATTCATGGCATGAGGAATTCAAAATTTTGCATGGAATCACACATAGACTGAATTAAATTAAAACACCACGAAAATATGAAATTTGATCTTTCTTGAACATCTAAAATAACATAGTGATTGAAAAATTTATTCTTTAATTAAAAGAAAAGGGTTTAGGGCTCCATGGGTGAAAGAGGACCCATGGATGAACTCCCACATACTTTAATAGACTTGACTTGGTGGAGAAACCTTGACCTTGAAATCCATGGAGATGATCTTAAAAACTTTCTTGAGATTATTAGATTAGGGAACTTAAGATCTTGATTTTTATTGAAGAGAAGATGATGGAATGGATGAATTTGAAGGAGGGGGGATTATGGTTTTTTCTTAAGTGAAAAAGTGGAGAATATGGGCATATAATGCCTTAACTGTAGCCTTAGGTCATGTTTTTACAAATTAGGGTGATGGGAAAATACAAGACTGCCCCTCTGAAAATAAAATTCATAACTGGAACACTAAATGGGCCCTCACCGCGATGCGCCAAGGCTACCATTGCTCTTCTACTTCCATGCACCACAATTGCAGTGACTTGCTATTTTTGTAATCCAAACATGGTCCAAACCTCATCCAAAAAATCAAAAGCTTACTCAAGAAATGCTTCCTTACACCCGTTAACATGAATTAACTCAAGAATTTATGTGTCGAGGTTGAGAAGGTTAATTTAAAAATTATCAAAGTTAAGAGTCCAAAATAAAGGCTAAGTCTCAACCACTTAGCTAAATTTCAAGTTCAAACCTCTTGTACAAGCACTATAGGCTGAACTGAGCTAAGATTAACATGGTGTATTACACGAACACATGGGAATTAGATATAATCCAGACCTCAAACTCAATAGCTTAAAATAAGACAACAATAAAGGGAAACATTCCTAAATGCCTTATAAACTCTCCCTTATAAGTATATGTGACAACCCAAGGCCTACCCCTAGTCGCAACAACAGTGCTTATGATCACAAGTGATCATAAGCTAACCCATGAGCTGGTACCTATTGTAAGAACTGAATAAAATAATAATCATACACATGTACGGAAGACAAACTACTGAAGTAATGTAAATTTGAATACTAAAAATGTGATTCAATCATGAATTTGAAGCATCTAGTGAAATACTGAAAGTTGAATGTTAATTTAAAACAACTAATATTACTGAAAGGACTAATAAACTGAATAACCGTCTAACTAACTATTTGATTGTCTAAAAGCCTCTAACTGACTGAGAAGTTGATGGGCTAGGCCCCCAACTAACTCTGACTGACTGAACATAATGAAATACTAAAGTACTGAATGATAGATAATATGTCCTCGATGGATAAAGAATCATCACCACGGCTTCTGAGTAACACTGGCTATCTAACTGTGGATGGGAAACTGAGCCTCTAAACCTATGGTATAAGATATCATAGTGCACAAAAGTGTATGCAGTCGTACTTCGAATGTACTGGTATATGAGATTAGGATTGGCTGAAGTACTTGAGTAACTGTGCATAAATGCATAAACAAGTAATATCTGTGATTGCAAGACAAAGTAATAAGCATGTTTTTGAAATAATCTGGAAACTAAAAGGCTGTAATTTGCATAACTGAATTACCGAGAATCTGTGCACTTGGTCAATACAAACTTGAGCTGAAAATATACTGAATATTGGACTGAGACAGTGGGAGGTATAAACTAACCAACATGGCCCAATCTAAGCAAATGGGGTTAAACCTGTAACCCCAGTTGGAAGGGTGTTGGTACCGTGCCACGGGTACTAACACTTGCTATGTGGATCCACTAAATTAGTGTCCCGAAGAACTAAAGAGTTACCCTTAACTGGAAGGTGCTCTAATGATATATGCGTCACCCCAACTGGCAGGTAAATACCTTCTCAACCCTCAACTGGCAAGCAAACATCTCTAATCTACGCTAGCTATGTAGTTTTATAACTCGGGGATTGCTACTAAGGGTCACACCCTCTATTGTCAACTGAGCCCTCATCCCTGAGTTCGATCAGTGCTAAATCCTACTCCCAACCAAACTGACACTGGGACTAAATTGAACTAAGCATGACTGAACATAATTTCGTAACTTCTAGTAATCATCATGATTACATCAACTAAATAAGTAATATAGAGTTTGTGGTTTAATTGAATCATTACTGAAAGAATTTGAATTCATGTAAAAACTCTTAGGTATTGAGTATTCATAACCCACCAACACTGAATGATCACTGAATGCAATAACAAGTTCAAAAACTGTAGTAAAGGACGATGGTTCAAAACCCATAAGCATACACATTCCATCAAACATGTGAGGATCATGAATTTAAACATGGGAATGCTCAAAGCAGGGGAAACAACATAACTGTATGACTAAAAATCATAATTTGGGGGTCTAACATGGAATTCACTTGAAATAGGACCCAGGAAACTAAATTTCAAAGCACAAGGAAATCAAATCTTGCATGAGATTATACATGGGCTGAATTGAATTAAAATCACAATGAAAACATGAACTAAAGCCATCTTAAGCAATATAAAATACCATAAGAATAGAAAAATCCATTCTTTAATTGAAAAGAAGGTTTTTTGGCTCCACGGGTGAACGGGACCCATGAATGAATGCCCCACATACCTTAAGCTTCTTAACTTGAAAGGAAAACACTAATCTTGATGCTTTCTTGAAGGTTATTGAACTTGGGGATTATGAATTCTTCATTTCTTGGGGAGAATGGAATTGAATTCCTATTCTTGGGGGGAAAGAGAGGGTTTTCTTGAGAGGAAATTTGGAGAAGAAGGGCAAATAATGCACTAAATGATGCCCCATATCGTGAAATGAACTATTGGATTGAGGGGGAAATGACCCAATTTCCTCTCAATCTTTTAAATATGAAAATGGACAAGATAGGCTTACCGCAATAGGATTCTTTCTCTGTCTTTCATTACCCTCACTACAATACAATCTATATGAGAATGGGAATAGACTCGTGATGCAGGCTTATCGCGATGACCCACTGGTTTTGTGATCAAAATATGTCCCAAACCTCATCTAAAAAAACCAAAACTTCTCTGAGACATACTCTTTACACCCCTAAACATGAATCAACTCAAAAACAAATATCTTGGGGTCGGAAAGACCAAAATAAAAGTCCTCAAAGTTAGAGGTATTAAAAATGACTAAGTCCCTAACACTCAATGCAAATTTTAAGCCTTAAGTCCCTTATGCATACAAATGAAAGCAGAACCGAGCTAAGATTTGTACGGAGTATTACAATACCTCCCCCTTGGGAACATTTGTTCTCAAATGAGATTGGTTAGACTAAGATCACGGAACTAAGGCAACTTAGATCACAATAGCTGAGTCTGAAACATTATGCATGAACAGAACCGATTTCATAAATGCATGCAATAACAGGAGAATGTTTATATATATATATATATATATAGCTGGAACTAAGAACAGAAAAGAATCAATATAGGGAAAAACTTTTACCCCAAGCTGAGTCTGAGTTTCCAGAGAAAAGATGAGGGTACTTGGTAAGCATATATGCTTCTGCTTCCCAAGTAGCTCTTTCAACAGACTGATTTCACCATAGAACTTTAACCAAGGGACCTTATTTGTTTCTTTACTCACAAATCTGATGATCAAGGATCTCAACTAGGACTTCTTCGTAGGAAATACAATCCTTAACGTCCATAACTTCTAACGGAAAAACTATAGTTGAATCACCAATACACTTCTTTAACAAAGAAACATGAAACACCGAATGAACTGATGCCAAATTTGTAGGCAACTCTAGTTCATAAGCTACGTTCCCAAAATAGTTCAAGATTCTATAAGGGAAAACATATTGGGGACTAAGCTTCCCCTTATTGCCAATCTCTTTACTTCCTTCATGGGCAAGATTTTTTGAAACTAAATCACCTACCTCAAACTTAACATCACTTCATCCCACATCTACATAGGATTTTTGACGACTTTGGGTTGTCTTCAGCCTCTCCCAAATCAACTAAACTTTCTCCATCGTATCAAACACTAAATTTGCCCCTATCAAATCAGCCTCATCAGTATCAAACAAACCAGTAGGAGATTTATATCTCCTTTCACAAAGAGCCTTAAATGGAGCCATCTGAATACTGGAGTGATATCTATTATCGTGAGCAAACTCAATCAAAGGTAAGTGGTCATCCAAATTACCTTTAAAATCAATAACACATGCTCTCAACATATCTTCTAAGGTCTGAATAATCCTTTATGCCTGACTATTTGTCTGAGGATGAAAAGTTGTAATGCGATGAACTTAGGTATAAAGAACTTTTCAAAAAGTCATCTAAAAGTAAGAGGTAAACTGAGTACCTATATCCATTATGATAGATAATGAAATACCATACAACTTAACCAACTCCCTAATATAAAGGCTAGCGTAATCCTCAACTGAGTAGGAAGTATGAATTGGCAAGAAATGAGATAATTTGGTCATTCTATCCATAATGACCTATATCGAATCATGCTAATGATGTGTAAGAGGGAAACCCATCACAAAATCCATGTTTACTACTTCCCACATCCAAGTGGGGATGCTGACCTCTTTTAATATACCACTAGGCCTCTGGTGCTCAACTTTAACTGTTGACAATTTGAAATATAGCCACAAACTCTAGAATATCCTTCATCATACCATTCCACCAATAGATTTCCTGCAAGTCATGGTACATCTTTGTGGCCCCTAGATGAATGAAGTACCGAGCACCATGCCCTTCAACTAAAATTCACTACCTCAAACCATCAACACACGGAACACATAACCTGCCTTGGCAATGCAACACACTATCTCCCCCTTGGGAGAAAAACTTTACTTTTTGATCTCTGACTGATTCCTTTAACTTAACCAAACTAGGATCCCTATCTTTCTTTTCCTTTACTTCGGCAACCAATGAAGAATCTGATCCATTCTGAACCTATACACTACCTTTAATTGAGTCAACCAGTCAAACACCTAATATAGCAAGCTTATGAACCTCCCGAACTAACTTCTTCTTACCCTCCTCAACATGAGCAACACTACCCATAGATAATATACTAAGGGTGTCTGCCACTATATTGGCCTTGCTCGAATGACATGACGTACTCATGTAATAATCTTTTAACAACTCTAGCCACCTTCTCTATTAAAGATTCAAATCTTTCTATGAGAATACATACTACAAACTTTTGTGATTCATGAACACGTCAAGATAAACTCCATAAAGATAATGCCTTTAAATTTTTAAGGGAAAAACAACAACTATAAACTCAAGATCATGGGTAGGATAGTTCTTTTCATGGATTTTGAGCTATCTAGAGGTATAAGATATGAACTTACCTATGTGTATCAATACACAACCAACACCACCTCTGATAGCATCATAGTAAACTACAAACCCATTTGAACCATTTGGCAAAGTCAATACTGGGGCTGAAGTGAGTCGAGTCTTCAATTCCTGAAAACTCTTTTCACAAGAATCTGACCACTAAAATTTGACCTTTTTTTGATTCAATCAAGACATAGAGGAAGAAATAAAAGAAAACCCTTCAAAAAACAATCTATAATAGCCGACCAAAACTAAGAAACTCTTGATATCTGATGGAGAAATGGGTCTAGGATTGTTTCTCACTACTTTAGTCTTTTGAGAGTCAACTTGAATGCCATCATCGAAAATAATATGGACAAGGAAGGCTACTGATCTTAGCCAAAATTCATGCTTACTGAATTTGGCAAACAACTGGTGATCTCTAAGGGTCTATAACACAATTTTAGGAGGTTTGCATAATCATTTTTACTATAGGAATAAATAAGAATATCATAAATAAAGACTATGACAAACATATCCAAGTACAGCATGAACACTCTGTTCATAAAGTCCATGAAAGATGCAGGGGCATTCGTTAGTCCAAAAGACATAACTAGAAATTCAAAGTTACCATATTGAGTTCTGAAAGCTATCTATGAAATGTCACATTCTCTGACTCTGAGCTGATGATAGCAGACTGAGGTCTATCTTAGAGAAATAACTGGCACCCTGAAGTGGGTCGAACAAATCATCAATCCTAGGGAGTGGGTATTTATTCTTGATTGTGAATTTTTTTAATTGACGGTAATCGATGCATATTCTAAGAGAACCATCCTTCTTACGCATGAAAAAAATTAGAGCACCCTATGCAAAAACACTAGGCCTGATGAATCCCTTATCTAAGAGATATTTTAACTGTTCTTTTAACTTATTTAGCTCAACTGAAGCCATTCTATAGGATGGAATAGATATAGGCTGGGTATCTTGAAGAAAATCTATTCCAAAGTCAATTTCCCTTTTGGAAGAAACTCTGGAAAGATCTTCAGGGAACATATCTGGAAATTCCCTTACTACTGAAATGAACTCAAGACTTGGAATCTCAGAACTAGAGTCTTTGACTCTCATAAGATGGTACGTGCACCCCTTCAATATCATTTTTCTTGCCTTAAGATAAGAAACAATCTAACCCCTAAGAACAGAGGTTCTACCTCTTCTTTCAATAACTGGTTCATTGGGAAATTGAAACTAAACAACTCTATTTCTACAATAAACTGAGGCATAGCATGAATGGAGTTAATCCATGCCGAGAATGACATCAAAATTACTCATCTCAAACTCCACAAGATCAATTGAGGTTGCTTTCTGAGATACTATAACTGAGAAATTTCTGCATACCCCATCTGGCAATAATATATTTACCCACTGGCGTAGACATAGAGAAAGCTTTTGCTAAAGATTTGGGAATGACACCAAAATTAACAGCTATATAGGGGGTCATAAAGGAGAGTGAGGCTCCGGGGTCTAATAAAGCATAAACATAGAGATGAAAGACCTACAACATACCTGTAACTACATCAGGAGAATTGTTTTGATCCTACCGGGTATGGAGGGCATACAACTTATTTTGACGTTGCCTACTGGTTGTGCTGGAAGCGGCACCCTGCTGAGTCGAGCGACCTATTGGAATAAAAGGACGGTTGGACTGACCCTGTTGACCAGCCTTTGTGCAATCTCTAACTCTGTGGCCTGTCTTTCACATCCAAAACACACATCACTGCCAATTCTACACACACCCTAATGATACCTATAATTTTTTTGTAGATAATACCATTGTTAACACTACCCTGGACTTAGAGCCTGGCACCCTATCTTGACTATCTTTCCAGAACATAGGCATTGGGGCACTAGCTGAAACGGAGCTGGGGCTGAAAACTTCTGACAAAACTGAGAACGGCTACGACCTTCTTCCTTAAAATACTGAGCATAAACCATAAGTCTAGATAATTCCATCTCCTTAATCAACATGGCATTCCAACAGTTCTTAACTACACTATCAACTGCACCAAACACGAACTTACTCATTCTTGATCTGTTGTCATCTACCATATTAGGAGCATACCTTGCTGACTGAGTAAACTTAAGCGAGTACTCCTTCACACTCATACCACCCTATTTTATATTAATGAACTCCTGAATCTTAGCCTCCCTCAACTCTAATGCGAAGAACCTGTCCAAAAAAGCTATGGCATACTCCTCCCACTCAACAGGCCTTACATCTACAACATAGTCCTCCTTCTACTGCTTGGACCAGTTGTGAGATACATCTTACAACTGATATATACCCAAAAATGTACTCTCACTCAAAGTGATGCCCATGATATCGATCACCTTTTGTGCCATATCTAAAAACTTCTATGGATCTTCTTCAGACTTGGATCTCAATAATAGAGGGGGATTCATTTGAGTGAAATCTCGAATCCTAGCTGCAGCTTTATTTGTATCCAGAATGGCCAGAAAAACAACTTGCTGATTATTCTGAGCAGCTAATAAATGGGCTAGGTAGTAAAAGCATCTTTGAACTCAGCGTGAAAGATATGTTCATTCAGCGGATCTTTCTAACCAGTTGGAGGTGAGGGCTATCCCTATTCCTTTTTCTATTATTTCTTATGTGAGGCATGTTCTGTAAACATAATGAAGGATGAGTTAGAAAGAGAGTTTAAATAGAGATCATACTCTTTCGCATGACATGAATACTGAAAGAAGGGAGATTTTTCCGAAAAAATTTCATAGCCTCTCATTCATAAGTAAGGTGCACTTCACACCCACGCACAAGACATTACTCAATGCGACTTTCAGACACCCTAGGACACTATAAAACCTTAGCCTATGATACCAAGTTTTGTCATGACCCAAGGCCTACCCTTCCTAGTTGTGACTATGGTGCTTATAATCATAAGTGATCACAAGCTAACCCATGAGTTGGTACCTGATATGAGCACTAAATAAAATAATAATCATACATGTGTGTGAAAGATAAACTACTGAAGTAATACAATTCTGAATACTAAAAATGTGATTTAATCACGAATCTGAAGCATCTGGTGAAATACTAAAAGTCAATTTATAATAACTAATAATACTGAAAGGACCGATAAACTGAATAACTATCTAACTGACTATCTGATTATCTGAAAACCTCTAACTGACTGAGTAGTTGATGGGATAGGCCCCCAACTAACTCCAACTGACTGAACTTAATAAAATACCAAAGTAATGAATGAGAGATAATATGTCCTTGATAGATTATGACTAACCATTACGGCTTCTGAGTAATGCTAGCTGACTAACTATGATGGGGAAACTGAGCCACCAAGCCTATGATATAAGACATTATAGCGCAAAGAAGAGTATGCAGTTAGTACTTTGAATGCAATGGTATACGAGATGAGGACAGGATAAAGTACATGAGTAACTGTGCATGAATGCATAAACAAGTAATATATGTGATTGCAAGACCAAGTATAAACATGTTTCTAAAATAATCTGGAAACTAAAAGACTGTAATTTACAAAACTGAATAACTGAGAATCTATACACTTGGTCAATGCAAACCTGAGCTGGAAATATTCTGAATATTACACTGAGATTGTGGGAGGTATCAACTAATAGACATCCTCCAATCTAAGATAATCGGGGTCTAACCTATAACCCTAGTTGGAAGGGTGTCAGTACTGTGCCACAGGTACTAATACTGGCTGTGTGGATCACTAAATTGGTGCCTCGAAGAACTAAAGATTAACCCTCAACTAGCAGTACTCTAATGAGATATATGTCACCCTCAACTGGTAGGTAAACACCTTGTCAACCCTCAACTAGAAGGTACACATCTCTAACCTATACTAGCTATGTAGTTTTTAACTAGGGGATTATTACTAGGGGTCACACCCTTTACTGTCAGGTGAACCCTTATCCCTAAGTTCAATCGGTGCTAAATCCTACTCCTAACTGAACTGACACTAGGACTAAACTGAATTTAGCTTGACTGGATATGATTTTATAACTTTTTCTGCTTATCGTGATTACATTAACTAAATAAGTAATAGAGTTCATAGTTTAACTGAATCATTACTGAAATGGTCTGAATTCATGTAAAATCTCTTAGGTATTGGGTATTCATAACCCACCAGCACTGAATGATCAGTAAATGCAATAACAAGTTTAAAAACTATAGTAAAGGATCATGGTTGAAAACCCATAAGCATAGACATTCCATCAAACATATAGGGATCATGAATTTAAGCATAAAAATTCTTTAAAAAGGGGAAACAACATGAGTGCACGACTAAAAATCAAAATTTAAGGGTCTAACATGGAATTTAGTTAAAATAGGACATGGGAAATTGAAATTCAAGGCATGAGGAAATCAAATCTTGCATGGGATCATACATGAGCTGAATTTAATTAAAATCACCATGAAAATATGAACTAAACCCATCTTAAACAATATAAAATACCATAAGAATAGAAAAATCCATTATTTAATAGAAAATAGGGTTTTTGAGCTCCATGGGTGAAAGGGGCCCATGAATGAACACACAACATACGTTAAGCTTGTTAACTTGGAAGGAAAACACTAATCGTGATGCTTTATTAAAAGCTCTTGAACTTGGGAAAATTGAATTCTTGATTTATTGGGGGGAGGGGGGGGGGGAGGAATTGAATTCTTATTCTTTGAGGATGGAGAGGGTTTTCTTGATAGGAAATTTGGAGAAAATTGGTAAATAATTCCCTAACTGATGCCCAATGTCATGATATGAATGATTGGGTTGAGGGTAGAATGACCCAATTATCTCCAGTAATTTAAATTTGAAACTAGACGAGACGGGCTTACCATAATGTTGTCCTTTTGCAGTCGTTCATTTCTCTCACCACGATGCGGTCTACATGAGAATAGGAATAGAGTCACAATGTGGGCTTGTCATGATGACCCACTAGTTTTATGATCCAAACGTGTCCTAAACCTCGTATGAAAATCCAAAAATTCTCTGAGACATACTTCTTACACCTCTAAACATGAATCAAATTAAAAACCAACATCTCGGGGTCGGGAAGACCAAAATAAAAATCCTAAAAGTTAGAGGACTTAAGAATGACTAAGTCCCCAACACTTAATGCAAATTTCAGGCCCTAAGCCCCTTTTGCATGCAACTGAAAGCTGAACTAAGCAAAAATTTATATGGGGTATTATAATATCTCCCCTACAGGAACAGTCATCCTCAAATGAGAATGGTTAGACTGAGAGAAAGGAGCTAAGGCAACTGAGATCACATACTGAACATGCATGACTGGGAACATGATTACATAACTGAGTCTGAAACATGATACATGAATTGTACTGATTTTGTGAATACATGCAATAATAGGAGGATGTTTATATATATATATATATATATATATATATATAGCTTGAATTGAGAACAGAAAAGAATCAATCTAGGGAAAAGTTTTACCTTAAGCTGAATTTGAGTTTGTAGATAAAAGAATAGGGTACTTGGTATGCATATCTTCTTCCGCTTCCCAAGTAGCTCCCTCAACGAACTAATTCTTCCATAGAACTTTAACCAAGAGAACTTCTTTGTTCCTTAGTCTTCAAATCTAACGATCAAGGATATCAACTGGGACTTCCTAGTAGGAAAGGCTATCCTTAACATCTATATCTTCTAAAGGAACAAATACATCCTAATCACCAATACACTTCTTTAACAAGGAAACATGAATCACCAAATTCACTGATGCCAAATTTGTAGGCAACTCTAGCTCATAAGCTACCTTCCTAAAATGGTTTAAGATTCTATAACGGCCAACATATCAGGGACTGAGCTTCCCCTTCTTGCCAAATCTCTTCACTCCCTTAACGGGAAAGATTTTTTAAAAAACGAAATCGCCTATCTCAAACTCAAGATCTCTTCTCCTCATATCTGCATAGGATTTCTGATGACTTTGGGTTGTTTTTAGCCTCTCCCTAATTAACTAAACTTTTTCCATCATATCAAACACTGTGTCTGGCCTATTAAAGTAGCCTCACCAGTCTCAAACCAACCAATAGAAGATTTATATCTCCTTCCATAGAGAGCTTTAAATAGAGCCATCTGAATACTAGAGTAACAACATATGCCCTCAACATATCTTATAAGGTTTGAATGGTACTCTTTTCCTGACCATCTATCTGAGGATGAAAAGCTGTACTAAGATGAACTTGGGTACCAAGAGCTTTTTGAAAGTCTTCCAAAAGTAAGAGGTAAACTGAGTACCGCTATCCGATATGATAGACAATAGAATATCATACAACTTAACTAACTACTTAATATAAAGACTGGCATGATACTAAATTGAATAAAAAGTATGAACTGGCAAGAAATGAGTTGATTTGGTCATTCTATCCATAATGACCCATATCGAATCATATTGATGTGTGTACGAAGCAAACCCATCAAAAAATCCATGTTCACCACATCCCACTTCCAAGTGGGGATACTAAAATCCTTCAATGTACCACTAGGTCTCTGGTGCTCAACTTTAACTGATGGCAATTTGAATACGTATCCACAAACTTTACAATATCCTTCTTTATACCATTCCACCAATAGATTTCCAAAAAGTCATGGTATATGTTATTGGCCGCTAGATAAATAGGATTCCAAGCACCACGCACTTCAGCTAAAATTTGCTGTCTCAAACCATTAACACATGGAATACATAACCTGCCCTACCAATACAATACACCATCTCCCCCTTGGGAGAAAACCTTTACTTTCTGATCTCTAACGGATTTCTTCAGCTTAACCAGACTAGGATACCTATCTTGCTTTTCCTTTACTTCGGCAACCAATGAAGATTATGAACCATTCTAAACCCATACACTGCCTTCAACTGAGTCAACCAGCTAAACACTTAATCTGGCAAGCTGATGAACCTCCCAAACTAACTATTTTTTACACTCCTTAATATGAG
Source organism: Capsicum annuum (assembly GCF_002878395.1). Taxonomy (NCBI): domain Eukaryota; kingdom Viridiplantae; phylum Streptophyta; class Magnoliopsida; order Solanales; family Solanaceae; genus Capsicum; species Capsicum annuum. The sequence continues at coordinate 124,153,704 of NC_061121.1, read as the reverse complement.
CAACACTACCCATAGATAATCTACTAATGGTGTCTGCCACTACGTTGGCTTTCCTTGAATGATATAACACACTCATATTATATTATTGTAACAACTCTAGCCACATTTTCTGTTGAACATTCAAATGTTTTTGTGAGAACACATGCTGCAAACTTTTGTGATTCGTAAATGCGTCAACATGAACCCCATAAAGATAATGCCGCCAAATTTTCAAGACAAAAACAATAGCTGCCAACTCAAGATCATAGGTAGGATATTTTTTCATAGAGTTTAAGCTATCTAGAGGCATAGGTTATGACCTTACCTCTCTACATCAATACACAACCAAGACCAACTCTAGAAGTACATAATAAACTACAAACCTATTTGAACCATTTAGCGAAGTAAATACTCGGCCGAAGTTAGTCGAGTGTTCAAATCCTTAAAACTCTTCTCACAAGAATATGACCACTAAAATTTGACCTTTTTCAGAGTCAATCGAGACATGGGGGAAGAAATAGAAGAAAAACCTTTAATAAACTATCTATAATAGCTGGCCAAACCCAAGAAACTCATAATATCTAATGGAGAAATAGGTATAGGCCTATTTCTCACTATTTTAGTATTTTGAGGGTTAACTTGAATACCATTACTGGAAATAATATGGCTAAGGAAAGCTACTGGTTTTAGCCAAAATTTGTACTTACTAAATTTGTAGAACAACTAATGATTTTTAAGGTTTGTAACACAATATTCAGGTGGTCCGAATGATCATTTTCACTACGGGAATAGACAAGAATATCATCAATAAGGACTATGACGAATATGTCTAAGTACTGCTTGAACACTCTATTCCTCAAGTCCATAAAAGATGTAGGGGCATTCGTTATTCCATAAGACATAACTAGAAATTCAAAGTGACCATATCAAGTTCTGAAAGCTATCTTTGTAATGTGACATTATCTAACTCTGAGATAATGATAGCCGGATCTGAGGTCTATCTTAGAGAAATAACTAGTACCCTAAAGTTGGTCAAACAAGTCATCAATCCTGGGGAGTGGAAACTTATTCTTGATTGTGACTTTGTTTAACCGAGGGTAATCGATGCACATTCTGAGAGAACCATCTTTCTATCTATGGACAAGACTAGAGCGCCCAATAGGGAAATACTAGGCCTAATGAATCCCTTATCTATGAGATCCTTCAACTGTTTTTTCAACTCCTTAAGCTTAGTTGTAGCCATTCTGTAGGGTTGAATAGAGATAGGCTGGGTATTAGGAAGATCTATTCTAAAGTCAATTTCCCTTTTGGGAGAAACTCTGAGAAGATATTTAGGGAACATATCTGAAAATTCCCCTACTACTGAAACAAACTTGATACTTGGAGTCTCAAAAATACTGTCTTTGACTCACACAAAATGGTATATGCACCCCTTTGATATTATTTTTCTTGCCTTAATATAAGAAACAATCTGACACCTAAGAAAAGAGGTGCTACCCCTCCTTTTAATGATTGGTTCATTAGGAAATTGAAACTGAATGACTTTTTTTTACAATCAACTGAGGCATAGTATGAATGAAGCCTATCCATGCAGAGAATGACATCAAAATTAGTTATCTCTAATTCTATATGATCAAATGAGGTAACTTTATGAGATACTGTAACCTGTCAATTTCTGTATACCCCATCTGGCTAAAATAGATTTACCCACTATGGTAGATACTAAGAAAGCTTTTGCAAAATTTTTAGGACTAACATCAAAATCGACTACTGTATAGGGGGCTATAAAGTATAGTGAAGCTTTGGGTCTAATAAAGTATAAACATGGAGATGAAAGACCTTCAATATACCTATAACTATATTAGGATAACTTTCCTGATCTTATTGGGTTGGAGGGCATACAACCTATTCTAACTCTGCCTACTGGTTGCACTGGAAGCGGTACCCTACTGAGTCGGCCAACTGAATGAAACTGGAGGATAGTTGGACTGACCCTACTGACCAGTGTTTAGGAAATCTCTGACTCTATGGCCTGGCTTTCCATATCCAAAACACACATAACTTCTAACTCTACACACACCCGGATGATGCTTACCATATTTCTTGTAGAGTGGATTAGTATGACCATTATTTGCACTACCCTGGACTTAGAGCCTGGTAATCTATTTTTATATCTTACCTAAATTGGGCATTGGTGCACTAGCTGAAGATGGAGTTAGGGTTGAAAACTTCTGACAAAACTGAGAACGGCTACCACCTTCTGACCTTGGTTGGGAAAAGTTAAAACTACTTGTTCTATCCCTCTTATTCTCTCTCTCTCTCTTTCTCTCTCTCTTTCTCCATAAGCTTCTCTTCCGTAATCTGCTGAGCATGAAGTATAAGTATAGATATGTCCATCTCCTTAATCAACATGACAGTCCTACACTCCTTAACTACACTATCAGCTGCACCAGATACGAACTTACTCATTCTACACTATTATCCGCCACCATATTAGAAGCATACCTCACTAGCTGAGTATGTTTAAGAGAGTACTTATTCACACTTATACCACCCTGTTTTAAGTAAATGAACTCTTAAATCTTAGCCTTTCTCAACTCTAATAGGAAGAAACTGTCTAGAAAATCCATGGCAAACTTCTCCCACTCAACAGTCCCTACATCAACACCATGGTCCTCCTTCCACTACTTAAACCAGTAGTTAGATATATCCTACAACTAATATGCAACCAACTCCATACTCTCACTCGAAGTGACATCTAAAATATCGATCACCTTTTGCACCAAATCCAAAAACTCCAGCGGATCTTCTTCAGACTTGGATCTAAAAAATAGAGGGGATTCATTTGGGTGAAATCTTGAATCCTAGATGCAACTATATTTGCCACCGAATTAGTTGGAGCAACAATCTAATAGTTGTTTTGAGCAGTTACTAAATATGATAAGGTAGTAAAAGCATCTCTGAACTCAGCATGAGTGATATGTTCGTTCAGGGAATCTTCCTGAATGGGCGGAGGTAAGGGATGTCCCTATTCCTTCTCTTATTATTTCTTCTGGGAGGCATGATCTTTAAATGGAATGAAGGATGAATTAGAGAGTTAAAATAGAGCTCATGCTCTTTTGCATGACATAAATACTGAAAGAAGAGAAATTTTTCCTAAAATATCTTATAGCTCCTCAACATGCCTTTCAGACACCCTAGGACACTATAAATCATTAGGCTCTAATACCAAGTTTTTTCACGACCCGAGGCCTACACCCCAATTGCAACAATGGTGCTTACGATCATAATTGATCACAAGCTAACTTATAAGTTTGTAGTTGATATAAACATTGAATAAAATAATAATCATACACTTATGTAAAAAGATAAACTACTAAAGTTATACAAATTTAAATACTAAAAATGTAATTCAATCATGAATCTGAAGCATCTGGTGAAATACTGAAAGATAACTACCAATTTAGATAACTGATAATACTGAAAGGACCGATAAACTGAATAACTGTCTAACTAACTTTCTGAAAGCCTCTAGCTGACTGAGGAATTGATGGGACAGGCCCCCAACTTACTCCAATTGACTAAACATAATGACATATTGAAGTGCTAAATGAGAGATAACATGTCCTTGATGGATGAGAGCTCACCACTACGGCTACTAAGCAATGCTGGCTATCTAACTATGGTTGGGAAACTGAGCCTCCGAACCTATGATATAAGACATTATACAGCGAAGAAGAGTATGTGGTTAGTACTTTGAATGTACTGGTATATGAGATGAGGATTGTCTTAAGTACATGAGTAATCGTGCATGAATGCATAAATAAGTAATAGATATGATTGCAAGACCAAGTATAAACATGTTTATGAAACAATCTGGAAACTGTAAGACTATAATCTACATAACTGAATAACTAAGATTCTATACACTTGGTCAATGCAAACCTAACTAAAAATATACTGAATACTGCACTGAGACTTGGGAGGTATCATCTAACCAATATTCCCCAATCTGAGCGAATTGGGGTCCAATCGGTAACCTCAGTTGGAAGGGTGTCAGTACTGTGCCATGGGTACTAACATGGAATACCCCAAAAATAGGTCTCAATATGTCACACAGTGCTCCAAACTATAAGTAGTCCTGAGCTAATCCTGAAAGCCTCTTACTTATTCTAAAGACCCAAGTAAAAATAATATAAGTTGCGGTATACTAAAAATACTGAAATACTATCTGAACTGGACTGAGTTTAACTGAACATAATGTCTGGAAGTACTTGACTAGGAAATCTGAAAGAACCAACATTGAAAAATAAAAATATATCTAATAGTCGGACAACCAAATACTACTACTATAGAGTCAGTAGGACAAACCCCTAGATGACACAAACTGTCTGATATAACTAAATAAACTAATCTGAAAAGTAGGAAATCTGAATAACTAGGTCCTTAAACTATGAGGACTCACCAACTAACAGGATATAGATAAGGATGCTCTAGGTTAATCATGCTGCTAGAACTGAGAACCTAAACTTACATTATGCGATAATGTAGAACATAGACATATATATGGATCGGTACTTTTAAAATGTATTGAGTATGTGGGGGTGAATGCATAAGTAAAATAATATCTCAGCATTTATATATACTCATAAAATAATGAATGATAATTGTAAATGCCTCACATTAGCTTGAATAACTGAAAATCGAATCTCATAAATCATGAACAATAAAGCATACTGTATAAATCTTATGATCCATAACATTTAGTTCTAAAAGCTGTACTTGAAATCTGTATTCAATTTATGCAAGATACGTATAAAAGGACTCCCCTTTGTATGTTTAAACTAAAGGCTGAAATCCCATGGATAATGACTTATGAAATACAATATCTAAGTAAAATCGTGAGCCTTTACTCTTAGTTTCTAAAAGCTTTTTGATGTTGGGCGTATTTATACGTCTAAGCACCACAACTTACACATGTTTTAGCTAAGTTTTGAGGATAAAATACATAATTCTTGCACTTTGTCTATTTTTAGTTAAGTGAGCTGACCTATGTGATTAGCATGCACTTTGGGGACTTTTGGATAGCAAAGGAAACTTCACATAAAAGGAAAGCAACTTTTGAACTGAATGTGATATATGGGAATTTTTTCCCGGGCAAACTCAATATTTTTAAATAGTTAAGGATCTAGTAGCAATTTATTAGAGAAGGACGTTATTAAAAGCCTTATGGCTGAATTTTTAGGGATTATTCATTATTCTGCATTATTTCAAAAAAAGAAGAGAAAACGGCTTAGCTTGAGAAGAAAGGGAGAAATACATTTTTCTCTCTTATTTTCGCTATTCATCTTCTCCACCTAGATCATCCTAATTTTTGGTATGATGAATAATTCTATTGTGATTTCCATTTTATTCATGATTAGCTAAGTTTATTTGTTAGGGTTATGAAAACCTTGTAGTATACTCTCTATTGCTATGGGTTTTTGAATTTATGATGTGTTAATTCACTTATATCATTAGTCTCATCGTTATGATTGAATTCTCGTGGTTGTAAACATAGGGAATGTGCCATTATAGCAATAGCTTGTTCGATAGAAAAGTTACTGTCTGGAAAAGAGAGTAGTGACAAAAAATAGGGTTTCCAACCTCTATTTTACACGTTAATGCCTTAGCAGGACTAACTACTTGGAGAGTTCGTATGATTGGTTGTACACTTTGGATTCGAGAGAACTAAGGTGAATAAATCCTTGATGGTTGAGAAACTCTTGGATTTAGAATTAGAATGCATATCTCTATAAGTGCATGCATGTATAAATCCTTATTACTCATAGTTAATAGAGAAGTAAAATGTACCAGGTGGACATAACCCTAACTTGTCATTCTCTCAGATCAAATATTAATACACATATTGCTTTATTGTTATATTGTAACTATCATTTCAAATTTAAACCAAAACCCCCCATTCAGGAACCTCTGACCAACAGTCTAGTAACAACTACAATACTTAGTAACACAGTATTCCCTGTGGGATTCGACACCCAACCTGGTTGGGTTCTATATTTGACAGCGACCGCTTACTCTCTCATAAGAGAGGTGTAATTTAGGCGTATCACTTTTCTGTTATTCTTTTCTGTTAGGGTTACCCTTTTCTGTATGGAGGTTCTTCTAACTGACATACACTATGTGAGATATCATAGTGTCAAACATCTAGTTCCTCTATTTGAAAACCTCATATCGGGGAGAGGTGTCATACTCTTGCCAAGGAGTGTAAGCAAAACTAATCTATTTTCTGTAAACTGTTAAAAACTGTAATGTGGATTCTGTATCTAAGTTGAGGATCAAAAGGTCAAATCTTTCTCAAAATATAACTATAAGCTATTCATAGGGTTCTTAAAACCACAATCTTCTCAAAATATCAATACTTAACTTAGGGCTTAAAACCCATGCTTTAAATTCATGTCAAATCATCACAAAGTTCATTTTGAATAATCAAAATTTTGAAATTCTTGGATCACTCTAGTCAAGATGGTGAAATTCAACTCTCAATGTATATAAAATCACTTCAAAAGCATAAACATGAAAATGTAGAGATGTAATTCAACATTCAATCACTTGTAACATCAATATCTTCAAATAATGATCATTGGGTATGAACCCTAGACTGTAAATCATATAATTTCATGCAAATTCAACTTTTAAAAAGTAGCTTTGGGCACAAGGATGAAAGAAGTATCTTTGTTCATAACCCCACATACCTTGCTTGATGAATTAAATGTAAACGCTTGAACTTTTGAATCTCGAATGGTGTTCTTAAAGCTTCTTCTTGAAGTTATTGAACCCTGAACTTTTGATTATATGCTTTCTTATAGTAGGAGTTACAGAATTGTTCTTGATTCTTTGAGCTAGGTTTTTTATTCTTAGAGAAGAAAAAGATGAAAAATGAATTAGCTATGCTATTTGGGGCTAAAATTGTGTGTTTTGGGAGGATTTGGGTGAGGCTAATTACCCTCATAAACCCATCATTTAACAACACAAACACTGGGTACTGATGCTATCAGCGATGCATCACATCACTCACTTTGATGCAATTAGCAATGCATCGTGTTGCCTACACAATGCATCCACCGATGCGGTGCGTCTTTATTGCGTCAATGTTCTGTTTTGGCCAACCAAACATGCCCCAAACCTTCTCCAAAAATTCTAAAACTCACCTCAGAGATACTATGGACTACCCTAATCATGAAACAACTTAGAAATTGACATTCTAAGGTCAGGAAGGTCAAGAATAAAATTATCAAAGTTTAGAGGCCAAAAATGAGACTAAGTCTCCAACACTTAGCTAAAATTTCAAGTCCTAAGTCTCCGGTGTGCCTTTTTTGAGATGAATTGAATTAGAAAGAATACAGGGTATTACAATATCTCCCCCTTGAGAACATTCATCCTCAAATGATACTAGTTAAACTGACGATACTGAGGAACTAAGATTATGTACTAGCATGCATAACTGAAACAAACCTACATGACTGAATCTAAAACATAATGAGCAACTGAACTATACTGTGAGTACATGAATTGACATAAAAATAACTATATGGCTGAAACTGAGACTGGAAAAAGAATTGAGTTAAGGAAAACTGTTACCTTAGGCTGGATCTGAGTTTGTGGAGAAGAGGTAAGGGTACTTGGTTTGTATGTCTGCTTCGTCTTCTTAAGTCGCACCCTCAACAGATTGATTTTGCCACAGAACTTTGACTAAGGGAGCTTCTTTGTTCTTTAGTCTACGTACTTGGTGATCAAGAATCTCTATTGGGATTTCTTCGTATGAAAGGTTATTCTAAATATCTGTGCTTTTTAGAGGGAATACGACAACTAAATCATCCATACACTTCTTTAATAAGGACACATGAAACACTGGGTGAACTGATGACAAGTCTACAGGTAGCTCAAGCTCATTCACAACCTCCCCCACATGACTCAATATCCTGTAGGGACTCACATATCGGGGACTAAGCTTCCCCTTTTTTCCAAATCTCTTCACACCCTTCATGGGTGAAACCTCCATGTAAACAAAATCATCAACTTCAAATTCAAGATCTCTCCTTCTTACATTTACATAAGATTTTTGTTGACTCTGATCTACCTTCAATCTTTCTCGAATAAGCTAGACTTTTGCCATCAATTCAAACACCACATCTGGCCCTATTAAAGTGGCCTCACCCACTTCAAACTAACCGATAGGTGACCTGCATCTTCTCCCATAAAGAGCCTCAAAAAAGGCCATATGAATACTAGAATGGTAACTGTTATTGTAGGCAAACTTTATCAATGACAAATGATCATCCGAACTGCCTTTGAAGTCTAGAAAACATACCCTCAACAAATTCTTTAAGGTCTGAATGGTCCTCTCTGCCTGACCATCTGTATGTAGGTGAAAAGTTGAACTGAGATGAACTTGGGTACCAAAACCCTTTTGAAAGGCTTTCTAAAACTGAGAGGTAAATTGAGTACCTCTATCTGAGATGATGGACAAAGGAACTCTATGTAATCTAACCATATCTCTGATATACAGCTTAACATAATCCTCAGCTGTGAACGACGTTTTAATTGGTAAAAAATGGGTTGATTTGGTCAGTCGGTCAACAATAATCCAACTTGAATCATGTTGTCAATGTGAATGGGGTAATCTGTCACAAAGTTCATGTTCATCTTTTCCCATTTCCAAGTGGGTATACCAAACCCCTGCAATGTGCCACCAGGTCTTTGGTGCTCTACCTTAACTTGTTGACAAGTTGTACACTTGGCCATAAATTCTGCAATGTCTTTCTTCATCTCCTTCAACTAATAAACTTCTCATAAATTGTCGTACATCTTGGTGGCTCCTGGGTGAATGGAGTAACGCACACCATGAGCTTTTTCTATAATACGCTGCCTCAAATCATCAACGCACAACACACACAATCTACTCTGGTACATCAACACACCATCTCCTCATTGGGATGAAACCTCTACCTTTTGATCTTTAACCAACCCCTTCAGTTTGACCAAACTAGAGTCTTTATCCTGCTTCTCTTTCACTTCATAAACTAGAGAAGATTCTGAACTACTCTGAACCCAAACATTCCCCTCAGCTGAGTCAACTAACCTCACACCCAGTCTAATTAATCGGTGAAGTTCTTGAACTAATTCTCTCTTATCATTCTTCACATGAGCAACACTTTCCATCGACAACTACTAAGGGCGTCTGCCACAACATTGGCCTTGCCTGAATAATACAAAACACTCATGTCATAATCTTTCAACAATTCTTGCCACCTTCTCTAAGAAAGATTTAACCCTCTTTATGTAAACACATACTACAAACTTTTGTTGTCCGTAAACACATCAACATGCACCCTTTAAAGATAGTGCCTCAAGATTTTCAAAGCAAACACAACAACAGCTAATTTAAGATCATGAGTCGGATAGTTCTTTTCATGAGGCTTAAGCTGTCTAGAGGCATAGGTTATGATTCTACCCCTTTGCATAAAAAAAAATCAAGACCAACTCTAGAAGCATCATAATAGACAACGAATCCATATGTACTATCAGGTAATGCTAATACTGGGGATGAAGTGAGTCGAGCCTTCAACTCTTGAAAACTCTTCTCACAAGAATCTGACCACTAAAACTTAACTTTCTTCTAAGTCAATCTGGAACATAAGGGATGAAATGGACAAAAAACCATCAATTAACCGTCTGTAATTGCCAGCTAAACCCAAGAAACTTCTAATGTCTGATGGAGAAATAGGTCTAGGCCAGTTTCTCACTGCTTTGGTCTTTTGAAGATCAACTCTAATGCCATCACTGAAAATAATATGACCGAGGAAAGATACTAACCTTAGCCAAAATTCACACTTGCTAAATTTGGCAAACAACCGGTGGTCTCTAAGAGTTTGCAACACAATTCTAAGATGGTCTGCATGGTCATTCTGACTACGAGAATAGACAAGAATATCATCGATGAAGACTATGAAAAACATGTCTAGGACCTGTTTGAACACTCTGTTCATCAAATCTATGAAGGTTGCTGGGTCATTTGTCAGCTCAAAGGACATGACTAGGAATTTAAAATGACCATAGCAGTTTCTGAAAGTTATCTTGGGAATATCACATTCCCTTACTCTAAGCTAATGAAATCGGATCTAAGGTCTATCTTGGAGAAATAACTTGCACCTTGGAGTTGGTCGAATAAGTTACCAATTCAAGGGAGAGGATATCTATTTTTGACTGTCACTTTATTCAACTGATGATAGTCAATGCAAAGTCACAAAGAACTATCTTTCTTTCATACGAATAGGACAGGAGCGCCCCATGGAGAAACACTGGGCCTTATGAAACCTTTATCTAAGAGGTCTTTAAGCTGCTCTTTTAACTCCTTAAGCTTAGCAGGAGTCATGTGATATGGAGGAATAGAGATGGGCTGAGTATGTGGAAGAAGGTCAATACCAAATTCTATTTCTCTATCAGGAGGTACCCCTAACAAGTTTTTGAGAAAAACTTCAGGATACTCATGGGCCACACGGACTGACTAAACTGTGGGAGCCTCAGACTGAGTGTCTTTGACACAAACTAGATGATAGATGCACCCTTTCAATATTAAATTTTTGGATTTGAGATAGGATATAAAATGACTCTTAGGAGACACAAAATAACCCTCCAACTCAAAGGATGGCTCATCAGGAAACTAAAACTTCACTACTCGAGTGCGACAATCTATAAATTCATAACAGGAATAAAGCCAATCTATACCAAGAATAATGTCGAAATCGACCATGTCTAACTCTATTAAGTCTGCTAATATGATCTTATGAAGTACAATGATAGGACACTTTTTAGAGATTTGTATGGCAACAACTGACTCACCCATTAGGGTAGAAACTAAGAAGGGCTTAGGGAGTTTTTCAGGACCCACTTCAAAATTTACTGCAATAACGTGGTCACATAAGAGAGATTTGACTCGGGGTCTAACAACACATAAATATCAAGATGAAAGACACGAAGCATACAAATAATAACATCTGGTAAACTCTCTTGCTCATAATAGAATGGTAAAGCATAAAATCAATTTGGCGTTGACTGTCACCGATACTGCATGATGCACCCTGAGAAGGGACTGGGCGACACAAAGGAGCTGATGCGCTAGTAGCCTGAGTTTGGGGATGAACATCCTTGTTTCCCTACTTAGCATGTAGACATTCGTTGATTCCATGACCCAATTTACCACAGACATAACAACCTTTATGTCCCAACAAACACTCACCAAGATAATTCTTATCACACTTAGCACATGAAGGATAACTGGGTTTTCCACTCACACTATTCTGAGACCTGGGCATAGAAGTTTTACCCCACTTCTCTTGTCTAGCTCCTGGGATGGGAGTGCTGGCTGAAGATGGTGCTTGAATAGATGAGCCACCCTGAAACTGTGAATGATTTTCCCCTCCAAACTTTTTTTGGCCATATTCAAAATGCCCGATTCTAGCCTTCTTATTTCCCCTCTCCCCCTTTCAACTTTTCTCCCTCAATTTATTGAGTATGAATCATCAGCCTAGAAAGATCCATATCCCCAATAAGCATGGAATTCCTACACAATCATCAGCCTAGAAAGATCCATATCCCCAGTAAGCATGGAATTCCTACACTCCTTGACTACCAAACCAGATACTCTAGTAACAAACTTACTCATACTTGACCTAGGGTCAACCATCGTGTCAAGGGCATCCTTAGACAACTAATTGAACTTAAGGCAGTACTTTTTCACAGTCATCGATCCCTGCCTCAGGTTCACGAACTCCTCAACCTTAACTTCTCTCAATTCATGCAAAAAAAAAACTATCTAGAAATATGTTCTGAAACGCCTACCAACTTATAGGAGCTGTATTCTTACCTCTACCATTCTTCCACATTACCACCCAATCATACACCACATCCTTCAGCCTATAGGATATAAACTCTAGACTCTCCTCCTCAGTGACATGCATAATCTGGGTGATCTTTCTTACATCATCTAAGTAAAGTTGTGGGTCCTTACCTACTTTTGACCTAAAGAACTCAGGCGGATTCATTCTCATGAATTCAAAAATTCTGGCTGCTGCTAAATCAATTTTCTGCTAAAGTGGGACTGCCACTTGATGGTTGCCCTGAACATTGGCAGTCACATCTTGGGCCAACGCCTGAAAGGCAGCCTGAATTTCAGCAAAGGATACATTCTCATTCAGAGGGTCAACAGCTGGGGTGGCTGGTTATCATTTCTACGTACATTAGCTCGGCGAGGAGGCATATTCAACTATCACATAAGAGAATGACTTAAAATTAGATAGAGATACTGTAAGTAGGATAGATCATGAAAGAAAGAGAATATTTCCTAAAACATACCATAGACTCTCGCTCATAAATATGGCACGCTTTAAATCCATGATCAAGAATCTATGTAACGTGGCTTGTCTGACTCCCTAGGACTCTTTAAACCTTATGCTCTGACACCAAGTTTGTAATGCCCAAAAATAGGCCCCGAGATGTCACACGGTACTCCAAACTGCAAGTAGTCCTGAGCTAACCCTGAAAGCTTGTTACTCATTCTGAAGACCCAAGTAAAAATAATATAAGTATATGGTACGCTAAAAATACTGAAATATTGTCTAAACTGGACTGAGTTCAACTAAACATAATGTCTAGAAATACTTAACTAGGAAATCTGAAGCAACCAAAACTAAAAAAACTAAAATGTATTTAATAGTCGGACAAGCCTCTAATACTACTACTAGAGAGTAGCTGGGACAGGCCCCCAGCTGACTCGAACTGTCTGATATAACAAACTAATCTGAAAAAGATAGAAATCTAAATAACAGGGTCCCCGAACTATGAGGACTCACCAACTATTAGGAAGCAGATAGGGATGCTCTGGGTCAATCACGCTGCTGGAAATGAGCACCTGAACTTACATTATGAGTCAATATAGCACATAGACATATATGTGGATCAGTACTTTTGGATTGTACTAAGCATGTGGGGGTGAATGCATAAGTAAAAGAATATCTCAATATTTATATATACTCATAAAATAATGCATGCTAATTGTAAATGGCCCACATTAGCTTGAATAACTGAAAACTAAAAACTAAAAATCATAAATCATGAACAATAAAGCATACTATATAAATCTTATGAGCCATAATATTTAGTTCTAAAAGCTGTACTTGAAATCTGTTTTCAATTTATGCAAGCTACGTGTAAAAGGACTCACCTTTGTATTTGTAAACTAAAGGATAAAATCTCATGGCTAATGACTTATGTAAAACAATATCAGAGTAAAATTGTGAGACTTTATACTTAGTTTATAAAAGCTTTTATGTTATTCTTTTCTATTAGGGTTACTCTTTTCTGTAGAGAGGTTCCTCTAACAGACATACACTATGTGAGCTATCATACTGTCCAACGTTTAGTTCACTTATGGGAAAACCTCACATTGGGGAGAGGTGTCATACTCTTGCCAATCTAAGTGATCATATCTGTAACTATCATCCATATAGAAATGGGAATAATCTAAATAATCTGTACCTATGTTAGCTCATAGTTCTGGGGCATGTAAACAAACCCGACTCGGTGATAAATACTACTCCCTTTAAATTTGTATGCTTATTTTGTTGGAAATCCACTTTAAAAGATAGCATAAGGGTTTGTAATAAAAACCAGTTATGCATCTGTCTGTTTTAAACTATAACCAAAATTAATCAATTTTTTGTAAACTATAATAAAACTGCAATGTGAATTTCATATCTAAGCTGAGGATCAAAAGATCAATTGTTTCTCAAAATCTGACTATAAACTAGTCATAGGGTTCTTAAAAGCAAAATCTTCTCAAAATATCAATACTTAACTTAGGGTTAAAACCCATGCTTTAAGTTCATATCAAATCATCACAAAGTTCATGCTCAATGATCAAAATCTTGAAATTCTTGGATCATTCTAGTCAAGATAGTGAAATTCAACTCTCAATGTATATAAAATTACTTCACACACATAAACATGCAAAAGTAGAGATGTAATTCAACATTTAGTCACTTGTAACATCAATATCTTCAAATAATGATCATTGGGTATGAACCCTAGACTATAAATCATATAATTTCATGTAAATTAAACTTTAAAAACTAGTTTTGGGCACAGGGATGAAAGAAGTATCCTTATTCATAACACCACATACCTTGCTTGATGAATTGAATGTAAAAGCTTGAACTTTTGAATCTCTAATGGTCTTCTTGAACTTTTTCTTAAAGTTCTTGAACCCGGAACTTTGGATTATAGGCTTTCTTGGAGTAGGAGTTATAGAATTATTTTTAATTCTTTGAGATAGGGTTTTTATTCTCGAAGAAAAAAAAGATGAAAACTGAAGCATCTATGCTATTTGGGGCTAAAATTGCTTGCTTTGAGCGGATTTGGGTGGGGGTAATGACACAATTTCCTCCCCATAAAATCGTCATTTAACAACACAAAAACTGGGTACCAATGCTATCAGCGATGCGTCACATCGCTCACTTTGACACAATTAACGACGTGTCGTGTCGGTGTGGTGCGTCTACATCGTGTCAATGTTTTATTTTGGCCAACCAAACATTCCCCAACCTTCTCCGAAAATTCCAAAACTTACCCCGTAGATACTATGGAAAACTCTGATCATGAAATAACTTAGAAATTGGCATTCCAAGGTCGGAAAGGTCGAGAATAAAATCGTAAAATTGTAGAGGCAAAAAATGAGACTAAGTCTCCAATACTCAGCTAAAATTTCAGGTCCTAAGTCTCTAGTATGCTTCTTTTGAACTGAATTGAACTAGAAAGAATACGGGGTATTACATAACACCGACTGTGTGGATTCACTAAAATGGTGACTCGGAGGACTAAATAGTCACCCAAAACTGGCAGGTGCTCTAATGAGATATGTGTCACCTTCAACTGGCAAGCAGACATCTCTAACCTACGTCGGCCATGTAGTTTTGTAACTTGGGGATTGCTACTAAGGGTCTCACCCTCTACTGTTAGGTGATCCCTTATCTCTGAGCTCGCTCGGTGCTAAATGATACTCCCAACTGAACGGACACTAGGACTAAACTAAACTAAGCTTGATTGAACATGATTTCATAACTTTAAGTGCTCATCATGATTATATCAACTGAATAAGTAATAGAGTTCGTGGTTTAACTAAATCATTACTAAAATAATCTGAATTCAAGTAAAGACACTTCTGTATCAGTTATTCATAACCAACCAACGCTGAATGATCACTGAATGTAATAACAAGTTTAAAAACTGTAGTAAAGAATCATGGTTCAAAACCTATAAGCATAGACATTCCATCAAACATGTGGGGATCATGAATTTAAACACGAGAATGCTTCAAACAGGGGAAACAACATGACTGAATGACTAAAAAACATAATTTAGGGGTCTAACATGGAATTCACTTGAAATAGGACATGGAAAACTAAAATTCAAAGCATGAGGAAATCAAATCTTACATGGGATCATACATAGCCAAAATTGAATTAAAATCACCATGAAAAGATGAATTAAACCCATCTTAAGCAATATAAAATATCATAGTAAATTAATAATGGAAAAACCCATATTGAAAGAGGGTTTTTGGGCTCCATGGGTGAAAGGGACCCATGAATGAACACTCTACATACCTTAAGCTTCTTAACTTGAAAGGAAAACACTAATCTTGATGCTTTCTTGAAGGTTCTTGAACTTGGGGAACTTGAATTCTTGATTTCTTAGGGAGAAAGGAATTGAATTCTTGTTCTTGGGGGAAGGAGAGGGTTTTCTTGAGAAGAAAGTTGGAGAAGAAGGGTAAATAATTCCCTAACTGATGCCCCAAGTTGTGATATGAATGATTGGGTTAAGGAGGGAAAGACCCAATTGTCCACTAGTCATTTAAATTTGAAACTAGATGCAATAGGCTTACCACAATGCGATCCTTTCTCAATCTTTCATTTCTCTCACCGCGATGCGGTTTGCATGAAAATGGGAATTGAGACGTGATGCGGGTTTATCGCAATGACCCACTGGTTTTGTGATCTAAACATATCCCAAACCTCATCTAAAAAATCCAAAACTTCTCCAAGATATACTTTTTACACCCCTGAACATGAATCAACAAAAAACCCAACATCTCGAGGTCGGGAAGACCAAAATAAAAATCCTCAAAGTTTGAGGTCTTAAAAATGACTAAGTCCCCAACACTTAGTGCAAATTTCAGTCCTTAATCCCCTTATGCATGCAACTGAAAGCTGAACCGACCTAAGATTAGTATGGGGTATTACAGTATTTGCACGCTACACACCCAAAAAAGAGACTCTACTTAATGGCTATGTTGGACACCTAGTAACACAAAACTTATGCTCTGGTACCACCTTGACACGACCCAAATTAGGGCTTTATCGTGATGGGGATCTCAAGTCCAAAAAGGACCAAAGACCACCCCCAACACCCCAAGTCGTAGACTACCTTATGCACATATCGGATGAATTTGAACATATAGCAAGATAACATACAATTGGTTAAGAAAATTTCAATGTATGCCATGACAAACCTCCAACGACCGACCAAATAAACGACCAACACCGCCCAATAACATTAGTAGTCCAAACAAACCCTTCTAAACAACGACCCAAAACTTAATATCATAAAGTGTAGGGACATACCCTTAATAATAGCCAAGAATAAGTCTCAGACATAAGAGGAACAAAACATAAAATGTAGACTTTCGATTTATGGAGGCTCACCCACTTCAATGTTAACTCACGAGCTGATCCTGAATCCTAATCACCAGCAAGAGAAGTAGAAGTGTGACCAATTCCTTTATTGCATGGGGATACAACATCCAAAGATGGTTAATGGGGTGAATGATAGCATATATCTCGGGGATAAGGATGACATAATGAAATAATCAACAGTTCAAAATCATTCCAAAATCAATGCACTAAATCAAATGCATAAACATATATATATATATCACATGTCTGGATGGGGAACAAGGTTTAACATGCACTTTTTAACCATTACCCTAGATTGTGTAGCTCAACCATCATATAACCGTACCTACGGGCTATATGGGCCAACACAGTCATCCTCTAGTCAGGCCCCAGTGCGTGTAGCCACACGAATCAAAGAATAATCTCAAATATATGCATATAGGGGACTCCCAACTTATACTAAGGTGACTTAAGAACCCAATCATATAGTGATTTACCGGGGACTGGAACCTCCCTAATTATGAAATAATAATAAAGTGGACTAGAACCTCCCTAGTCACTTTGACCCTTGCATTGGCAAATGCGATTTCTAGTGTCGGTCACCTGGACCTCCACTTTTATGACTCAGCTACACAACCCTTATTAAAGACCAATTAAAACATTTATCACACAATCCCAATCATGAACCATGTTTCACGTTAAGTCATACAATGTTGGTATCATAATACCAACTACAATTACAAGGTAACACATTATGCAAAAAATTTCCATTAACTTGGAGAAAACAAGTCCCTTTGTTCATTAATACAAGGTGGGGGAACAAGACTCCCTTTGTTCATTAAACCATACCATTGTGTTTCAAATACCTCTTTATATCATGAAATAGTTCAAGACTAGTTCAGTTTATAATTTCCTGACTTTCTCATATCTCAAGACCAATGTCACCTTATGGGTTGGGGTTATAACCATTTCAAAAGTCACAAGTTTGGAAAAATCACAATTCCCTAATTTATCCACCATACCCATGCACCCACAAGTTCAAAAGTATATTTAAAGCATGACTAATCACAATTAAATAATGGGAAACATTTTTCAATAATAAGCATTCAAGACCTACAACCCTTGTTTTCAAAACCAAAACAATTCCATGTAAAAAACACTTAAATACATATTCTTTTACAAAATTAACAATGAGAAAAGAGTCATATGCCTGTAATAGTAAGATCTACGGAGAGAAATCACCCTTGAAAACTAATAGAAAAATCATACCACAAAGAACACTCAACATTATCTCCCCTAGAATGGTCCCACTCCTTAGACCATTGGTATGCTACAACCTTTAATTAATAGGATATTAATTTTACCCCTTCTATATTAGTAGCATGCATCACATGAAAGATCTTCTCTATCTCATCAATAAAGTTTTAAAGATCTTTCTCAACTATAGAACCAGTGAAAATAGGAGGACTCAAACTTATGAATTAGCTAACCCTAGTGGCCTCAGATGATAGAGCAATAGAAGCAATATACTCAGTCCAGGAGGCCACCAACTAGGTAAGTAAATGAATCAACTGGTGAAACTCTGCATTAAAAACATTACCTCAAGGTGTGTGAGGATGGATAGAGGAACTAGTAGATCTTCCTCAGGGAAATCAGAAGCAGTGACCCTAGATCAAGTCTGAACTCCTGGAGTTAGATGAGCTCTGTCCACATTGTCCTCAGATGGGACAGAAGAGTTACTGCAAGCATCAGATTTTTTAGGAGGAATGATCAGAAAAGCAGAAACATAGGAATTATAGTTAATTCAAGACTTTAAACTCTACAGCTTGAAATAGAATAATAAGAAAGGGAAACATTCCTAAATACCTCGTAGCCTCTCCGTTATAAGTGTGACAAGTTACAGACCCATAAATAAGACTCCACTTGACAAGAATTTATTGGACACCTAATGATACCAAACCTAAGTTTTAATACCATCTTTTTCATGACCTAAACCAGGGCATGGCCGTGATGGGTATCTCAAGTCTCACTAAATCGGAGATCACCCCTTGCACCTACCTAACCAATCACAATATACACCAATATCAAATGAATTTCAAACATATAACAATATAGCATGAAACAAACTTAAGGAAATTAAAATTAAGTCTATAACCACTGGCTGATGACCGACAAATCAATCGACTGACACCAACCAATAACCATAGTAGTCCAAACAAAGCCTACTAAATAATAAACCAAAATTGAATATCACTGAAGTGTTGCGAACTATAGAAAAAAAGAATGCTAAATATTCTTTGACATGAGAAAACAAAACATGAAATATAGATTTCTAATGTATGGAAGCTTACCACTTTAATCTCAACTCACGTATTGATCCTGAATCCCTAACACTAAGTAGAAGGGGTAGAAGTATGGCCAATTCCTGCATAGGATGAGGATACAACATCTGAAGACGGTTAGCAGGATGAATGCTAGTATGTAACTCGGGATAAAGATAACATAATGATATGATCAAAAATTTAAAATCATTCAAAGCCAATGCACATGATCAAATGCACTTACATATATACTTCACATGCCGTGATAGGGAATAAGGTTTAACATGCACTTAGAACTTTATCCTGGATTATGTAGCTCAACCATTATATAATAGTACCCATGGGATATATGGGTCCCAACTCTCAGCCCTAGTCAGGCCCCAATGCGTGTAACCACACAAACTAGAGAATAATATTTTATATATGCATATGGAGGGCTCAAACCTCCCAATATACTCTAAAGTGACTTAAGCACCCGATCATGTAATAATTTATCAGGGACTTGAACCTCTCTAATCATGAAATAATAATTAGGGAGACTCAAATATCCTTGGTCGCTTTGACCCTTGCATCGACAAACACAATTTCTAGTATCGATCACTCGAACCACTACTTTAACGACTCAGCTACACAACCCTTATAAGATCCCAATTTAAAAAGTTATCACACATTCGTATTCATTGAACCACATTAAACATTAAGGCATACATTGTTGGTATCGTCATACCAACTACTCTTGTAAGGTGATAACAACATGTCAAAATAATTTCCATTAACTTAGGGAAAACAACACGCTTTGTTCATTAATACTAAGTGGGGAAACACCAACTCTCTTATTTACTAAATTAGGCCATTGTGTTTCAAATACCTCTTTATATCATGCCATAGTTCAAGAATAGTTTAATTTTACAAATTCCCATATTTCTCAAAATTAAAAACCATTTTCACATTATGGGGTTAGGGTCATAACCACTTCAAAAGTCATATGTTTGGGAAATCACAATTCCCTAGTTATTCACCATACCTATGCACCCTTAAGTGCAAACCATAATTAAAGCATGAAAATCATATATAAACGATTAGAAACATTGTAAATTCATAAACATTCAAAAACCCCAACCTTTGTTTCAAAACCATTAAAATCATCTTATGAACAATACTTTAAAACATATTTAATTTTAATAAATAAACAATGGGGAATAGTAACATGCCTTAAAAACCAAGAAATTTTTAGAGAAATTGACCCTTAAGCCCTTAGATAACCAACTTGATAAAACTCTAGCTTGACTTGCTTGAGAGAATTTAGAGAGCCTCTTGGAGTGTTTTAAGAAGTTACTTAGATTGTTTCGAGTGCCAATAACAACCTAAAGAGGTTTTAAGATATGGGTTTTAATTTTTTGTAAGAGGGAAAACGTCTAGGATTCCCTTAACTTAAAAGCTAAAAAAGTGTCGCCCTTGACTAAGAGTTAACCCTTGACTCATAGCCACTCCGTACGACTCATCACCACGAGTCGTAACATAGCCAGTATCACTTAGACACCCTATACTATTAACCTTACAACTCAACTACATAAATTGTAATAGGACCCTATGACTTGTAGCATCCAGCTGTAGTAACACAAAACCAAATTAGGTTATACACTAGACACCCACCGATTACACCTAACGACTCGTAACATATCCTTATGAATCTTAGTGACCTACTTGTACTCAAAACAAAATTTAGTCACACACTTACAGGTTTGGTTATGACTCATCCAAATGACTTGTCAAGACATCGTATGACTCATATTGTCCAGTCGTAACCAGGGTAGTGATCTCAGAATTTAGAAAATATTCAAGGACCTAAATCTCGAGGCATTATATTTGTATGATCAACAACTTGAGAGAAGGAAAACCCAACTTCTATAAGATGCCCCAATGCCAAACAGAGTGGACAAGCTAATATTTTCAATAAACAAAAAGCACTCTCTAGCTAAAACCCTAAACCTACAAACCTAATTCCCATACGAGCTCGACTACTATGGCCACCACCTCCGGTGGGGTAATCCCACCGGTGAATCAAGTGTATGAAAAGGAAGACAAAAGTGGTTTAGATAATGTAAGATAGAAGAACAAAAACCTCACATATGCAAATCTATTCAAAACAAGAAATGCTTAAAGTAGTAGGGAAAGAATCCCTCCAAAACCTATTGTAATGATTGAAGAGGAACCAAGTATAACTTGGAAGTCGTT
Source organism: Capsicum annuum (assembly GCF_002878395.1). Classification (NCBI taxonomy): domain Eukaryota; kingdom Viridiplantae; phylum Streptophyta; class Magnoliopsida; order Solanales; family Solanaceae; genus Capsicum; species Capsicum annuum. The sequence goes on along the minus strand of NC_061121.1, from coordinate 124,132,379 downwards.
GGAGATTAAAAGCTTAATCATACAAGAAAATTTATAATTCACAGTAATTGGCAAGTTTTCTTTTGTTAAACCTGACATCATAGAGTTGAGAATGAGTATACCCATAAAATGTGGTATTAAGGGAAATTTTAATATTGGGGTGCTAGATTAAAGACATATACTCATTCAATTAAGTATATTGGAGGATTATGGGAATATCATATCAACTGCTACGTATTATATAAAATCCAAAGAGATGTATTGGAAGATGAGGACATTGAAGTGGGATCCATGGTTTGAGCTTGATGTGGAAACAACTATTGCTATAGCGTGGATATCAATACTGGATTTACCTCCCAACTTTTTTGCTAAAGAATCAATTTTTTCAATTGCTTAGCATTAGGGAAACCATTAACAGTAGATATGACAACTATAAATTAGACCAAACCTAGCTGTGCAAGGGTAAAGGTAGAAGTTGATCTAGTTGTTGCATTGCCACAAAAGGTGAAGATAAGTAAAGAGGATGAGGTCACAGGACTGATAAAATCTAAATGGATAAATATTCAATATGATTATAAACCGAAATACTACAAGGAATGTTGTCTGCAGGGTCATGATGAAAAGTCATTTTGGAATATTCATCCAGAGTTATTTAATAAGTACAATGAAGACAAAGTTAAAGCACTAAAGGTAAATGCAAAAGAAGAGAAGGTGAAAAAGAAAGCATAGAAGTCAAAAGGCTATGGAAATAGAAGAAGCTTTAACTAGCAATGGTTAACAAAGAGAAACAAGTATAAAAGGGAAAAGTATGGTCACATTGTAGGGGAGATTGACGAAGCCAACCCAATTGATTTTCTAAATGCAAATGCTTTTGGAGTACTTACACAAGAGCATCAAGAAGAAGAAAAAATGGCAAGGATTTAGAGAAAAAAGGGAAGCAAGGAGAATAAAGAACAAAAGAATATGTGTTGAATAGTTTCAATAACAAATCACCAGTTATGAAAGAGGATTCAGTCAACAATCAGAAGAGAGAAGAGAAAAGTAAAGAGGGGGAACATGCAGAGCAAAATCAATAGATAGATAGTAGCATGGTAGACACATCAGACCACAAAGAGAAAGAAAAGTAGAGAGAGTCACAAAAACAAGATAACATGAATAAACTACAGATGGTGAAATATAAGTATGAGCAAGTACCTGAAAAATGGTGAAGAATAGTTTAACATTGGCAATACATGTGGAAACTCAAGTTGAGTAATGTAAGAGGATAAACTATCTCTAGATATAGGGGATTTAAGCAAAGCCATTGAAAAGGTGGGAAGAAATGGAAACTTATCTCCCAAACAAATAGAGGAATTGTAATCTAATCAGGGAATAAAAAAGAAGAATGAAAAAGTAATTAAATCTTAAACGATGCAGACAAGGAGTTCTATGAAGAATAAGTCTAAATGAATCCACTAATCTAGAATATCAGATCAGTGAATACTCAAAAAGCATTCACTAAACTTATAACACTAAAAAGAGACATCATTTTTCATTAATTGGTTTAATGGAACCATTCCAAGATAACCATAATATAGATCAGTATAAGAAGGGATTAGGAATGAAACAGGCAGCAGCTAATTCTTCATGTAAGATTTGGGTGTTTATTGATGATGTAGTGGAATGTTTGGTAATAAAGGATAAGGAACAATATTTGACTATTAAAATAGTCAATCAACAGACTAATATTACAGTGGTAGTCACTTTAGTCTATGCTAAATATTGTCAACAAGAGAGATTAATACTCTGGAATTCTTTGGAGGACATGGCTCAAGCAATTCAGGGACCTTGGCTAGTAGGGGTAGATTTTAATGTGATTGTTAGTAAAGAAGAGAAAATAGGAGGCCTTTTAGTGATAGTAGCTGAGATAGAAGATTTCAATTATTGTATTAATCTGTATGGACTAGAAGATGTTGGTTTTAAAGGAAGTAAATACACTTGGTAGAAAGCAAGAACAAATGGAGAATGTATCTTTAAAAAGTTGGATAGGGTTATGTGTAATGATAAGTGACATGATCTTTGCTACTTTTAGAGGTAGAGCATTTGGTGAAAAATGGATCAGATCATAGTTCTTTGAGGATTCATTTCGGCACAACACATGAACATATTTATAAATCTTTCAGGTTTCTTAATATGTTAATGAAAGAAAAAGATTTTCTAGAAGTGATAAAGGATAATTAGCAAAGGGATGTAGTTGGGAATCTATTCATCATCTTTTATAATAAATTAAAGAGGGTTAAAATACCTTTGACAAAGTAGAGCAAAGAATATTTTGGTGATATTTTCCAGAAAATTGTTACACTGGAGGAAGTGATCAAGGTAAGAAAGAAGTAGTTTGAAGAATTTACAGATGGAATCAATAGAGAGGCTTTATTCAAGAAACCAGTAGAACTAAGTATTCCATTAAAAAAAAAAGAACAATTTTAGAGGCAAAAGGCTAGTTTTGAATGGTTTAAGGATGGGGAAAGAAATACTAAGTTCTTTCATACAATCGTAAAAGGGAGAAGAAGTAGACTAAAGATTGCTAGAATACAAAATGATGATGGGGACTAGTTAGAGGATCAACAACAGATTGCAGATGAGGCAGTCAATTTCTTTTTAAAAACACTTCTTAAAGGGGAAGGAGAATACTAACTTTGAAATGCTGAATGAATTACTTACAGTAGTTTTAGAGCACCAAAATGAGGAGCTGAACAGGATTCCTAACAATTAAGAAGTCCAGCAAGCAGTACTGGGACTAAATAGGACTAGTATAGGAGGTTCAGATTGCATGACAGGGGCATTTCTCAAAGATACATGGGGGAGTATTGGAAAAGATATTCACAATATGGTTATATCTTTCTTTTGTGAGTTTGAATTACCTAAATTTGTAACCAAACAAATTTAGTACTTTTACCCAAAAATTTAGTGATTAACACCTTTTTAGACATGAGACCAATCTCACTGAGTAATTTACTGAACAAGATATTTTTAATAATTATTCATGAGAGATTAAATCATGCTACTAGATATAATCTCAGAAGAATAGACTAGATTTGTGCAAGAATAAATTATAGTTGAAAATATATTAATGGTGCAAGAAATAGTTATAGATATCAGAAAGTGAGGTAAGATTCCTAATCTGGTGTCAAGTTAGACATGATGAAAGCATATAAGAGAGTGGACTAGATTTTTCTTGCTAAAGTATTAAGAAAGGTGGGTTTTAGTGAAATGCTGATAGATATGGTATGTAGACTTGTTGGAAATAGTTGGTACTTCATTCTTTTAAATGAACAACCAAAAGGTTTCTTCAAGTCATATAGAGAATTGAAACAAAGAGACCCCCTATCACCTACCCTTTTTGTTATTGCAGCAGAAGTAATGTCGATGGCACTGAAGTCATTAATGTGGGCCAAGGAATTAAAGATATTTGTACTTCCTAGGGGGAGTCCAAAGGTGAACCACTTTACATTTACAGATGATACGATTATTTTATGCAAAGATAAAAGTCAAACAATATAGCTGGTGACTACCACATTGGATAAATATGAAAGAACTTCTAGTCAAAAATTCAATAAAGAGAAGAGTTCTCTATAACTACATAAAGAAGTCTCTCATGGTGTTGTGATAATGGCTGAAGTGGTTACTAGAATAATGAGAAAATAATTTCCTTTCATATATCTATTATGCCTAATTTTTCAACTGAGGAAAATGAAGTATTACTACTATTCAATAATGAGCAAAATTAGTCGAAAATTGGAAGGTTGGAAAGGGAAACTATTGTCATATGGATGAAAGGTTGTACTGATAAAACATGTGCTTCAAATCATTCCAATACATTATCTCTCTGTGATGAAATAACTGTGATAACTACAATCCAGAAAAATGTTGCTCAATTTTATTGGAGTAGTCATATAGGAGGGAAGAACAGGCAGTGTGTTAAATGGAATAACCTTAGTATTTCAGAAGATGAAGGTGGATTGGGGTTCAGAAAGGTTCAAGATGTATCAATGCCATTGTTTTGTAAGATGTGGTGGAATTTTAGAACAAAGAACTCTATATGGAGTAGATATATTCTTAATAAGTATTATAAAAATAATACATAAATGAAATTGTGTGGAAAACTGCAGCAGCAACACAGATATGGAAGAAAATATTGCAGGCAAGGAACTTAGTGAAGCATCAAATTTATTGGAAAATCAAAGAAGGAAATTCTAGTCTCTGGTTTGATAATTGGATTAGGGAAGGGGATTTATATAATTTAGTGCAGAACTCAAGAGAGTGGGATACAGAGTAACAGCAGGTGAAGGATGAACAGGGAGGAGAGTGGAATGTACAAGTGATCAATTAACTATTTTCTAATGATTTGCCAATCATATTATCCAAATAATTAGATTACCAAACATGATAATTGTGAAAGATAGTCCAATCTAAAAACTAGATTCAACAGGTAAATTTACAGTATAGTCAGCCTAGAATTACATTAGACATAGGGAGAAGGTGAATGGAATGTACAAAAATATATGGGTCAAAGGAATGACTTTTAAAATGAAATTTCTAATATGGAGGACATGGAAAGGAAAAATTCCAATGGAAGAAAAGTTTAGGAGATGGGGAATAGAAGGTCCTACTGATGTTCGTGCTGCACTACACCTGATCAGGAAACACTCTCTCATTTGTTTCTAAGATCAGTTACTGCTAACAGGACTTGGTCCTATTTTTCTTCTTTTGTAGGTGTTATAGGGAATGGTCATAGTCTCAGAGAACTAATTATCACATGGTGGAATGCTGAGGTATATGGAAGGACTAAAGCTTGTTATCAATCTATTCCTAGTATGATACATGGGAATTATGAAGGAGAAGAAATATCTCAAAACATGATGGAAAAACTTTGTCAACTAATAAAGTAATGTTCAATATTACCAAAAATATTGGATTAGTACTTAAAATGAGGAACCCTAGACAACTGTTCCCATCATTATTGTCGGACATAAAGAAATTGAATGGAAATTTCCAGATATGGGATGGATAAAGTACAATATAGATGGAGCATCAAGGATGCATTCTGTCTAAGGGATGCAAGAGGTTATTTGATATATTCAAAAGTTACAAGAATTGGAAATACTAAAAATACTAAAGAAGAAGCATATGCAATTCTCTAAGAAGCAAAGCACTGTAGTCAACCCAAATTCAACAAAATCATTATTCAAATAGATTCAACGCTTACGTTGAAGGTATTTTGACCAATGAATGGAAGTGTCCATAGAATTCGCTAGATACTAAAGAGAATATTAGTTCAATATTGAAAGACAAGAAGGTACATTATAAGCACATAATGAGAGAAGAAGACCAGCTGGCTGATCACTGTGCAAATCTTGCCATAGATAAAAGCGAGTTCAATTTTACATCTTTCTAATAGTTGGACAACAAAGTAAAAAAGATCCCAACTAGTGACAAACTTTAATATCCTTACATTAGAATAAGATCAATTTAAGGATAAAAAGGGTGAAGTGGGATGAAGGCTACAACATATAAAGAAAATAGTCATGACATTCAGTATTTACATACCCAAAGGGCATAAAAAAAAATGAAAAAACTGACTAGCCTATACACTTTCAGCCATCAAAATGGACTCTTAGTAAAGGGAAACGGTCACTGGATATCTATGTAACTATTACACCTGGGTAAAAGCTTCATGTTCAAGCAGTTACAGGTACGAGCATCCTAGAATCTCCATCCCATCCATACCTACACACCAGTGAGTAGGTCAATATAAGAAACACAAAGGAATAAGATATGGAATCTAACAATAATACCTACTTGTCCATGAAAACTGACCCAGGGGTCTAGACCCTTCAATTAAGCACCAAAAAGCAAAAAACATCCCATACACCAGAGAACTCAGCTAAAGGAAATCAAATAAGCAACAAATTAGCTAAAAAGAGGAGAAAGAAACAACAAGGTATGAAATCAGCAAAGAGAAAAGAGAGTACTTCTGAGAGTTAAAGAACAAAGAGGAGAAGCAGATCAAAGGAACAATATTGATGACCTAAAGCAGCAACATCAAAAATTGAATACTCGACAGAGAAAACAACATCATTTTTCACCTGAGACTAAGCTTAAATGGCGAATATGGGAGAATACATCTTTAGGCAAGCCTAATTACCTTTTTATATGTCTGAAGGGATCAAGTTTGGGCCAATTTGATGGGCCCAAAATAAGACTAATTTCGTTGTTTTAGTTTTTGGTTGGGTGGTGCATCAAATGTAGAAACATCAAATTTTGTTATTATTAATAAAATACCACCATTAAATTAAAAAAAAAGAGTGGTAAAGTTAATCCTTTGATAAACCTATGTACAATCTCATGCTCCAAAGAATATAACATTGGAATATGCCTGGCACACATAATAAACCCAATCTCATACTCCATGTAAGACCCCATAAAACTTCTGATTTTACTTTTGACCCTCCCACATGTGTAATATCATTTTTTGACTTGAATTATGTTTTGGGGGTGTTAAAAGGTTGTTTTTGGAAAGTTTTGGATTTTTTGAAAAGAGTTCAAGGTCATTTGGGGACCCCAAGGCAGTAAGACCATTTCATAAAGGTTAAACTCCATGATATTAGCGTGGCATAGAATCTAACCTCTGCGATATTGACGTGTCACTCTAGTGTTTTAATTTCATCTAGTTTTATTTTTTCACTTGGAAAGAGAGGGTTTTGGTCCTTTTACCCCTTGTACCACTTATAAATATGAAAGTGACCCTTTTTCTTTAGTTTTCAAAGATCCAACTTTTCTTTATTCATCTTTAACTCACCACCCAAGAAATCTCAAGGGCTTTTCAAGAAATTTCTACTTTGGGCTCCAAACTTTGAATTGATTTCAATTTCTTGTGTGTTTTAGACATGTTTTTCTTCCTTAAACTTGTATTTTACCTTATGTCATTACTTGAATGGATTTTCATGTAATTTAACTTATGGGTTTTGAAATTGTGTTGAGGCGTTTTGGTTGTTACTAATTGAATTACTTGTCTATGTTTTCAATTGATTATTAATGCTTTTAATTGATATTTTTGAAGATAAATTGGTACATCATATAAATATTGGAATAGGGGGCATGGGTTTCCCCAAATTAGTTGAATTTTGACTTGGAATTTGTATTAACCTCAACCCAGTTTATAATCTTTTTATAAATATGGAGAATTCCATGGTTTAACTTGTTTTTGAACTTAATACAATTGCATTAATGGATATAAAAATGGATTTGAATGGCCTTTATGGCCATGGTTTTGATTTTAAATGTAATTTGAGAGTCAATGTAGTTATATGGATTGGTTTGGCATATTTAATTTAGTTTGCAAGCATATTGGTATTACGATACCAAGTCGTAAATACCTTAATGAATGACTCCTAGGTTGATGGTTGGAATTATATGCAAAGTGATTTTAATTTTTTCTTATAAAGGGCTGTGTAGCTAACTTTGAAGGTGTAAGTCTTACAGAAATGAACACTAGAAATCATATTAACCAACATTAGGGGTCCATATGACCGTGTTCATGGTGCACACTCAATATATATATTTTTAAGATGGCTATTGACCATGATGGATTATGTTTTCCCTTGGTTTTTCCTTAGTTTGTGCCGCTAACATACAATGAGATCTTTCAGTGGGGAGAGCTAAACCCATATAGCCCGTGGGTGCCCTTAGGACGATAGAGCTATGCAGTCTAAGTTAATAGTTTCATGTTCATGACCTTTTTACCCTATCCCAACATCTCATATATGTATGTATGTATGAATGTGTGCATGTAGTTTTGGCTGATTTTAGACATGGCCTATTTTATCACTTATCTTGAGTTACATAACAATGCTTATCTCACTAATTGTCCCTAGATGCTACATCATTTCATGATGTAGGGTTTGAAGGATTTTCGATTACTCCTGTGCAGTGTTAGGTGGCACGACTATTGTTGAGTTACTATGAAGTACTGACCTTTCATATTTTGGAAAGCCTTATCATTTCATTTAGTTTCTTTTTCAGATTTTGGGAGTTATGAATTTTATTTATCTTGGTCAGGGGCATGTCCTAACCAAGTAAGGTATTTTTGTTTTTGAGGCTTTCATGGACAAGTGTGGGATGGAGTGTTAGTTTTTGAATATTAGAACTCCTATTAGATATATTTATCTTTTATTACTATATTTATTGGATTTTTCTTTATTATTATTATTGAGATCTTGAGGTTAGGCTAAGGGCGTGATCTTCGGTCCACGGTGGACTTGAGATACCCATCATGAACAGGCCCTAGTTCAGGTCATGATAAGCTTGGTATCATAGCATGGTTTAGAGTAGTTGCATTCCCACAAAAGCTATGTCATGTAGAGTTCTTTTTATAGGTGTGTAGTGTGCCACACTTCTAAGGAGGAGGCTAAAAGGAATTTAGGAATCTTTCCCTTTCTTGTGTTCTATTTCGAGCTATAAAGTCTAGTGTTATGAAACCTCTCTAGCTTCTGACTGCCTTGTATTTTATATCATGTCTCCCCAAAGATTTGATGTTTGTAGAAACTCTGCTGGGAACTCTGTTCCACCTGAGGAGAATATAGAGAGGACTCATCCAATTTATAGAGTTCAAACCCAGTCTGGGGTCCTTTCTTCTAATTGTATTTCTCCACTTAGAGTTTCACCCTTCCCTACTAGTCCCCCTCAGGTATCCCATGTTTGTTACACTTCTATTCTATCGCATCATGGATATATCAATAATAAGGAGTTTCGTTAGTCAATTCATATGCTTACACAGTTGATGGCCTCACCGTCTCATCAATTTGACCGTGTTAGTAATGCTTCTCATTTATATAAGGTCATAAAGATTGTCCTATTTATCCGGTTGAATCCCCTAACCTTTACAGGCTCTAAGGTTGAGGACGATCCTCAATGGTTCATTGACGAGATGGGGAATATTTGTAGGGTAATACATGTTACTGATTCTAATGGTGTAGAGCTTATAGTATATTAGTTAAAGGATATAGCTTATTAGTGGTATAACGAGTAGGAAGCCATGAAGGGTGATAATGCTAAGCAAGCTACATGGGATGACTTTTCAGGGGCCTTTGTTGGTTACTTATTTCCTTAGGAGTTGAAGTAAGGGAATATAAATGTGAAGGAATATACATTGAAATTTCAATAGTATTCTTGTTATGATCGAGAGTTGATGTCTAACATGAGGTCCAAAATGAGGAAGTTTTCTTTGGGTTTGTCGTATGACTTGGTATTGGAGTGCAAGGTTGCTATGATGAATAATGATATAGACATCTCCATGCGGTAGTTTATATGTAGTAGGTTGAGGATGAGTAAAAGAAGTAGGAACAAGTAGGAAAGAGAAAAAATAAAAAGTTTAGATATTCAGATCAGGGTAGGGGTCAACAAAACGATAAGAAAGATGGTAGAAGTGGACTAAGAAGAAGAATTACGGAAATTTGTATTTTTCAGCTAGTGCTCCTTATCCTAAGACATCTAGTGACCATTTTTTACATTCTAACAATAATCCTAAGGCATAGGGTGCCTAGCCTCAGGCTAGAAGAGCTTAGTTAGCCCCACCTTATCCTTCTTGTTATTTTTATGGGTAGCTTCATCGTGGTTATTATATGGAAGGAAGGAATTGGCGTTACAACTATGGTCAAATTGGTCTTATGCAGCAAGATTATCCTTCAGCTAGGGGTTTCACTAGGGCTAATAAAGTTTTGGTTGCTATATCTTTAGCTCTTCAACCAAAGGGCACTACTTCTGGTACCGGTACTAGCTGAAATCATCTCTATGCACTTGCGGCTCACCAGGAATCTGAGGCATCCCCATATGTTATTATTGGTATGTTAAAACTCTTTTCTGGTGCTGTTTATTATTTTCTTAGTTCGGGTTCAACCCCTTCTCATGTGCCTCTTATGTGGCTGTGCATTTTGATTTTGGTCCTAAAACTATTTTTGACCCCTTTTTTATGTCTACTCCAATGAGTGATTCTATAGCTGCTAGGATAATCAATAGGGGTTTTGTGGTGTCTATCTTTCATTAAGAGACATTAGAGGATTTGATAGAGTTGTATATGGTAGATTATGATGTTATCTTGGGGATGGATTCATTTTATTCATGTTATGCTTCACTGGATCATAGGACCCAAAAGGTCCATTTCCATTCTCCTAAAAAACCAATATTAGAATAGGAAGGGAGTTCCTTAGTGCCAAAACATTTATTTCCTACCTTATAGCTTAGAATTAATTTCAAAAGGGTGTCTATATTATCTAGTTTAGGTTAAGGATTCTAATTCTAAAAGTTCTTTGCAATCTATCCTTGTGGTTAATTAATTTCCTGAAGTGTTTCCCAATGTTTTTCTTGGAATTCCTCCCGATAGGGAAATATATTTTATGATTGATCTTTTATCAAATATTCATTCTATTTCCATTCCTCCTTATAAAATGATTTTGACTAATCTAAAGGAGCTAAAGGAGCAACTAAAAGATTTTTTTGATAAAGGATTTATTCATCTGAGTGTCTCTTTGTGTGGTGCTCTTGTAATTTTTGTGCGAAAGAAAGATGACTTTCTTTGAATATGTATAGACTATCATCAGCCAAATAGGGTGACAGTGAAGAATAAGTATCCTCTTACTAGGATTGATGACCTTTTTTATTAGCTTTAGGGTGTTAGGTGTTTCTCTATAATTGATCTTTATTTGGGCTATCATCAGTTAAAAATTTCAGAAGTTGGTATTCCAAAGACTGCTTTTTGAACCCGATATGGTCACTCTGAGTTTTAGGTTATGTCATTTGGGTTGACTAATGATCTTACTATGTTCATAGATCTTATGACTCAAGTATTTAGGTAGTTTTTGGATTTGGTTATAATAGTCTTCATTGATGACATCTTGGTGTACTCTAATAGTCATGAGGATCTTGCCAATCACCTCCGAATGGTATTACAGACATGTAATGACTAGAAATTATATGCGAAATTTTCAAAGTGTGAGTATTGGATGAATGTTGGGACATTTTTTAGGCATGTTATTTCTAGTGAAGGGATCAAGGTAGATCTAGAGAAAGTTGAGACAATTAAGAAGTGTCCTAAACCCACGACTCTGACCAACATTAGTAGCTTCTTAGTCTTGGCTTGGTATTATAGAAGATTTGAAGTGAGTTTCGCTTCTATTGCTACTTTGTTGACACGATTGACTCATAAAAATGTTAAGTTTTTATAGTTTGATGCTTGTGAGGGTGGTTTTTAGAAGTTGACTTCCGTGCCAATTTTGACCCTGTCCAAGGGTACTAATGGTTTTGTTATGTTTTGTGATGTGTCCCGTGTTGTATTGGGTTGTATCTAGATACAAAATGGTAAGGTCATAGCCTATGCTTCCAAGAAACATAAGGTTTATGATAGGAATTACCTGAATAACAATCTGGAGTTGGCGAAGTTGTTTTTGCTTTAAAGGTCTAGCTCTATTATCTGTATGGGGTGTATGTGGATATCTATTTAGATTATAAGACCTTGTTGTATGTGCTTACTTAAAAGTAGATTTACTTAAAAGGAGATGAATCTCAGGCAGAGGCAGTAGCTCGAATTGCTTAAGGATTACTACATGAGCTTGTACTACAATCCACATAAAGCTAATGTTGTTGCTGATGCTCTTAGTAGGTTACCTATAGGAAGATTATCTCATATGGATGAGGATAAGAGAGGGTTAGTGAAGGACATTTGTCGGTTGGCTAACTTAGGAGTCCATCTCTTATACTCTGAGGATGGAGGAATGATTGTTCAGGAATTGGTGAAATTATCTTTTGGTGTAGAGGTGAAGGAGAAGAAGGCTTTGGATCCTATACTTATGTATATTAAGGATGCTGTGGGTCAACAATAGTTTTTAAATTTTAAATTATGGGAGATAGCATCTTGAGGTATCAAGGTAGGTTGTGTGTTCTTGATATTGATGGGCTACGAAAAGGATTCTGACTGAGGCTCATGAATCTAGATATGCAGTTCATCTAGGTTTAACTAAGACGTGTCATAACTTGAAGGAAATCTACTGGTGGAATAATATGAAGAGAGATATGGCAAATTTTGTTGCAAAGTGTATGATTTGTCAGTAAGTCAAGGTTAAACATTTGAGGCCTGGTGGAAAGTCTTAGGAGATAGATTTTCCCATGTGGAAATGGGAAATGATAAATACAAATTTTATTATAGGTCTTCTACGGCCTCGAGATCAATATGATTTCAATTTGGATCATTATGGACAAATAACTAGGTTCTCTCACTTCTCTCCTACGAGTATAAACTACCCTGGAGAGCATTATGCTAAGTTGTTCATTAAGGAGATTGTTATATTGCATGGTACAACAGTGTCCACTTGATCAGACTGAGATACACATTTTTCTTCTTACTTTTGGCATTCATTTTAGAAAGGTTTGGGTACACATGTGAACCTTAGAGGTAGTTGGGTTGATCACTTGCCTCTTATAGAGTTTGTATATAGTAATAGTTACCACTCAAGCATTCAGGTAGCTCCTTTTAAGGCTCTTTATGGTAGGAGATATAGGTCTCCTATTGAATAGTTTGAGGTTGGTGAGACTAGCTTGTTTGGTCCTGACTTGGTTCACTAAGCCACAGAGATGGTAAAAGTGATTAGTCCTTGTTATGTTGGCCCATATCAAAATTTGAGGAGAATAGGGAATGTTGCTTATGCATTGGATTTTCCTGTGAGTTTGGGCTCAATTCATCCTATTTTACTTGTGTCCTAGCTGATAAAGTGTGTGGGTTATCCTTCCTTGATAGTGTCCGTTAAGGATGTTGGTGCTATGGACTCCTTTTCTAATGAGGAAGTCCCAGCTGAGATATTATATAGGCAAGTTCATAGATTGAGGACAAAGGATATAGCTTTGGTGAAGGTTCTTTGGAGGAATCAAAAGGTAGAAGAAGCTACACAGGAAACTGAGGAAGATATAAAGGCTAAGTATCTATTCATGTTCCCTGTGTAGGATGAGAGTGCTTAAGGTATGAGTTTATCTTTCCTCTTGTCACTTTCTGAGTTTTTCATTTGATTTTAGTGTATTATTGTCATTCTCATGATAAAAGTGTCCTAGATCATCATTTGGAGATGAATGATCCTTGGAGGGAGGGGGGATAATATGAGACGCCTTACAACTTTGATGATTTTATTTTTGACCCTATCACATGCGAAAAGTTAATTTTTGACTTTACTTATGTTTAGGAGGTGTAAAAAGGGTGCTTTGGAAAGGTTTCTAATTTTTTAGAAGGGGTTCGTGGTTATTTTTAGGACCTCGAGGCAGTAACGGTGCGAATTAGGCCATGTCACGGAGGTTAACCTCTACAATGTTGGCATGGCACGGAGTCTAACCTCCGCGATATTGGTGTTCCAAACTTCAAATTGACTTTGATTTCTTATGTGTTTCAGACATGTTTTTCTTTCTTAAACTTAAATTTTACATTGTGGAATTAATTGAAATGATTTTCATGTGATTTAAATTGTGTATTTTGAAAGTTGGTTGAGGGTTTGGTTGTTACTAATTGACTTACTTGTCCCATGTTTTAAATTGATTATTCATCCTTTAAATTGATGTTTTTAGGACTTAATTGTACATTGTATAAATGATTGGAATGGAGGACATGGTGTCATGAACTAAACCAGGGCCTAGTCATGATGCGTATCTCAAGTCTACCAAGGACCGGAGACCACCGCATTAGCCTAGACAACCAGAACCACCCCATTAGCATAGAGAACCAGAACAAAATATAACTAACAATGAATGAGTTTTGAACATATAACAAGATAGAGATGTATTCCAAACATATAACAAAATAGAGATGAGTTACAAATATATAAAAAGATAGGGAAATCAATAACAAGAGGGAACTAAGAATCCACAACACAATCCACCCATACTTTATCCACAAAAGCCTCTAAGAATGAAATAGCAACCTAAGTCAGGACATGCCTCCAACCATAGCAAAAAAAGGACCCATAGAATTAGTCAAAGACATGAGTAAAGATAAGACCATGAAATGAGGTCCTTCTGGAGAATGGAAGCTTACCACTTCAAAGCTGACTCACGGTCAATCCAGAAATTGGCTACCACTGCTCAAGGAAACAAATGTGTCTTCAGACCCGGCATAGCATGGGGATATAGTGTCTGGGGATGGTTATCGGGGTAAGCTCTAGTATGTAACTCAGTGAAGGGATTAAATAATGACATGACCAATCTATCTAAAATTACTTCAAAACCACATGAACACTCGGTGTGCTATGAATTTATAGCATTTTAGATGCTTTAAACTATGAGAATATGCCTCCGCTTAAGGCTAGTTGTTGTATTTGATGTGGTTTTGGAGTGTTTTGTAGGAAATTAGGTTTTCGATGCTAAATTCAAGAAAAAGATGAAAAAGTGATGTTTTTGGGTACTTGGGTATTTTTGGGCTTTCGTACCATTTATCAGGTGTATGTGAACAAAACATGTACCAAAACATAAATTCTAGAAGCTTGGTTGTAGGAATTTTAAGACTTGGAACTTACTTATGTCCACTTTTGAACCACATGTAGCACTTGTGGTCTGCATGTGGCTATGGTAAGTGCCAGAATTGAAGATCTATGGAGTTGACAGTCTTTTAGTAATTTGGCCATAACTTTTCATCCCGATATGGGATTAAAGAAAAATTGGTATTGTTGGAAATAAAATTCAATTGTCATCTGATGGTGGGGAATGCGCACTTACCTATGTCTACCTGCGGATCGCATGTGGTACATGTAGATCATATGTGGGTAAGGTAAGTACCAGAAGTATAAAATCCAGAGAATCAACTGTGCAGGAAATTTTTTTGGCACTTACCTGGGTCTACATGAGGACCATATATGCTACATTTACCCACAAACAGACTGCATGTGGACATAGGTAAGTGTCCATCGACCTTAACTTTTTTGGATCAATTCGAAATCATTTCCTAGGGTTTCCATGTATCCCAAATACACTCCTATGATATTTTTAAGTCTTATTATGTACGGTTAGTTAAGTTTTCCTATTTTAGTTAGGATTTGATTTCTAGTGTATCTTGTAATCTATAAATACCCTTTAGTCTTTGTATTCATCATTGGACATTCACATATTGATTTATTCAGAAGGAGGCCCTTTGGGGCCAAGTTCACAAATATCTTGTTGTTCTTAGTTTGTTATTCAATTTAATACTTTGGATTTATTATTTCATTATTGTGAGATTAACTATGTAATTTTATTTGTGGATTCCATGATTGATCCCATAACTATGAGTAGCTAATTACCTTAGCTAAGGTTGTGGGAACCCTTGCATATTAACGAAGTAAAAGAAGTGTCAAGTCATTCTAGATAAAGATTATTGCATATATTGGGTTTTCTTCATTCTTATTGATTTCTTTGCAATGCCCAATGTTAAGATCCCACCTAGATTATTGCTACTTACTTTGAAAGAGGAGTAGTGACTAGGGAAAGAAGATCACAACAGTAATTTGAAGATTAACTATCGATCAAGGATAATATGTATTATCTACATATGATGATTACCTATCATCTAATAACTTGATTCTCAAAAAGGTAATAGTTAACTGGAATCCAGGATAAGGGTTAGTAAGGCAAAATCCTGAGACTCAAAAGGTAAAAGGTGAAATCCATCAACTAGTTCCAAAGATGATTGATGGTACATAACTTATCAGATCCTGTATACAAGGGCAATGGAATAGTTCGATAGTCCAATATAAGTCTACTGAGTTGAGAAGACAGGGGGAACACAATCCTAGTGTTCGTCTTACAACTAAGAGCAACCAATTTATTTCCCTTTGACTATTTTAGCAAATCCCCCTTTTTTACTTTTTCTTACTTCCCTACTGTTTTGACAAGTTTGAGAGATATTTCCAACATATTATCTGTGTGATTGACCCCAAACTAGTTGTGTTACTATATTTGATGTGGACTGATTTATCCTTCTAAGAAAGGGTAGTTTGGTTGTTATCATAATTTGGATTTGTTGTCGGAGAATATGGTGTTAAGTTGTGAATCGAGGTTGTTGCAGGTTTTTGGTCTTTTTGTTTTTGCTCTTAGTTGGTTATACACTGATATATTCCTAGCACAAAGAGTAGAGTCATCCCCTTACTCCTAGTGAATTAAAATCTAGAGAGGATCCTACAAACACCTAGTAGGATGATAGAGCCAAAAAAGATGATATTTCTAAAGGGGTTCGTGATGATGTGCCTCACCCTCCTTCTGAAGAAGTATAGGGCATTGTTGACCAACATACCGGGGTTCTATTATCATAAGTTGATAATCAAAGGAGGGAAGAAGATGCTTAACAGGTAGCTCAGGAAGTAGAGTTAGTTGAGACAGGAAGCTAACTGTCGAGCAGCACTCGGTGGTAATCAAAACTAAGTTATAGGTGGGCGTGCTCAAGTGATCCCATTATACCAATATTTGTATACATATAAGGATAATGAAGATAATTTAGAGTATGATGAGCTAACAGAGACTGGATACATTATTCCTCCTCTTTTACCCCCAGGCATTAAGTATGATATAATGAGCAGAATGATTCAACTCTTCAATCTGAAGGGTGTATTTACGGGTTTGCCTTATAATTCAAATATGCACCTTTAAAATTTAATTGGGATCTATATTTTGTACTCAAATCTAGGGGAAAATCAGGAGGCGCTTAGACTGAGGGTCTTCCCCTTCTCACTTATAGGAGAAATATCTTTATGGCTAGGGGAATTACTAGGAGGATCTATCAGTACATGGAAC
This sequence comes from Capsicum annuum, assembly GCF_002878395.1. NCBI lineage: Eukaryota > Viridiplantae > Streptophyta > Magnoliopsida > Solanales > Solanaceae > Capsicum > Capsicum annuum. The sequence goes on along the minus strand of NC_061121.1, from coordinate 124,115,576 downwards.
GGGTTATGCATGCAATCTTGAAAATGTTATTTCCTTTATCCAATATGTTGAAGCTTAAGAAAGAGTTTTATATCTTCAGGAAGCTACAGTTAGAATCCATGTATGAGGCTTTTTCAAGTTCAAGAAGAAGCTGAGTATAGTGACCAACTATCGGATTTCTGGGATGAGCTTATTGGAGATATTCTACATAGACCAGGCCATCAGTTCCAAAGACATGGAAGAAACCATCTTTAAAGGTTCCTTTTTGAGACTATGCTGGGAGGTAGCTTCAGATATGATAGATCAGATCTCATCACTAACCAAGGATGGCATACTCATGAGGTTGAGAGGGGATCTGGTACATATGCTATTGGTGTCTCCTATAAATAGAAAGTAGCTGATGATTCAGTGGCACAAGAAATTGCGCTGCTAAGAACTGATCTTAGGTTACTAGAAAAGCAGTTTGCAGCAATACATTTTGAGAAAGTGAACGCAGTAGGAGAACTGGGTTTAACTTCCAAAGCTTATGAATTAGAGTTAAAGGAGGTAGAGAACTATCTGGATCGTATGTTAGAGGCTTTTCGAGCCCACAGTCAAGGAAACTAAGGTTGGAAATATTATGACAGATACAGAGACTGAAGTAAAGAGCGAGATACTTACTAGAGGAAGAAGGATAACTACAGAGAGAAGGGAGATAGATACATTCCACCTAGAAGACGAGAAGCAGAATCAAGAATGAAAGAGATGGTAAATAAGCTAGTAAAGGGTCAAGATAATTAGGAGAACAACCTTACAGAGATTAAGGCTGACATTTCAGGGTTTACTCAAAAGGTAAAATCCTATGCCAATGCTAACAAGCAGTTAGAACAACAGTTTGGGAAGATGTCAGTAACACTGAATCAGAGGCAACAAGGTACCATTCTGATCAACACTATACAAAATAAAAAAAATGACAGTAATGTTCTTGCCATTACCAAAAGGTGTGGTATGAATATTGTGGATCCCCTATTACCTACCGTGGAAGTGCCCAGGTATAACGAAGTTGTTGTTGATGAGACACCTGTTGATGAGTGAGAAAAGGAAACAAGTGGTAATGGTAAAGCTGGTAAGGATAAAGGTAAGGGTCTGGCCATTGATTAGGAAATAAGGAAAATTCCAAGACCATCCCTACTTTTTCCTCATATACTTAAGAAGAAGAGAGAGAAAGGTTAGTTCAAGTGATTCATCAAGATGTTAAAAGAATTGAGCTTGATCATCCCGAGAGTACACCATGAGCGTCACACGATGCTTATAGTCTCGAGGGACCACAAGCTAACCCATGAGATAGTACCTGTTGTGAGCACTGAATAACAGAACCATAAATGTAGAGAAATAACTAATATGCATAAGGTTTTAATAACTAAAACAAATACTGAATTATGAATCTGAAGAAATAACTATCCGAGTTTGAATAAATACTAAAATCTGAGATAAACTAAATAACTAACTATTATGTCAACTTAAGTTTGAATACTGAATAACTAACTGTAATGTCTGAAAGCCTCTAAACTAAATAACAATTAGTTGATGGGACAGGACCCAACTAACTCCAACTAACTACTAGACAACAAGCATGAAATAAGATAATCCATCCTCAAAATATAAGGACTCACCACAGCTACTGCTGAGACTCTGAGAAGTTTAAGCATGATCCAAAAATGAAGCGTCAGCACCTATGATATAATACATCATAGCACAAAAGAAAGGTATGTGATCAGTATTTTGAATATACTGGTATGATAAATGAGGTACGCTAATATGCATGCTCTCATGAGAAAAAATAATAACTATTTGAATATACATGTAAAATATGGAGTACTGAATAGAATGCATGAAACTTTATAAATACTGAAGGTACGTGAAATCTGTAGATACTGGGGATGCATGACCAAGCATATAACATGAATAGAATAAAATCTATAGACTAAAATACTGAAATAGTTGATATCTGTATGCTTTGGTTAAACAGTACTGAGATTGAATATCTGAACCGATTATAGGACTAAAACTATAACTGAGATGGTGATTAAGACTGTGGGAGATATCATCTAACCGACATGCCCCAATCTGAGCTAATTGGGGTTCAATATTTAACCCAGTTGGAAGGGTGATAGTACCATGCCACAGGTACTAACGTTGGTTGTATGGATTCACTATACCAATGTACTATCCCAAAGGACTAATGGTGTCAAGCCTAATCTGACGGGTAACCCCTGCGAGTTAGTTAAGCCTAAATTGACGAGTGACTTCTCATATCCTATGCCGGCTATGTAGTTCTTGAGTTTAGGGACTACTACTAATGATTCTGCCTATCTGAAGGGGAAGCCACCATCCCTACACTCACTCGGTGCTACATCCTACTCCCAACTGAAAGACACTAAAATACTAAATTGTTCTTAGTTTAACTACTGTTCTGGTAATACTCATAATATAATCTAAAGTTATATTGAAGATACTAAAATGAGAATAAGTAAGCAGCTATGGTTTTCGGGTATTCAATGCCCCCAGGACTTAAAAGCACTAATAGTAACATAATACTTAAGCTTAGAGGACATAGCATGAAGGGTTTTATCAAACATGTATTCTTGTAGGCATTTTATCAAACACATGTAGTTCATAGTTTGGTCAAATCATTGGAATGTTAGGGAACTTATAAGAATAGGATGAATTCGACATGAATAGTACTAAATCATGATTAATTTAATGAATTATAACATTAAAACATGAAGAATTGAATAACAATAATAATTTCATCTATACATGGTGTAAAATCATAGTTCATGGAGATTCGTGGATGAAATCATAATTTAAAATTTAAATAAATTGAAAAGATCAAAATTTTGTAATTTAAATTGGATACTTGGACTCCATGGGTGAAAGGAACCCATGGATGAACATTTAACATACTTGGGTTAGTGAATTTGAGAATATTAACCCATGGATGAACATTTAACATACTTGGGTTAGTGAATTTGAGAATATTAATGGAGTGTTCTTGAACTTTGGCCTTGAATTTGGGAGCTAGGATTTTTGTGTTCTTGAAGAGAATGGATCCCCTGTTGAGTAATTTGAGAATAATGGGTAATTCCCTACTAGGCTTTAATTTTATGTTTAGGAAGAGATTAGGGCTTAGGAAAATTACCAAATAGCCCCTTGGAAATTAAAAAAACAGAACTGGAAAATTGAAAATACTGATTTGAGGCCCTAGCACCATGCACAGGATCATGGAACCTCACTGGAAAATGATGACTGGGACCTAGAAGTTTGGTGCGGCGTGGAGCTATTATGGTAAGCCTTTGGAATAACATTTTGGCCACCTTTACGACGCACCATTATGCGGAGGCTCACTAGAAATTGTCAAATGTTAAATGGGACATCACCACGATATGATGGAATCGCGGAGTCTCACTGGATTTTTACAATTGTGAATTAGACTGGCTCCGTGATGCGCTTGTAACCAAAATGACGGTGTTTAATGACTTAAAATTAAAATCTCCATAACTTCTTACCCGATTATTGGATTTGGGTAAATTTAATATCGTTGGAAAGCTAATTAAATTTCCTATGCAATGGCAGGTTCTAAAATGGTAAATAATGGATATTTTGAAAATTTTATATACGAATACTTATGTATTGGGACTTAAATTATGCTAGGTAAATATGGGGTATTAAAATATCTCCCCTTTGGGATCATTCATCATCAAATGAGCCTAGTTAAGCTGAGGAAAACTGATGGACTTAGCTTACACACTGAACATACATATCTGGTACATGGAATGCATGAATAAACTAATTTGTAAATGCACGACTGACAAGAACATGAGGTGCAACTGAAACTGAGCATGATAGAGAGAATCTTAAGATAACTAGCACCTTAAATTGAATCTAAATTTGCAGAGAAAAGATGAGGGAACTTGGTCCGCATATCTGCTTCTGCTTCCCAAGCTGCTCCCTCAATGGACTGATTCGGCCAAACAACTTGGACTAGTGAAAATTCTTTGTTCCTTAGTCTACGAACTTGATGATACGGAATTTTGAATGGAACTTACTCATAGGAAAGATTGTTTTGAACATTTACACTTTCTAGGGGAACAACTACAGCTGTATAACCAATACACTTCTTCAATAATAAGATATGGAACACTGGTTGAATTGAAGCTAGATATGAAGGAAACTCAAGCTCGTAAGCTACCTTTCCGAAATGACTGAGAATTTTGAAAGAACTGTCATTGTAGGGACTAAGTTTCCCTTTCTTGCCAAACCTCTTTACCCCCTTCATGGGAGATATTTTAAAGTACACAAAATCACTAACCTTAAACTCGAATGACTGAGAATTTTGAAAGAACTGTCATTGTAGGGAATAAGTTTCCCTTTCTTGCCAAACCTCTTTACCCCTTCATGGGAGATATTTTAAAGTACACAAAATCACCAACCTTAAACTCGAGATACTTTCTTCTCCCATCTGCATATGATTTCTATTGGCTCTGGGTTTCTCTAAGCCTTTCTCAGATCAACTGAACCTTCTTTAAGACATCAAACACTAAGTCAGGCCCAACTACTGCGGCCTCACCCACTTCAAACCAACCAATCGGAGATCTACATCTCCTACTATAAAGAGCCTCAAACAGAGCCATCTGGATATAGGAATGATAGTTGTTATTATATGTGAATTCAATCAAAAGCAAGTCGTCATCCCAACTACCTTTAAAATCAACTACGCATGCTCTCAGCATATCTTTAAGAGTCTGAATGGTCCTTTCTACTTGACCCTCTGTCTCAGGGTGGAAGGTTTTACTGAGGTGGACTTAGGTACCAAGACTCTTTTGGAATACTTTCCAAAAGTGAGAGGTAAACTGGGTACCTCTATCAGAGATAATAGATTAGGGTACACTATGCAACTTAACCAACTCTCTGAGATAGATTTTAGCATAGTCCTCGGCTGAATAAGAAGTATGGACTAGCAAGAAATAAGATAATTTTGTCATCCTATCTATGATAACTCAAATAGAATCATATTGATGATGGGTATGGGGCAAACACGTTACAAAATCCATGTTCACTTTTTCCCACTTCCATGTGGGAATACTAAACTCATGCATTGACCCACTAGGCTTCTAGTGTTCAATCTTAACATGCTAATATGTAGAGCACTTAGCTACAAACTCTGTAATGTCCTTCTTCATCCTACTTTACCAATAGATCTCCCACAAATTATGGTATATCTTAGTGGCCCCTGGATGAATTGAATAACGTGCAACATGCGCTTCTGCAATAATTCATTGCCTCAAGTCATCTACACCAGTCACACAAAGCTGACCCTGATAATGCAGCCCACCATCTTTCCTTGGGAGAAAACCTCTACTTTCTGATCTCTGACTAATTCTTTCAATTTAACTAGACTAGGATCTCTATCCTGCTTTTCATTTACTTCAAAAACTAAAGAGGGTTCTGAACTACTCTACACCTATACACTACCTTCTGCTGAATTGACTAGGCGGACACCTAGTCAGGCAAGCTGATGAACTTCCTGAGCTAATTTCTTCTTACAATCCTACCCATACATAATCTACTGAGAGCATCTGCCACTACATTGGCCTTACCTGGATGATACAGAACACCCATGTTAAAAATTTTTAATAACTCTAACCACCTCCTCTAACATAAATTTAAGTCATTTTTAGAGAACACATACTACCAGCTTCTGTGATTTGTGAAAACATCAACATGCACCCCATACAAATAATGCCTTCAAATCTTTAATGCAAACACTATAGCTGCTAGCTCAAGATCATAAGTAAGGTAATTCTTCTCATAGGGTTTAAGTTGTCTAGAGGCATAGGCTATGAAATTACCTCTCTGCATTAGGATGCAACCAAAACCGACTCTGGATGTATCACAGAATTAAAAAAACACATTAAAATCATCTAGCAAGGTATGAACTGAGGTTGAGATGAGTTGATTCTTTAATGTCTGAAAACTTTTCTCACAGGAATTTGACCACTGAAACTTAACTTTCTTCTGAGTCAATCTGAACATGAGGGATGTAATAGATGAAAACCCTTCAACAAACCCAAGAAACTGCTGATATTTGATAGAGAGATAGGTCTAGGCTAGTTTCTCTCCACCTCAGTCTTTTGAGGATCAACTCTAATGCCATCACCGAAAATAATATAGCAGAGAAAAGCTACTGATCTCAGCTAGAATTCACACTTACTAAATTTATCAAACAATTGGTGAGCTCTAAGAGTCTGTAACACTATTCTAAGATAGTCTGTATGATTATTTTTGCTATGGGAGTAAATAAAAATGTCATCAATGAAAACTATGACGAACATGTGCAAGTACTGCTTGAAAACTTGGTTCATCAAGTCCATGAAGACTACTGCGCATTTGTGATACCAAAGGACATGACTAGAAATTCAAAGTGACCATACCAAGCTTGGAAATCTATTTCCAGAATGTCACATTCCCTAACACTGAGCTGATGATAGCCTGATCTGAGGTCTACTTAGAAAATTAGCTGGCACCCTGAAGTTGGTCAAATAAGTCATCAATTCTAGGAAATGGATATTTATTCTTGACTGTGACTTTGTTCAACTGATGATAGTCGATGCACATTTTGAGAGAACCGTCTTTCTCAAGAACAAATAGAACTGATGTGACCCACGAGGAGATATTGGGCCTGATGAATCCCTTATCTAGGAGATCCTTCAACTGTTCTTTCAATTCTTTGATCTCAGCTAGATCCATTCTATATGGTGGAATAGATAAAGGCTGAGTATCTAAAAAAAGGTCTATTCTAAAGTCGATTTCCCTTTCGGGAACAACTCTAGGAAGATCTTCAAGGAACACATGTAGAAATTCCTGACTACTAAAACTGACTCAAGGGTTAGAGTCTCCAAATTTAAGTCCTTGACTCGAACAATATGATAAATACACCCCTTGGATATCAAATTTCTCGCTCTAAGGTATGAAATTAACTGACCCTTAAGCGTTGTGGTACTATCCTTCCATTAAAGGACTAATTCATTCAGGAACTAAAAATGAACTATTCTATTTCTATAATCAACTGAGGTATAGCATGAGTGGATACAATCCATGCCAAGAATGATGTCAAAATCTATTATCTCTAATTCCACGAGATCAACTGAGGTAACTTTATGAGCTATTGTGATTGATTAGTTTTTGTATACCTACCTAGCTAAAATGGAAACACCGACTGGGGTAGACACTGAAAAGGGCTCTGCTAGAGTTTTAGGACTAATTCAAAAATTGACAGCTATATATGGAGTTATAAAAGAAAGTGAAGCTCCAGGGTCTAGTAAAGTATAAACATGTAAGAGAAAGCCCTGTAACGTACCAGTAACTTGTAATGTTCAATCTGTTCATACACTGACCACTGGTAGCACAGGAAGTGGTACCCTGCTAGGTTGGGCGACCAGATGGAACTAACGACTGATTGGACTGGCCCTGTTGGTGCAAATCCCTACCTTTCTAAGTTACTACCTGACACTCCCAAATTTGATGGCCTGGTTTACTACAACAGAAACATACATCACTGCCCGCTCTATACTCTTCCTGATGGTTTCTGCCATATTTCTTATATAGAGGGTTCATACATGCACTGTTAACCCTACCTTAGGATTTAGAGCCTGGTGCTCTATCCTTGTGATCATTTCTGAATTTGGGTACAAGGGCACTGGCTGAAGAGGGTGTTGGGACTAAAAACTTTTGATGAAACTGAGGACGGTTACCACCTTCTGACTTTCAATGGCTAAAATTAAAACTACCCATCTTAGCTCTCTTTCTTCCTCTCTCCCTCCTCTTAATCTTATGCACCATAATTTATAGAGCATGGACCATCAACCTAGACAAGCTTATCTCCCTAATTAACATTGTGATCCTACACTCTTTGACCAAACTATTAGATACACTAGACACAAATTTACTAATCTTGGACCGGCTGTCAGCTACCACATGAGGAGCATATGTATCTAATTGAGTAAACTTGAGGGAATACTCCGTCATGCTCATACTGCCCTGCCTCAAGTTAATAAATTCTAACATTTTTTCCACCCTCAACTCCAATGGAAAGAATCTATCTAAGAAAGATGTAGCAAACTTTTCCCATTCTATAGGCCCTGTATCTACACCCGTATCTACCTTCCACTACTTAAACCATGTATGGGCTATATCCTACAGCTGATATGCATCCAACTCATCACTCTCACTAGATGTCACCCCATAGAATCTATTACCTTTTGAACCATATCTAAGAATTCCTAAGGATCCTCTTTAGACTTGGATCTCATGAAAGAAAGAGGAGTCTTTCGGGTGAAGTCCCAAATTCTGGTTGCAGCAGCATTGGCCAATAGGTTGGCCTAAATAGTAGCTGGCCATTTATTATGTGCTACTAAAGAATTTCTAGAGTGGTAAATGCAGCCCTGAATTCTCCATGAGAGACATGCTTATCCAGAGGGTCTGCCTGGACGGGTAGAGGTGTTGGTTGGTTTCCTGCTCCTCTCTATTATTCTTTTTAGGAGGTATGTTCTATAAATAGAAGGAAGAAATGGATTAGACTGAGAGTTTAACTTGAGCTCATGCCCACTCGCACAACATAAATACTGAAAGAAGGGAAACTTTTCCTAAATGACTTGTAGCTTCCTGCCTGTAAGCATGGCGTACCACACACCTATGCACAACACTCTACTTGACATAACTTTCAGACTTTCTAGGACTATTTAAAACCTTAGGCTCTCATACCAAGTTTGTAACACCCCGATAATACACCCTTAGCATCACATGGTGCTTATAATCCCGAGGGACCATAAGCTAACCCATGAGCTGGTACCTGGTGTGAGCACTGAATAACACAATCATAAATGTGGAAGAATAACTAATATGCCATAAGGTTTTAATAACTAACACAAATACTGAATTATAAATCTGAAGAAATAACTATCTGAGTCTGAATAAATACTGAACTCTGAGATAAACTAAAAAACTAACTGTCTTGTCAACTGAAGTCTGAATACTTAATAACTAACTGTAGTATGTGAAGGCCTCAAAAATGAATAAATATGAGTTGATGGGACAGGCCCCAACTAACTCCCACTAACTACTAGACTGGAAGCATGAAATAAAATAATCTATCCTCGAAATTTGAGGACTCACCACTGCTACTGCTGAGAGTCTGAGAAGTCTAAGTACAATCCAGAAATATAGTATTAGAACCTATGATATAATACATAATAGCACAAAATAAAGGTATGTGATCAGTACTTTGAATGTACTCGTATGTTAAATGAGGTAGGTTAGTATGCATGGTCTCATGAGAGAAAATAATAACTATCTGAATATATATGTAAAACATGGAGTATTGAATAGAATGCATAGAAGTTTCTAAATACTGAAGGTATGTAAAATTTGTAGATATTGGGATCCATGACCAAGCATATAACATGATCTAAATAAAATCTGTAAACTTAGATACAAAAATTACTGATATTTGTATGCTTTAGTCACTAAATATTTGAACTGATTGCTCGACTAAAACTATAACTGAGATAGTGACTGAGATTGTGAAAGGTATCATATAACCGATATGCCCCAATCTGAGCTAATTAGGAGCCAACTTGTAACCCCAGTTAGAAGGGTATTAGTACCATGCCAAGGGTAATAACATTGGATATATGGATAACCTATACTGATATACTATCCCAAAGTACTAAGGGTGTAAGACCTCATAAATTTTCCTAGTCGTTAAAACTCTTTAAAGCATGTCAAGGGAATCTTCAAACTTAGAAAATTTAGCTAAGTATTGGAACTTCTTCATTTCATAAGCCTTCAAAATTTGATGATTTATTTCATGACCTTTCCGACCTTTGGTAGTTAATATTTTAGCTAATTCATGATCCAAGATGTCAATAGGGGTTCCCAAATAAGTTTTGGATTTTTTGAACCTCGTTTAAACAATATTTGGGTTCTCAAAATAGTAGACCAATGCGATCTTGGCGCGCCGCGTTACCTATCGCATTGGTTAACATTGTTACAAGCTGCCAGAGTGAAAAGTACTAAGGGTCCACGTGATCATGATGTGATGCATCGTGTATTGCATCGATGCCATCAATGCATCGTGTCAACCAGTGCGTCGGCACCCAATTTTCCAGTCATTAAAAATATAGTGACCTCAGGGTTATTTCAATATTTTTCCCACTCTTATATAACCCTAAAGCACATGATTTATCCATATTTCACCCAAGTTATAGTGGTTTCTTAATTTCTCTCAAGAACAAGTTAGGGTTTTCCAATTGAAGATCCAAATTCAAGAGTTTCTCTGCCAATCTTCCTAAATTCAAGAACTAAGGTATGTTAGATGTTATTCTTGGGCCCCTTATACCCAAGAAGTTGAAGAACCCTTTTCAAATTATAAAGATTGAATATTTATGATTTTTCATGAATTATGTGAGTTGAAGTTCATGTGTATGTTATTGTTGAGTTGTGATTCATGTAATAGATTGCAAGTTTCATGATTTAGTCCTAGAATGTGATGATTTGCATAATGTTCATGATAAACCCCGTTAAGTTGTAAGTTTATTAATGTATCCATGTTAATTAGATGTATTGATTGTTGTATAACCAAAGTATGCTCCCCATATGTTTGATAAAATGCTTATGTGGAGAAAATAGGGTCATTATAGCATGTTTATGTGAAATCCCTGATTATGTATAAGTTAACACATGCCAAGTTCTTGTTGAAAGACCTTACTGAATGAATTATGATATGTTACATGCACTCCCATTTAAGTGCATTCCTTAAGGAATGAATTATGAGACATTGGTATGCACCTCTATACGTTTACATGTTTATGACTTCCAAGTGCTTGAAGAGATGCCTCCTTAATTTATGGTGAATGATAGACTATTATTATGCTATTCAATAATTGTCAAGCCTTATTTATTTATGTTATCAAGTCCTGGGGGAATTTAATACCCGATAATTTAGCTAATTATCTAGAGCCAGTGTCAATTTTCAAGATAATATAGTCGTACCATGATCAGTAGAACTCAGTCAATTACAGAAATTAAAGAGATTCAACAATCTCAGTATCAGTCTATTCCAATTCAGTAATTAGTTCAGACCATAGTAGTATTCAAGCATTTAGTCCAGGAACTCAGTATCAGTTCAGTTAAGTCTAGTATGAACTAGGAAATCAGTGTTGTGTCTTTCATTTAGGAGTAGGATTCAACACCGAGTGATCCTAGAGATGGGGGCTCACCCACTAGATAGGACTAAGATTCCTAGAAGCAATCCCTATGTTCCAAAACTACATAGCCAGCGTAGTCATGAGATGTCACCCGTTAGATAGGACTGACATATCGGGGATCACCCGCTAGTACAGGACTGATCGCAGGGGTCACCCATTAGATTAGGACTGACTCCATAGCAGTTATCTTTACCAGTACCATGATACTGACACCTTTCTAGCTAGGGTTATAGGTTGGACCCAACTAGTTCAGATTCAGGGCATGTCGGTTCGATGAATACTTCTCACTGTCTTATCTTCAGAACCAGTCTCAATAAAGAACTCAGCTCAGTAGCATAGACTCAGGACTATTAGATACAGTCACTCATTAGTATTATCAATGGATTTAGAGATCACCCGTTAGATAGGACTAATCTCAAATTTTGTCAAGTAGTATCAGTATCAATACCAGCATATTCAAAGATCACCCGTTAGATAGGATTGATCTCAAATACAGTCAATTAGTATTAAGAACCATTAGATTCAGAGATCACTACTAGATAGGACTGATCTCAGATGCAGTTAATCATCTTCATTATTAATATATTCAGACATCACCCACTAAATAGGACTGATCTCAACCTCAGCCAATCAGATAGCAGTATCAGTAGAGTTAGTTATTAGAAATCTATTTATTAGAATCGGTATTCAATGTTCCTATGATTTCAATTATAATTTTTGCATTCATGCATGTATCCTCATTCAGTATACTCAGATTATTTAGTCAGTATTGTTCATAGATATGAAACCCTGCATTTATCCTTACCTTATCTAGTATACAAGTACATTCTCACGTACTGACACATACTTTTCTTCGCTATGATATTTTATACCATATGTTCAGAAGCACAAGCTCTAGAGCACCCTTAGCAGTCAAGATTCAGCCAGTAGTAGTAGATAGCAGTGAGTCCTCATTATTTGGGGATGTTTATTATTTCACTTTATTGCATTAGATTCAGTATTTTCAGTAGTTGGATTAAGTTGAGGGATTGTCCCATTCAACTCCTTATTCAGACAGTTAGACGTATTCATACTAGAGTTTTTTAGACTAGATATTCAGACAGTTGTATTAGTATTCAGCTCTCAGTTGTATTTCAGATACTTGAACCTTATGGCAAGTTTTTTGCTAGTTTTTCCTTGTTTTTAGCGTGTATTATTCAATGCTTAGTTACAGATATCAGTCAAGGGTTAGTTTGTGGCCTTTGAGATTATGAGCACCATGTAGCATCTGAGGTATCAGACTCAAGGCATTACAAACTCGGTATCAGAGCCTAAGGTTCAATAGTGTCCTAGGAAGTCTGAAAGTCGTATCTAGTAGAGTTATGTGCATGGGTGTGTTGCGCACCACATTTTTGTATAGGAGGCTATGAGATATTTTAGGAATATTCTCCCTTCTTTCAGTATTCATATCGTGCGAGTGAGCATGAGCTCAAGTTAAAATCTTATTCTAATCTATTTTTTCCTTTCATTTAAAGAATATGCCTCCTTGTAGAGCTAATGCCCGTAGGGAGGATAACCAGCCACCTCAGCACGTAGATCCCTTAAATGAGAATGTGTCACATGCAGAGTTTTAGGCAGATTTTCAGGTGCTAGCCTATGTTATGACAAATGATGTTCAGGGTAACCGTCAAGCTGCATCCCCACCTTAGTAAGATGGAAATTTATCTGCAACCAGATTCAGAGATTTCATGATAATGAACTCTCCAAAATTCTTTGGATCAATAGCAGGTGAGGACCCACAACTTTATCTTGATGAGGTGAAGAAGATCACCCAAGTTATGCATGTGTCAGAAGAGGAGAGGATAGAATTGTCATCCTATAGGTTGAAAGATGTTGCTCATGATTGGGTAGTGATGTGGAAGAAGAGTAAAGGGGAGGATGCAACTCCCATGACCTATTAGATATTTTAGGATGCATTCTTAGATAAGTTTTTTCCACTTAATACGAGGGAATCTAAGGTAGAAGAGTTCATGAACCTAAGCCAAGGGTCTATGTCAGTGATGGAGTATTACCTCAAGTTCATTCAGTTATCTAAGTATGTTCCTGAGCAGATGTCTGACCCTATATCTAGCATGAGTAAGTTTGTGACCGGTGTCTCTAGGTTGTCTGTTAATGAGTGTAGGACTTCTATGCTCAATAGAGACATAGATCTTTCTAGACTAATGTTGAACACTCAGCAGATTGAGGCAGAAAAAGCTAAGGAGAGAGAGAGAGAGTGAATAAGAAAGCCAGGACAGATAGTTTTAGTTTTTCTCAGCTAGGGTCATAGGGTGGTAACTGTTCTCAAAATATTTAGAAGTTTTTAGTCCCATCTCCATCTTCAGCAAGTGCACCAGTACCAAAGTTTAGGGCTAGCAATCTTGATGAGGCGCGAGGCTTCAAAGCCTAGGGTAGTATGAGAAGTAAGCATACCTATCCACTTTGTAAAAAAAGTGGTAAGAACTACCTAGGTGCATGTAGAGCAGGCAATGAGGTATGTTTTGGTTATGATAAGCCAAGCCACAAGTTGTGAAAGTGTAGAGTTATGGCTTAGAGGGGTAAATATTTATGTCAACAGGGAGCCATTTCCAGTACCACTAGTGGTCAACATCATAACAAATTTTATACACTCCAGCCTCTCCATGATTAGGAAAGTTTAACTAACAATGATTCTAGTATGTTATAAGCCCTTCATTTTCATGATATGCATTATTAGATCCTTTGCTCCCATTTGAGCTTAAGTTTTCAGCATGAGTTAGTTAGTAAAGCCAGCATGTCAGTTTAGCAGTCAGACAGTTAAATTTGTATAGTTTGTTTCCTTATCTTTCCATCTAGTCATGCTATTAGAAATCTCAGGAATGTAATGATTCAAAGATAGAAAGTCATAGTAGTTTCAAGATCAACTCAGTTCATGAGTCATGGATTAGTTTCAGGTCCCAAATGTTTAGTTATGTTCCAATTCGTAGGTGCCTTATGCATCACCTCAATTTTCCCAGTATCCCTGTAAAGTAAGAGTTCTTAGAGGGACAGTGTCACAAGGGGGTGATACTTTAGAATTCCCTGATGCTTTCATGTCCTTAAACCCATTCAGTTTCATGCTCAGATTTTCGTTACAAACTTAAGATTATTTATTATTGCATACTCAGTCATGCATTCAAGAGTCAGTTTAGTAAGATATTCATGCATTAGATATGCATGTTCAGTAGAAGAAGCTCAAGATTATTAATAATTTCAGTCATGCTTTCATGAGAATCAACTCAGTCATATATCCATACATCAGATATGCATATTCAGTATGAGATTTTAGAATATCAGTAGTTCCAGTCATATAGTCAGGTTTTATATGTTCATGTCCCGTAAGTAAGTTTAGTCTATTAGTAATCTCAACCTGGTCAGTCCCATTCAAGGATGAATGTTCTCAAGGGGGAGATATTGTAAGACCCCACAAATTTTGCTAGTCGTTAAAACTTTTTAAAGCATGTCAAGGAAACCTTCACACTAAAAAAATTTGGCCAAGTATTGGAAATTCTTCATTTCATAAGCCTTTGAACTTTGATGATTTATTTCATGACCTACCCGATCTTCAATAGTTGATATTTTAGCTAATTCATGATTCAGGATGTCAATAGGGGTTCTCGGACAAGTTTCAGATTTTTTAGACATCGTTTAGACTATGTTTGGGGTCTCAAAATAGTAAAACAATGTGATCTTAGCGAGCCGCATCACCTATCACTTTGGTTAATGTTGTTGTAGGCTGACAGAGACAAAAGAACTGAGGCTCGACGTGATCATGATGCAACACATTGGGTATCGCATTGATGCCATCAACGTGATGCGTCAACCAGTGCGTCGATAGCTGGTTTTCCAGTCATTAAAATAGTTGTGACCCCAGGGTTATTTTAGTCTTTTTCCCACTCTTATATAGCAATAAACACGTGATTCATCAATATTTTACCCAAACTATAGTGTTTTCTCTCAATTTCTCCCAAGAACAAGTTAGGGTTTTCTAATTGAAGATCCAAATTCAAGAGTCTCTCCTCCAAATCTTCCTAAAATCAAGATCTATGGTATGTTAGATGTTGATTATTGGGTCCCTTCAACTCAATAAGTTCAAGAATCCTTTTCAAATTATAAAGATTGAATATTTATGATTTTTCATGATTTATGTGAGTTGAATTTCATGTGTATGTTATTGTTGTGTTGTGATTCATATTCTAGATTAAAAGTTACATAATTTAGTCCTAACATGTGATGATTTGCATAATGTTCATGATAAACCCCTTTAAGTTACAAGTTTATTGATGTAGCCATGTTAATTGGATGTATTGATTGTCGTATAACCAAAGTATGCTCCCCATATGTTTGATAAAATGCTTATGTGAAGCTAATAGGGTCATTATATCATGTTAGCATGAAATCCCTAATTATGTTTAAGTTAACGCAGGCCAAGTGTTTGTTGAAAGACCTTAGTGAATGAATTATGATATGTTGCATGCATTCTTATTTACGTGCATTCCTTAATGAATGAATTATGAGACATTGGTATGCATCCCTATACGTTTACATGTTTAAGACTTCCAAGTGCTTGAATAGATGCCTCATTGATTTTATGGTGAATGATAGACTATTGTTATACTATTCAAAAATTATCAAGCCTTACTTATTTATGTTATCGAGTCCTGGGGACATTTAATACCCGATAATTTAGCTGATTGTCTAGAACCAGTGTCAATTTTCAAGACAATCTTAGTCATGCCATGATCAGTAGAACTTAGTCAATTACAAACCTTAGAGAGACTCACTAATATTAGTATCAGTATATTCTAGTTAAGCATTCAGTTCAGACCTCGGTAGTATTCAAGTATTCAGTCCAGAAACTCAGTAGCAGTTCAGTCAAGTCTAGTATGAACTAGGAAATTAGTTTAGTGTCTTTTAGTTGGGAGTATGATTCAGCATCGAGCAATCCTAGGGATGGGGGCTCACCCACTAGATAAGACTAAGATCCCTAGAAGTAATCCCTAAGTTCTAGAACTATATAGCCAGCGTAGGCATGGGATATCACCCGTTAGATAGAACTGACATACTCGGGGATCACCTGCTAGTACAAGACTGATCTCAGGGGTGACCTGTTAGATTAAGACTGCCTCTATAGCAGTTGACTTTACCTGTGACACTGTACTGACATCCTTCAAGATGGGGTTATAGGTTGGATCCAACTAGTTCAAATTCGGGGCATGTCGGTTAGATGACTATTTTCTACAGTCTCAGCTTCAGAACTTGGCTCAGTAAAAAAGATCAACTCCATAGCACAGATTTAGGACTATTAGATACCGTCACTCATTAGTATTATCAATGGATTTAGACATCACCTATTAGTTAGGACTGATCTCATATTTAGTCAAGCAGTATCAGTATCAGTTCCAACAAATTCAAAGATCATTCGTTAGATAGGATTGATCTCAAATATAGTTAATTAGTATTAAGTACCATTAGATTCAAAGATCACCCTCTAGATAGGACTGATCTCAGATTCAGTTAATTATCATCATTATTAGTATATTCAGAGATGACCCGCTAGATAGGACTGATCTCAACCTCAGTCAATCAAATATTAGTATCAGTAGACTTAGTTATCAGAAATCTAGTTTTTAGAATTCGGTATTCAGTGTTCCTATGATTTAAGTTATAGTTTGTGCATTCATGCAAGTACCCTCATTCAGTATAATTAGATTATTTAGTCATTATAGTTCATACATATCAACCCCATCATTTAGCCTTACCTCATATACCATACTAGTACATTCTCATGCACTAACACATACTTTCCTATGCTATGGTATTTTATACGATAGGTTTCGAAGCATGAGCTATAGAGCACCCATAGCAGTCCAGATTCAGCTAGCAGCAGTAGATAGCAGTGATTCCTCATCATTCAGGGATGGTTATTATTTCACTTTATTGCATTAGATTCAGTATTTTTAGAAGATGGAGTTAGTTGGGGGATTGTCCCATTCAACTCTATATTCAGACAGTTAGAGGCTTTCAGACTCGAATTTTTTAGAGCAGATATTCAGACAGTGGTATTAATATTCACCTTTCAATTGTATTTCAGCTATTTGAACCATATGGCAAGTTTTCCACCAGTTTTTCAGCATTTTTACAGTGTATTATTCAGTACTCAATTACAGATATTAGTCAAAGGTTAGCTTGTGCTCCTTCGGGATTATTAGCACCATGTAGCATTTCGAGTATCAGACTTGGGGAGTTACAAAGGGTGTCAAGACTAATCTGATAGGTGACCCCTATGAGATAGGCAAGCCTAAACTGACGGGTGACTTCTCGTATCCTATGGTGGCTACGTAGTTTTGGAGTTTAGGGACTACTACTAACAACTCTACCTATCTGATGGGGAAGCCGCCATACCTACACTCGCTCAGTGCTAAATCCTACTCCCAAATGAAAGACACTGAAATAATAGGTTGTTTTGAGTTTAACTGACTGTTCTAGAATGCTCATAATAAAATATGAAGTTATTCTAAAGATACTAAAATGAGATTAAGTTAGCAAATATGGTTTTCGCGTATTCAATGCCCCCAAGATTCCAAAGCAATAATAGTAACATAATATTTAAGCTTAGAGGATGTAGCATGGAGGCTTTTATCAAACATGTATTCTTGTAGGCATTTCATCAAACACTTGTACTTCATAGTTTGGTCAAATCATAGAAATGTTAGGGAACTTGTAGTAATAGCATGAATTCAACATGAATAGTACTAAATCGTGATTAATTCAATGAAAGATAATATTAAAAAATGGATAATTAAATAACAACAATAATTTTATCTATACATCGAGTAAAATCATAGTTCATGGAGATTCATAGGTGAAATCATAATTTAAAATCAAAATAACTTGAAAAAATCACAATTTTATAATTTAAATTGGGTACTTGGACTCTATGGGTGAAAGAAACCCATGGATGAACATTTAACATACCTCGGTTAATAAATTTGAGAAGATTTATGTAGTGTTCTTAAGGTTTGGCCTTGAATTTGGGAGCTAGGGTTTTTGTGTTCTTCAAGAGAATGGATCCCATTATGAGTAATTTGAGAATAATGGGCATATAATGCTCTACTAGGCTTTAATTTCGTGTTTCGGACAAGCTTAGGGCTTAGGAAAATGACCAAACAACACCTTGGAAATTAAAAATGCAGAACTGGAAAATTGAAAATCCTGATTTAAGGCCCTCGTGCGATGCTCCAGGATCGCGAAGCCTCATTAAAAATTGACGACAAGGACCTAGAAGCTTGGTGCGACACGGAGCTATCACGGTAAGCCTTTGGAATTCCATTTTGGCCATCTTTCCGATGCGCTATTATGCAGAGGCTCACTGGAAATTTCAAAATATAAAATGGGACATCACCGCGATGCAGTGGAATCATGAAGCCTCACTGGATTTTGACAATTGTGATTTAGACTGGCTCCGTGATGCGCTAGTGAACAAAATTATAGTATTGAATGACTGAAACTTAAAATCGCCATAACTTCTTACTTGGTTATCGGATTTGGGCAACTTTTTTTTCGTTGAAGAGTTAATTGAATTTCCTACACAATAGCAGGGTCTAAACTGATAAATAATTTGAATTTAAAAAATTTTATATATAAATACACATGTATTGGGACTTAAATGATTCTAGGTAAATACGAGGTATTACAATATTGATGGGTTGCACCATTATTGTTCAGTCATGACTTGGTCTCTGGCTTAGAAAAAGGTGATCCAATAGCATTCACTATAGCATGCACTATTGGGTCATCCCGATTTGCCAAAGCCTTAAGAGACTTAGGAGCTAGGATAAATTTGATGTCACTGGCTGTATTCAAGTAATTAGGCTTGATCCCTCCTGAACCAATTATAATACGGCTGTTGATGGTGGACTACATTGTGAATAAACTTGTGGGCATTCTTTTTAATATAATTGTGAGAGTTAATAACTTTATCTTTCTGATTTACTTTGTCAGTTGGGACTAAGAGGTTGAGACCAAGATGCTCATCATTTTGGGGAGACTATTTATGGCCACATGTAGATAGATAGTTAACATGGAGAAAGGAGTGCTAAACTTTAGAGTCAATGATGAGGAGGCCACTTTCAACATCTAAAAAACAATAAAGCAGTTGACCGGCATATGGGTAGTATCGATGATAGACTGTATTGATGACCCAAAAAAGGTAATTCTTTTGGTATCTTGATGAATTTAGAGTAATCAAGGTACCCACATCATGCCACAGTGTTAAATCAAGAGTTGAGTAGGAGGAAACCTACTATTTTAGTGTTCCCTTTTTGTTTTTATTTTGTAGGTTTATAGCTTATGGACTTGTCTGGAATACAGTTAGATTGCTAAATCCATAACTTTACAGTAATAAAATTTTGGGACCAATCCATCAAGGTCATAAGTCTCACCCGGGACATGTAATGTTGAGCGATAATTGAAGAAAAAAATCAAATTTTGAGGATAATAATAGCAAGATCTGGACTTTGACATATAATCTTACTTGTGGAACCATAAATTCAAGTTACGTAACCATATGTAGCTTAGAAAACATTAAAACAAAAAGTCCAAGAAGCAGGAAGTTGGGACAAAAACTTAGGCTAACATGTGCCCTCTACATGTGGACCTCATGTGGGGCATGCACCCACTAGCTGGCCGCATATGGCTGCCACAAATGGCTCGCGTGTGGCCCAAATTTTAATTAAAATATCAGTCCCACCAATGCTTATTTAAGACCTAATTCTCCCCTCACTATTTAAACATATTTTTCCTCATTCTAACCCATTCTAATCCTCAATCTTATTTTTCTCTTTAAATCCAAAATTCCCTCTGAAAGCATAAAGTAATCCATCACTTAGAAATCTAAATTTAAACTTATTTAGGGCACCAAATTGTCCCACAACACTAAATACAAGTTCAATCATTAGTTTTACTACATTTCTTCATAGTTCACGTCCGAATTCTCAAAGAAAAGGTAACTTTCTCGGCTCCTAATAGTTATATTTTGATTTAAATAGTAACCAAGCAAGTGAATATGTGTGTTTCCATGAAAAATATATATAAATAAGCATAGTTGTGCGTTGGAGCCTTGAAGTAGCCTAAAATCTTGATGTAGGGTTTTGTTTTGAATTAAATTCTATGGTTAGGCCTTAACCAAAACTTGAACTTGAACAAGTAAAGGAATACCAAAAGTTAGGCATGTTATTCAGCATGGAAAATCATGATTCTTGATATATGTGTACATATTAGACTTGATGTGACTTCAAATAAGTTATACTGGTGTGAAGATTGAGGAAAAATTCAAAACTTTTGAATTTTGTGTTTTTCTTTAGCTTTTGCAATCCCTCATTTTTTGTTGAAAAGTAACAACTAGTTTTTTAGGTACACATGGTACCAAAATCTACTAAAACGAAGGTTGATACATCAAGGAAATGGTATGAGTCCCCGGGCCTAGTGGTTCGGTGGAGGAGTACCCAATTGCATGAATTATAGAAGCTGTAGGTGGGGTAACATGTAGAGTGACTAGAGAATCAGTGTGCCAGATAGCATAGACTATTATATTAGTAATTACGCAAAATCATATACTTAAAAAACCACAGTGAGGCATAAGGACATCCTTCACTTGGCCTATGTCTCAGGCTGAGGCTATTCAGGTTGTCCAGGCTACCCAGGAAGTTGTAGCCCGATCAAGGATAAAGTCAGCATGAAGATCACCTCTACATTGTCTTCCATAGAGTGATGATGATAATGATGAGTTTTAATATTCTAAGAAAGCTTCATAGGGTGTAGCTTAGAACCCCTAGTTTGAGAAGGGGTCCCAAGATTCATCCGAGGCTGAATGCAAGAGGAGTCATCTATTGTACCTTAGTTTAAGAAGGGTATGGAAACTCATACACAAGCATCAAGTGTACCCCAATATGAGGAATGCACTAACAAGGCTTTTCGTGAGGTGCCTATTCTAGATAATGAGGCACCAGCACAATAGGGATAGAGTTTCACCGCCCTTACATATACCTCAAAGACACTTCTTGATAAGGATAAACCAAGGTGGTGTGTTGGGGGAATACGAATGATATATAATATAGACAATCATATTCAAAAACTGATAGGCCTAAGAGGCTTTTTTTAGGAGCATCGGATTGCTCTATCTGGGATGAGTAGAGAACCATAGTTATGGGCTTTTTTTATCATTATCAATTAGAGCATATGACTAGACCACTCGGTTCTTACAACCCAAATTTGGTATGAGAGTTTATGTATCATATCATGCCACAGTAGTTCTTCCGATGCATATATTTCTAGGTCTAATAAAACATATGGAGTAGCCACAGCTTGAGCAGACCCTTGTAAGAGGGGTTAGGGTTGATCTTTCAGCAAAGACTATCCATCGAGTTATTTTTGGTCTAGACTATATCACTCTCGCATCCACTATAAAGTATGAATATAGATTGAGTGTATAATAGGAAAAACATATCATGAGGGAGGCAAAGGATAGACGTAAGAGAGTTGAGATAGCAAGGATCGAGGGACATAGTATGATAAAGAAGTCCCTATTGAATTTTATTGCTAAGTACTGATGGTTGGTCATCAATTATTGACTATTCCCAACTGATTTAGCTAATATATTGACTTGGGAGGGAGCCACCTTGATTTCTCATATGATGGTCGAGTATGCTATTAACTTTGTAGCCATCCTCCGACATGATCTCTATGATAGAGCTTTGGGGAGGTGATGAAGTTGACATTCCCGAGACTTATTCAGAGATTATGTAATGAGGTAGGTGTACCAGAGATACAAGGAGTCGATGAGAGAGGACTTGTGAAAGCCACTACCCAGGCAAAGACTATAAAGGATCTGACATATCTGACCCTTCCCATGCAACCTAGTAACCCTGCTGTGGTACCTTGGGTCCAGTGTGAGGGCTTTTCAATTTCCACAGAGCCTAGTTATGTTCATGGACATGATATGGGAGTTAGTGTTAATCTTGATATGGGGGAGAAGAGAGAGGCCCCAGATTTGAGTACTTAGTATGAGGGGACACTAACCACTTCTTCATCAGCCCTGACTTTCAGTTTAGAGCTGGTGGGTGCTTCTTTATTTCTCCCTCTCCTATCCACTATAGTTTCTGCTAAAGGTATGACTTTGGTAACTTGTGAGTTTTTAAAGTTCCTAGTGGAAAGTCAGAGAGTCACTAATGAGTATTTACGTGTTGTTGAGACTGAGGTGCCTACTCTATATGGGAAGATCTGATAGATCTGAGGTGGATTTATGCAACTTAGTGTTGTTATTCGAGCTTATTTGGCTTTTTTTAGGACTATTATGTGCTTAATGAGTGAATAATGATATAATTGAGCATCTTCATGTTGAAGTACTTAGTTCCAATAGTTAAGGTTAAATTGAATCAAGCGAAGAGTCAAACAATAAGTTAAAGATCATAAAGGGCAAAAATAGTTCTTAGCTTAAGTTTCCCAATTGTCCAGTTTCCAGTGAGCTGGCATGATTTCACCGCGTCGCACCTGCATGAAAAATCATGATTTTCAGAGTCCGTTATTTAATTCCAAGGACCAATTGGCAATTAAAGCCCCTAATCAGCGTATATACGGAATTTAAACCCTTAATAGCCTAAGATTGCTCATAATTTTCACTATTCCTCAAGAATAAAAGCATTCTCTCTAAAAAAAAATAGAAAACCCTATCACCCAAGTTTCACACGAATCCCTCCAAGAGTCTTCAAGAACTTCAAGAATCTAGATTTCCAGGTATTTTAGATGTTGATTCTTGGGTTCCTTCTACCCACAAAGCTCAAGAATCATCTTTTAAATTATAAAGATTGTTATTTATGAGTTTTTATGATTTATGTGAATTAAGTTTGAAGTTTATGACGTTGTTGAGTTTTAATTCATGTTTTGGTTACAAAGTTCCAAAGTTTGGTCCTAGTTTGAGGTGAATTTCATGATATTCATAATAAACCTACAAGATGCGTGCTGATTGATGTAACCATGTCAATTAAGTGTATTGAATATTGTATGACCAAAGTATGTTTCCGATGTGTTTGATAAAATGCTTATGTGAAGGAAATAGGGTCATTATAGCATGTTAACAAGAAACCCCAATTATGAATAAGTTCATGCATGCCAAGTGTTTGTTGAAAAGCCTTAGTGAATGACTTTGATATGTTACATACATTCCTATTCTTAAGCATTCCTTATTGAGTGAGTTATGAGACCACAGTATTCCTCTCTATATAATTACATGTTTAAGACCTCCAAGGACTTGAAGAAGTAGCTTTATTGATTGTATTGTGAATGATAGCCTATTGCTATGTTAGTACGAGTTGTCCTGTATTGTATTATTTATGTTATCGAGTCCTGGGGTTATTTATACCCGATAATTTAGCTGATTATCTAGAGCCAGTGTCAGTGATCTCAGTATCAATAGCATTCCAGCTTCAGTTTAGTAATTTATTCAGAACTCAATAGTATTCCATCAGTCAATGGATCCAAGTGAACTTAGTTTAGATCTGTTAATCAGTACGATCAGTGACAGATTTAGCTCATCCTAGTATAATTTAAGAATCTGTATAGAGTCTTTCAGTTGGGAGTAGAATTTAGCATCGAGCAAGCCTAGGAATGGGTGCTCACTCATTTGATAGGACTGAGATCCCAAGAAACAATCCCTAAGTTCCTGATCTACGTAGCCAGCGAAGGTATGAGATGTCACCCATTAAATAGGATTGACATACTCAGGGATCACCCGCTAGTATAGGAATGATCTCAGGGGTCACCCGCTAGATTAGGACTGGCCCCATAGCAGTTGTCCTTACCCGTGGAATAGTACTGATACCTTTCCAGCTAGGGTTATAGGTTGGACACCACTAGTATAGATTTGGGTCATGTCGATTAGATGACTACCTCACACAGTCTCAATTTCAGTCTTAGTCTTCAAAATAGCACTCAGATCAGTATTACAGAAATCAGGACTGTAATATACAGTCACTCAGATCAGTAAAGAACTTTAATAGTTCCAAATATTATAGATCACCCATTAGATAGGATTGATCTCATATTCAGTCAATTATATTCACTATTAGTAGATTCAGAGATCACCCGCTAGATAGGTCTGATCTCATATATAATCAAGTAGTATCAGTAACCTCAGATATCATTTATCACTAGACCCAGTTATTCAGTATCTCAGTATTTGTAAACTCGGTAATCTATGTTACTACAATTTCAGTTATATTTTATGCATTCATGCATGTATCCTCATTTAGCATACTTCTGTATGCAGTCAGTATTGTTCTTGCATACAAACCCTTGCATTTAGACTTACCTTATCTAGCGTACCAATACATTCAAAGTACGAATGCATACTTTTCTCTCGCACTATGGAGTCTTATACCATAGGTTTAGAAGCACAAGCTCCAAAGCATCCTTAGCAGTTCAGACTCATCCAGCAGCAGTAGACTTAATAGTGAGTCCTCATCATTTGAGGATGTTCCTTATTTTAGTATTATATTAGATTCAGTATCAGTAGACAGAGTTAGTTGGGGGTTTTTCCCATCAACTCCAAGTTCAGACAGTTTAGAGGCTTTCAGACAAAATGTTCAGACAATTGTTTTAGTTTTCGTATTGATATATTTTATATAGTTGTAATTCAGTTTGAACCTTATGGCATGTTCTCCGCCAGTTTTTCGCATTATTGTAGTATATTATTGTGATGCCCTGGAAAAATTTTCCGTTAAGATCTCGGATGAAAATGTGTTGAATTCTATTCTTTATCATGATTAATAAATTTTTTTGTGTGGCATTTATGGATATGCGACCCGTCATCGCGTAAAGCATCGAATAATATTTCTAATGATATATGGATCATCCAAAATGGACACTCGAGCGATGAGTTATGATCATTACGATATAACCATGAATAGTGGTGAACAGTAAATGTGCAAAAAAAAAATACTGAGGCCAGGTGAATTTTAGGGTCAACTTCAAATAATCATAACTCCTTGTATATAATGATCTGGGTCAGCTACTAAATATCAATTGAAATCTCAGAAAATACTCTTTCCAATGAAATTGGTTTCATCCAATTTGGCCATCGAAGCAAAAAGTTATGGTCGATCTACTTAAGCCTATCAAAATAGTCAACCAAAGGATAGATTTGACATTATTTAATTTTTAAGAGTATTTTGATCATTCCCACTCCAATCCATTCGGGTAAACCATAGATTTAAGTCCATTAAGAGCATTCAATAGCTCATTTTTCTCCAAAATTTTCTAAGGCTCAAAATCCAACCCTACTACTTCAAATTTTATCCTTCTATGTCTCTTGATTGAACCTTAGAAATTTTAAATTAATTTGGAATTCAAGGTTATCATGTTAAGGGCTTTGATAAGCACCCTTTATTTTTGTGAATAAATTTCTGGAGTCGGAAGTTCATATTTGTCTCCCATTTTTAGATATGTGGGGCTTTGAACAAGATTATCCTTTCGATCTTGTGCCCGGTATTTTTATTGAATTACATTGACATGAGATTTTACATGTTTTACCATTAATTGGAAATATGGTTTTATATATTATATTATTGTCCATGAGCTATGGGATTATTTCATCCGATATGTGTATGATGTTGAGACGAAATTATATCTAAAAAGTAGTTGATTATGAGAGTATGATGATTTAATTTGTTAAGCCTTGATTTATACTATCATTCCTCTATTTTTTTATTATGAATTTATAATTGATATTGGAAATTCTATATCCCTACTATGGGTTGATGTCTCAAGTACCTTTAAATGAGGGTTCGATGGCAAATTAAAAAATGTTGATATTGAAGTTGCAATGAGTCTTGGTATTTTCTGGATGGTTTTGATGAGTTAAATTGTTGAAAATATTATATATTAATTCTTCATATCCTTGTCCAAATGTCGAGTCAGTAATGGTTCAATGCATTGATACCTTGTCGATGTTGGGGAAGATTAAAATGTTTTGAGCTAAAATGTGTTGAGTTAGGAATTCACAAATTGATATGATTTGATAAATGAGTAACAGATTTGATTTTGTCTTTATGATAGACCCTTGTTATGTTGTGGTGGATATCCTAATGCGTTCTGAGCTTGTCAGGGAGTAGTACTTAGCACCGATAGGGAAATTTGATATTTCCCCAAACCTATGTGCCACCGTAGGGTTGTTTGATGATGATATTATTGGCCAGAGAGCCCGATTGTGATTATTTCAGTTTTAAGGTTGTACTCCCTGGCAAAGAGTATGACGCTCCTGCCACGGGGGTTTTAAACATTGGTATTCCACATAGCTCACATGGGGTTGTCGGTTATACAAAACTTTCCTGTCCATAAGAGTCATGTTTATATAAATACCGAGTCACTCCGAGTTTTGATGTGGTAATTCAAGTTTCCTATGATGATCTATAATGATTTATGAGGTTTTTCTCCTACATTTCCTATCTAAGATGTTATGAGTTGTATGAATCAATGTCACTCAAGCCAGGTGTGTCATTATTATCCGTGTGTACATTTTTACGAAATTTATGATATTACTTATATTTTGCATGCGCCCCTACATACTCAATACGTATCTTGTGCTGACCCACATATTTCTCTATGGGCTTCATTCTTACTACGATGTAGGTTCAGGTACTCAGCCGCAGCCACGACAGTGATATTCAAGTGCCGCATCTATATTCTTTTAGTGGTAAGTCCTCATGGTTCAAGGACCAAGTTGCTAGTTTTGGTGCTGTTATTTTGTGATCCCTTTGGTCTGTTGAGTCAGTTGGGGGTTTTTCCCAATGGCTCGTTGATTTTGCTGTATAAAGGCTATGTCAAACTAGTGTATTGTTGGGTTGGTTTGTGTGTAGACATTCCATATATGTATAGTCTAATGATATTCTATGTCATGTGCGATATGATATGGTATGTACTTATATATATATCCTTAGTGTAGTGTGTATGTTGTTGTGTTGGAACCCAAGGGTGGTGTTTTGGCTTAAAGTGTTAACTTGAGGCTACTGTAGCTTTGGGCACCGTGTGGCATCTCGAGATGATATTTTAGGGCGTTACAAACTTGGTATCAGAGCCTAAGGTTGTGAAGAGTCCTAGGGAGTCTGACAAGCCGCGTTACGTAGAGTCTTGAGCATCGGTGTGTAGGGAGCCACACCTATGATCAAGAGGCTGTGGGGCGTTCTAGGAAAAGTCATTTACTTCTTTCTACAAGAGTCTATCATGCTTACAATTGTTTACTTCTGCTGTTAATTCGTGCATTCTTATGACAAAAAATGCCTTCACTTCAAGCTCACGGAAACAACAACCAACCTCAACCCGTTGATCCGTTACATGAGACGGTATCCCATGTTGAATTTCGAGCATCTTTTTAGATGCTAGATTAGCCAGTTACCGCCAATATTTAGGCCAATGCTCCACCTCTATAGGAAAATAATTCGACAGCAGCACAAATTCGTGACTTTATACGGATGAATCTGTCCGAGTTTCATAGGTCGAGAGAAGGTGAGGACTTGCAGATGTATATTGATGAAATAAAGAAAATTACGTAGATTATGTATGTGATGAAGAAGAAAGTGTGGAGCTGGCTTCTTATCGGTTGAAGGATATTGCCTATGACTAAATGCAGATTTTGAATAAGGGAAGAGAGAAAAATACCGTTTTGGTGACTTGACAATTGTTCTAAGATGCTTTCTTGGATAGATTCTTTCCTTTTGAGTTATGGGAAGATAAGATAGAGGATTTTATGAATTTGAGACAAGGCTCCATATCAGTTAAGGAGTATTGTCTTATGTTTAATCAGCTATCGAAGTACGCTCCCAATATGATGGCTAACTCGAGGACTAGTATGAGCAAGTTTCTAACTGGGGTGTCAAGTTATATGGTGAAAGGATATAGATCTGCTCTAATCAATAGGGAGATTGATCTTCCTAGGTTAATGATTCATGCCCAACAGATTGAGTCAGACAAAATAAAGGAAAGAGAAAGAGTACGAGGGATTAAGAGAGTCAGATCAGAGCAACAGGGGTCTGGTCAGACTAGATTCTCCAGAGGAAGTGTCCCTTAATTTTAGAGATGCCCATTTATCACTGCACCCTCCTCAGCTAGTGCTCCTATATATCGGGATAGGTAGAAGCTCGAAAATAGGTCGGTACCTTCCAGGTCTCAGGACAGTGTAAGCAATCAGCCTCATCCTCATTCGTATGTTAAGTGTGGTAAAGACCATTTTAGAGAGTGTTATATGGGGCAGTGGGGTCGTTTTGGTTGTGGAAAGTTGGGCCATATACTTAGAGACTGCGCGTATGCCAGACAGTGGAGTCATGATGCCTTTCCCCAGAGTCAGGCTTCCAGTGCCCCGCCTCCCGCAGCCCGTCCAGTTCCTCCACAGGGTGTTTCATCTAGTACTACTGGTGGTCAATGCTAGAATTATTTCTATGCTATACCACCTCATCAGGTGCAGGAGGACTCTCTTAATATTATCACTGGTATGCTCCGTGTTTGCTATTTTGATGTCTATGTATTGATGGACCCCGGTATGAGTTTTTCTTATGTGAAACCTCTGGTTGCTGTAAATTTTGAAATGGATCCTGAACTAATTTTTGAGCCTATTTTGATTTCTACTCCGGTAGGAGAGTCTGTCATTGCTAAGCAAGTGTATAAGAAATGTCCCATTACTGTTTTTCATCGAGTTATGTATGCTAATTTAATTGAGCTAGATATGGTTAACTTGATATCATTCTGGGTATGGATTGGATTCACTCATGCTATGCATCTATTGATTGTCATGCCCGTGTGGTCAATTTTTAGTTTCCTGATGAACCTATCATCGAATGGTCCGGGAGTTTTGTGATTCCTAAGGGTTATTTCATATCCTATCTCAAAGCTAGGAAGTTGATTTCCAAGGGTTGCATCCACCATTTGGTTCGGGTTAAAGAAACTAAGTCTGAAACCCTGACCATTCAGTCAATTAATATTGTTAATGAGTTTCTTGATATCTTTTCGGAAGATCTCCCTAGAGTACCTATGGATAGAGAGATAGAGTTCGAGATTGACCTTCTTTCTGATACTCAGCCTATTTCCATTCCTCCATATTGCATGGCTCCCGCGGAACTTAAAGAGTTGAAGGAGCAACTGAAAGATCTTTTAGACAAAAGCTTTATTAGACCTAGTGTGTCCCCGTGGGTGCACTTGTCCTATTTGTGCGTAAGAAAGATGGTTCATTGTAGATGTGTATTTCTTACCGGTAGCTTAATAGGGTTATTATCAAGAATAAATATCCGCTTCCTCAAATTGATGATTAATTTGATCAATTGCAAGGTGCGAGCTACTTTTCAAAGATAGACCTCAGATCCGGTTATCTCTAACTTAATGTTAGGGAATGTGATATCCCCAAGACCGTCTTCCAAACTTGTTATGGTCATTTTGAATTTCTAGTTATGTCTTTCTGGTTAACTAATGCTCCAGTGGCTTTCATGTATCTTATGAACCGTGTATTCCGACCCTATTTGGATTTATTTGTAATAGTGTTCCTTGATGATATTCTTATTTACTCCCAAAGTGAGGGTGATCATGCGTATTATCTTCGAATCGTGTTGGAAACTCTTTGAACTCATCGGTTGTATGCTAAGTTTAGTAAGTATGAGTTGTGGCTGAACTATGTAGCCTTCTTGGGTCATGTTGTTTCTTTCAAAGGTATTAGAGTTGATCCTCAAAAGATAGAGGCTATAAAGAGTTGGCCTAGACTTATTTTTCCTTCTGATATCCAAATTTTCTTAGGTCTAGCCAGTTATTATCCTCATTTTGTTGATGGGTTTTCATCTATTGTGTCTCCTATGACCCATTTGACCCAAAAAAAAGTGAAGTTCCTGTGGTCTGAATCTTGCGAGAAGAGTTTTCAGGAGGTGAAGACTCAACTCACTTTAGCCCCTGTGTTGACTTTGCCTAATGGTGTTGATGGTTTTTTGGTGTATTACGATGCTTCCAGAGTCGTTTTGGGTTGTGTATTGATGAAAAAGGGCAAGGTTATAGCTTATGCTTCCAGGAAGCTAAAGCCCCACGTGAAGAATTATCCTACCCATGACCTTGAATTAGTTGCCGTGGTTTTTGTTTTGAAAATCTAGAGACATTATTTGTATGGTGTCCATGTTGATGTCTTCATGGACCATAAGAGCTTGCAGTATGTATTCACCCAAAAGGAGTTGAATCTTAGGCAGAGACGATGGTTAGAACTATTGAAAAATTATGATATGAGCATGCCATATCATCCGGGCAAGGCTAATATAGTAGCAGATGCCCTTAGTCAGAAGTCTATGGGTAGCGTAGCATATGTGGATATTGGTAAGAAGGAGTTGGCCCGTGAGCTACATCGTTTGGCTAGATTGTGGGTTAGGTTGTTTGGTGATGCTGAGGGTAGTATAGGA
Organism: Capsicum annuum; assembly: GCF_002878395.1. Classification (NCBI taxonomy): domain Eukaryota; kingdom Viridiplantae; phylum Streptophyta; class Magnoliopsida; order Solanales; family Solanaceae; genus Capsicum; species Capsicum annuum. Next base: position 124,084,783 of record NC_061121.1, on the reverse strand, counting down.
GTGCCAAGCGGTTCCGAATCCTCTTTAGTTTTGGAAGTGTAGGAGAAACAAGAAAGGGATCCTACCTTGGTCAGGTTAAAACAGTCAGTTAAAGATGAAAATGTGGATGTTTTCTCCCAAGGAGAAGATGGCATTTTGAGACTCCGAGAAAGATTATGTGTTCCTGATGTTGACAACCTGAAGTAAAGGATTATGGCGGAAGCACATGGTACACGATACTCTATCCATCCTGGTGCTACAAAGATGTACCATGATATGCGGGAAATCTATTGGTGGAACTGTATGCAGATAAACATAGCAGAATTTATGGCGAAGTGTTCCATATGTCAATAGGTTAAAATAGAGCATCAAAGGCCCAGTGGCGTGATGCAAGAGTTTAGCATTCCTACTTGGAAGTGGGAAGAAGTTAATATGGACTTCATAGTTGGTTTGCCTCCTTCTCGTTTCCATCATGATTCGATTTGGGTTGTCGTAGATCGGCTGTCGAAATCAGCTCATTTCTTACCTGTGCATTCATCGTATACAGCTGAAGATTATGCTAGATTATATATTCGAGAACTTTTCAGACTTCATGGAATCCCTTTGGCTATTATTTCTGACAGAGGTACTCAGTTTACCTCTCAGTTTTGGAAATCTTTCCAGAAGGGTCTCGGTACCCAAATTCATTTAAGTTCTACTTTCCATCCACAAATAGATGGTTAGGCTGAGCGGACCATTCAAACTTTAGAAGATATGTTGAGGGCTTGTGTGCTTGATTTTACAGGTAGTTGGGATGATCACTTAGCATTAATCAAGTTTGCTTACAATAACAATTTTCATACTACTATTAGAATAGCCCCGTTTGAAGCTTTGTATGGTAGAAGGTGTAGATCACACATTGGTTGGTTTGAAGTTGGTGAGGCTACCAGACTGGACTGGATGCAGTGTTTGAGGCCATGGAGAAGGTTAAGTTAATTCGAGAAAGGTTGAAAACCACCCAAAATCGTCAAAAATCATATCCAGATGTAAGGAGGAAAGACTGTGAATTTGATGTTGGTGATTTAGTGTATTTCAAAGTTTCACCCATGAAAGGGGTGATGAGATTTTTGAAGAAAGGGAAACTAAGTCCCTATTACATTGGTCCCTATAAGATTGTGGATCGCATTGGGAAGGTAGCATATAAGGTTGAATTGCCCACGGAGTTATCTAACGTCCATCCAATTTTCCATGTTTCTATGCTTAAGAAGTCTATTGGTGATTCTGTTATGATTGATCCTTCCGAAAGCTCAGGTATTCAAGATAGTCTTTCATTTGAAGAGATTCCGGTTGAGGGTTTTGACTTTCAAGTTCGTAGTCTAAGAAACACGGAAGTTCCTTTGGTTAAAGTGCTTTAGCGAAATCAATCCATGGAGAGTGCTACTTGGGAAGCCGAAGCAGATATGTGCGCCAAATATCCCCACCTCTTTCCTACGAATCCTGAGTATGTCAAAACTATCGTTCTCTTTTGATTTAATCCTTATTGCTATGTTTATCTTGGCTTGTGTGTTTTCTAAGATATCCAAAAAAATCTAGAATGAAGTATATGCTTGGGCAAGATGATTTTTCTCTATATTCTCGTTTTCATAGTATTCTTGACCTACCTATCAACATTCGAGGATGAATGTTTCCAAGGGAGAGATGATGTGATACCCCGAAAAAATTTTCCGTTAAGATCTAAGATGAAACTGTGTTGAATTATGTTCTTTATCCTGATTAATAATTTTTTTGTGTTTAATTTCTGGATATATGACCTGTCATTGCGTAGAGCATTGAATAATCTTTCCAACGATATGTGGATCATCCAAAACGGACACTCGAGCGATGAGTTATGATCATTCCGATCTAACCATGAATAGTGGTGAACAGTAAATGTGCAGGAAAAAAATACTGAGGCCAGATGAATTTTAGCGTCAACTTCAAACAGTCATAACTCCTTGTACATAATGATCTGGATGAGATACAATATATCAACAGAAAGCTCTGAAAGTCCTCTTTCCAATGAAATTGGTTTCATCCAATTTGTCCTTCAGAGCAAAAGGTTATGGTCAATCTACTTCAGCCTATCAAAGCAGTCCACGAAAGGACAGATTTGACATTATTTGATTTTTAAGGGCATTTTGGTCATTTCCACTCCAATCCATCCGGGTAAACCATAGATTTAAGTCCATTAAGAGCATTCAATAGCTCATTTTTCTCCAAAATTTCCTAAGGCTCAAACCCCAACCCTACTACTCCAAATTTCATCCTTCTATGTCTCTTGATTGAACCGTAGAAAATTTAAATTGATTTGGGATTTGAGTTTATCATATTAAGGGCTTCGAGAAGCACCCTTTATTTTCGTAAATAAAGTTCCAGAGTCGGAAGTTCATATTCATCTCCTCTTTTTAGGTATGTGGGGCTTTGAACAATATTATCCTTTCGATCTTGTGCCCAGTATTTTTGTTGAATTACATTGACATGAGATATTACATATTTTACCATGAATTGGAAATATTGTTTTATATCTTATATTATTGTCCATGAGCTATGGGATTATGTCATCCGATATGTGTATGATGTTGAGATGGAATTATGTCCAAAAAGTATTTGATTATGAGGGTATGATGATTTAATTTGTTAAGCCTTGATTTATACTATCATTCCACTATTTCCTTATTATGAATTTATAATTGATATTGAAAATTCTATATCCCTACTATGGGTAGATGTCTCAAGTACCTTTAAATGAGGGTTGGATAGCAAATTAAGAAATATTTATATTGAAGTTGCAATGAGTCTTGATATTTTCAGAATGGTTTTGATGAGTTAAATTGTTGAAAATATTATGTATTGAGTAATCATATCCTTGTCCAAACATTGAATCGATTATGGTTCAATGCATTGATACCTTGTTGATGTTGGGGAAGATAAAAATGTTTTGAGCTAAAATGTGTTGAGTTAGGAATCCAAAAATTGGTATGATTTGATAAATGATAAAGAGATTTGATTTGGTCTTTATGATAGACCCTTGTGATGTTGTGGTGGATTTCCTAACGCGTTCTGAGCTTGTCGGGGAGTAGTACTTAGCACCGAGAGAGAAATTAGGTATGTTTCTAAACCTATGTACCAATGTTAGCTTGTTTGATGATGATATTACTGGCCAAAGAGCCCAATTGTGATTATTGCAGTTTTAAGGTTGTACTCCCTGGCAAAGAGTATGATGCTCCCGCCAATGGGGGTTTCAAACGTTGGTATTCCACGTAGCTCAAGTGGGGTTGTCGGTTATAGGAAACTCCCCTGTCTATAAGAGTCATGTTTATTGAAATATCGAGTCACTCTGAGTTATGATGTGATAAGTCAAGTTGTCTATGATGATCTATAATGATTTATGAGGTTTTTCTCCTACATTACCTATCTAAGATGTTATGAGTTTCATGATTCAATGTCACTCAAGCCAGGAGTGTCATTATGGTCCATATGTACGTTTTTACGAAATTTATGATATTATTTATATTTTGCATACCCCCTACATACTCAATACCTATCTTGTGCTGACCCACATATTTCTCTTTGGGCTATATTCTTACCATAATGTACGTTCAGGTACTCAGCCGCAGCAGCGATAGTAATATCCGAGTGCCACATCTACGTTCCTTTAGTGGTGACTCCTCATGGTTCGAGGATCAAGTTTCTAGTTTTGGTGCTGTTGTTTTGTGATCCCTTTGGTCTGTTGAGTCACTTGGGGATTTGTCCCAATGGGTCGTTGATTTTGCTGTATAGAGGCTATGTCAGACTAGTGTATTGTTGGGTTGGTTTGTGTATATACATTCCATATATGTACAGTCTAACGATATTCTATTCCATGTGCAATGTGATATGATATGTACTTATATATATATATATCCTTAGTGTAGCGTGTATGTTTATGTGTTGGAACCCAAGGGTAGTGTTTTGTGTTAAAGGGTTAGCTTGAGGCTACGTGTAGCCTTGGGCACCGTGTGGCATCTCGGGATGATATTTTGGGGCATTGCAATTATTTAGTTATTGCATCAGGTACCAAAAAAGGGTTAGCTTATGGTCCTTCAGGATTATAAGCATCGTTTAGTATCCGGGGTTCAGAATTTAGGGCGTTACAAACTTGGTATCAGAGCATAAGGTTCAATAGTGTCCTAGAAAGTATGAAAGCCACATCTAGCAGAGTCTTGTGCATGGGTGTGTTGTACACCATATTTATGTACAGTAAGCTATAGGATGCATTAGGAACAGTTTCCCTTCTTTTAGTATTCATGTCGTGCGAGTGAACATGAGCTCAAGTTAATTCTCAGCCTAATCCATCTCTTTCTTTCATTTACTGAGTATGCCTACTTGCAAAGCTAATGCCCAAAGGAATGATAACCAGCCACCTCAACCTACAGATCTTTTAAATGAATATGTGTCATATGCAAAGTTTCGGGCAGTTTTTCAGGTGCTAGCCCAAGCTGTGACAACTAATGGTCGAGGTAACCGTCCGGCTGCAGCCCCACCTCGGTAAGATGAGGGTCTAGCTATAGCCAGAATCAGACACTCTATGAGAATGAACCTGCCAGAATTCTTTGGGTAGAAGGCAGATGAGGACCCAACATATTATCTTAATGAGAAAAAGAAGATCACCCAGGTTATGCATCTGTCTGAGGAGGAGAGTGTAGAGTTGGCATCCTATAGGTTGAACGATGTTGCTTATGATTGGTAGTTATGTGGAGGAAGAGTAAAGGGGAGGATACAGCACCCATGACTTTGAAAATATTTCAAGAAGCGTTCTTAGATATGTTTTTCCCACTAGAGATGAGATAAGCTAAGATAGAAGAGTTCATGAACCTGAGGCAAGTCTCCATGATAGTGAAGGAGTATTGTCTCAAGTTTAACCAGTTGTCTAAATATGTCCCTGATCAGATAAATGGCCCTATAGCAAGCATGAGTAAGTTTGTGACCGGTGTGTCTGGGTTGGTGGTTAAGGAGTGTAGGACTGCTATGCTCAATAGAGACATGGACCTTTCTAGATTGATGATGCACGCTCAGTAGATTGAGGCAGAAAAAGCTAAGGAGAGAGAGTAAGTAAGAAGGCCAAAATAGGTAGTTTTAGTTATTCTTAGCCAGGGTCATAGAGTGGTAATCATTCTCAGCATAGTCAGAAGTTTTCAGTCCTACCTTCATCCTCAGCTAGTGTACCTATACCAAATTTTAGGAATGTCAGTCATGATGAGGTGCCAGGCTCCAAAACCCAGGGTAGTGTGAGGAGTGAGCATACCTATCCACTTTGTGAAGAATGTGGTAAAAAACACCCATGTGCTTGTAGAGCAGGCAACGAGGTATGTTTTGGATGATGTAAGCTAGGTCACAGGCTGTGGGAGTGTAGAGTGCTAGCTCAGAGAGGTCAATATTTGCATCAGCAGGGCGCCACTCCCAGTGCCACTTACGGTTAGCGTCAGAACAGATTTTATGCACTCCAGACTCTCCATGACCAGGGAAGTTTCCCTAACATAGATTCAGGTACGTCATGAGTCTTCCATCTTCATGAAATGCATTGTTATATCCTTTTCTCCCATTTGAGCTTAAGTTTTCAGCATGAGTTAGTTAGTAAAGCCACTAAGTCAGTTTAGTAGTCAGACAGTCAAATCCATATAGTTTGTTTTTTCCACTTTCCATCTAGTCATACTATCAAGAATCTCAAAATATAACTATTCCAAGATAGAGAGTCCCAGTAGTTACAAGATCAACTCAGTTCATAATTCATGCATTAGTTTCAGATCTAAGATATTCAGTCATGAGGGACATAGTGTCCCAAGGAGGAGATACCCTATGATTCCTTGATGCTTTCATGTCTTTAAATCCATTTAGTTGCATGTTCAGATGTTCTTTACAAAGTTAGTATCTGTTATGATTGCATATTCAGTCATCCATTCAAGAGTCAGCTCAATCAGATATCCATGCATCAGATATGTATGTTCAGCATAAAATCTCAGTATACCAGTAGTTCCAGTCATATCGTCATGTTTTAGATGCTCATGTCCAGTAAATATGTTTATCCTACTAGTATTCTCAGCTTAATTAGTCTCATTCGAGGATGAATATTTCCAAGGGGGAGATATTGTAATACCTCGTACTTCTACCTAGCTTCGATTCACCCCCAGAACATAAAAAATATTGCTTCATAGATGAATACCTTTTTATTACTTATGAAATTTTCAAGATTTTGGCTTTTAATCATGTGGGAAATTGAATAAGCTTTCCATTGATACCAAATTCTCCTAAATCCAACACTTGGGTGAAGAGTTAGAGCCATTTTAGTAAGACAGTGTACCACCTAGTACTTTAGCGTGTTGCAGAGCCAGCCAAAATGGGAATCATCAAAATCCAATGAGCCTCCACGATTATGGTGCATCATCCCAATGCTCAATTTTAGACTTGTCAATTTCCAGTGCACCAATGTGATTCCACCGCATCGCGGTGCCTTTCCACTTTGCAACCAAGGTAGCAACACGATTTCCACTGGGCTGCACCACCAACCAGTTTCCTAATTGTCCAGTTTCCAGTGAGCTGGCGCGATTTTAGCGCATCACACCAGCATGAAAAATCGAGATTTTTAGATTCTGTTATTTAATTCCAAGGATCAATTGGTAATTCCCTAAATCCCTTAATCAGCCTATATACAGGATTTAAACCCTTAATAGCCAAAGATTTCTTATTTGTATTATCACTATTCTTCAAGAACAAAAGCATTCTCTCTCAAAAAATAGAACACTATAGCCCCAAAGTTTCAAAAGAAATCTCAAGAATCCCTCTAAGAGACTTTAAGAACCTCAAGAATCCCACTAAGAGACTTTAAGAACTTCAAGAATCTAGATTTTCAGGTATGTTAGATGTTGATTCTTGGGTTCGTTCCACCCAAAAAGTTCAAGAATCCCTTTTTAAATTATAAAGATTGTTATTTATGATTTTTCATAATTTATGTGAATTGAGATTAAAGTTTATGGTGTTGTTGAGTTTTAATTCATGTTTTGGTTACAAAGTTCCAAAATTTGCTCCTAGTTTGAGGTGAATTTCATGAAATTCATAATAAAACCTATAAGATCCGTGTTGATTATTGTTACCATGTTAATTAGGTGTATTGAATGTTGTATGATTAAAGTATGCTTCCCATATATTTGATAAAATGTTTGTGTGAAGGAAATAGGGTCATTGTAGCATTTTGACAAGAAACCCAAATTATTTATAAGTTCATGCATGCCAAGTGTTTGTTGAAAAGCTTTACTGAATGACTTTGATATATTACATGCATTCCTATTCATGAGTATTCCTTATTGAATGAGTTATGAGACCACAGCATGCCTCTCTATAAAACTACATGTTTAAGACCTCCCAGTGCATGAAGAAGTTGCCTCATTGATTGTATTGTGAATGATAGCCTATTTCCATGTGTTGTACGAGTTGTCCTGTCATATATTATTTATGTTATCGAGTCTTGGGGATAATTATACCCGACAATTTAGCTGATTTTCTAGAGCCAGTGTCAGTTTTCAAGATAACCTTAGTCGTGCCAATCACTAGAACTCAGATAGTTATAGAACTTAGGAAATCATAGCTATCTCATTATCAATATCTTTCTTGCTCTAGTTTAGAAATAAATTCAGAACTCAGTAGTATTTCATTAGTCAACGGAACCAAGTGAACGCAGTTTAGCTCAGTTAATTAGTACGATCAGTAACAGATTTAGCTCAGTGTAGTACAGTTTAAGAATCAATTCAGAGTCTTTTAGTTAGGAGTAGAATTCAACACCGAGCGAGACTAGGGATAGGGGCTCACCCGTTAGATAGGACTGAGATCCCAATAAATAATCCCTAAGTTCCAAAACTACGTAGCCAGTGTAGGTATAAAATGTCACCCGTTAGATAGGACTGATCTCAGGGGTCACCCGCTAGAGTAGGACTGACCCCATAGTAGTTGTCCTTACTCATGGCATGGTACTGACAATCTTCCTACTGGGGTTATAGGTTAGACCCCACTAGTACAGATTTGGGGCATATCAGTTAGATGACTATCTCTCACAGTCTCAGTTTCAGTCGCACTCTTCAAAATAGAACTCAAATCAGTATTATATAAATAAGGACTATGAGATATAGTCACTCAGCTCAGTAAAGAACTTAGATAGTTCCAAACATTTAGAGATCACCCATTAGATAGGCTTGATCTCACATTCAGTCAATCATATCACGATTAGTAGATTTAGATATCACCCACTAGATAGGCCTGATCTCAGATATAATCAAGTAGTATCAGTAACCTCAGATATCAGTTATTTAGTATCTCAGCATTAGTAAACTTAGTAATCTGTGTTAATACAATTTCAGTTATAGTTTATGCATTCATGCATATATCCTTATTCAGCATACTCGTATATTCAGTCAGTATTGTTTATGCATACGAACCATTAAATTTATCCTTACCTCATATAACGTACTAGTACATTCAAAGTACTGACGCATATTTTTCTCTTGCGCTATGGTGTCTTTTACCATAGGTTCAGAAGCACGAGCTCCGGAGCATCCTTAGTAGTTCAGACTCATCCAGTAGCAGTAGACTTTTGCAGTGAGTCCTCATCATGCGAGGATGTTCTTTTTTTTAATTTGAATTAGATTTAGTATTTCAGTAGACGGAGTTAGTTGAGGGTTTTTCCCATTAACTCCAAATCCAGACAGTTTAGAGGCTTTCAGACTAAAAGTTTAGATAGTTGTTTTAGTTTTGGTATTGATATATTTTATACAGTTGTAATTCAGTTTGAACCTTATGGCAAATTTTTTGCCAGTTTTCTGATTTATTATGGTATATTATTCAGTTATTGCAGCAGGTACTAGAAAATGGTTAGCTTATGGTCCTTCAGGATTAAGAGTGCATCATGTAACGTCCGGGGTTCTGAATTTGGGGTGTTACATGGCAAGACCATGTACACTTGTGTGTGCACTTTGGTGCAATAAGTTTTTGGCGCTGTTGCTGGCGACTTATAATTTGGCAACTGCTTTTGTTTTTGTTTTAATTTTTGGATTTCTTTAGTGCTTTTCATTTGGTCTTGGTTTTGAATTTTTAGGAAATAGGTTTACAGGCTAGTAAGCTATCAAGGGACTGGGTATTGGTTGAACCAGGCCTCAAACCAAGCAATGCTTCCACTAATGAAGGAGAGAAGCAGTCCTTCTCTATCGTATCCTACAAATTCAAGAAGAACAAGATAATCCTGCTTGCATGGCTGAAGAACAACTAGCCCATAGGAGAGTTCGTAAAGTGGCAATCCCACTTGCGTCAAATCTCACCCCCCCTTTTAAAAAACTTATTGCTGGAGGTAGATTTGAGATGAAACAAAGCATGGTGCAGCTTTTAATCAGGAATGGATAGTTTACCGAGCTTTCACATGAAGATACAGAAGTCCACTTGAAGAACTTTTTGGATATCAATGACACATTCATCTCTATGGTTGTGTCAACTTACTATGTGAGGCTGACGCTTTTCCCCTTGGGGAAGAGAATAAGTGGTTGAAAAATGAGCCGGCAAGTTCAATCACAACTTGGGATGACTTAGCCCGAAAGTTCCTTTTGTACTTCTTTCCATCTATCAAGACCGCAAGACTTTATAGTGAGATTGTTAGCTTCAAACAAAGGAAAAATGAGAACCTATATCATGCTTTGGAGAGGTTCAAAGCTCTTCTTTGGGAATTTCCATATCATCAGCAATCCAAAAAGCTAATAGGTCACTCTTTTGTTGAGGCACTTAACCATAACACAAAATTTTTGCTAGATTCAGCTGCAAGTGGTCAAGCATTAGAAAATACTTATGATGAGCTACACACCTTATTGAATTAGATAGCTCAAAGAAATATGGATTGTCATGGTAATACCTTAAGAGGTTTAGTGAAAAAGGATGCAGGTATAATTGAAGTTTATAGTGTTACAACCTTAGACATTCAACTCTCAGCCATATACAACCAAATAATAAACCAACTTAGAAAATTAGCTGTGAATCAAACTACGACTTAGAAGGGCAGTAAACCATAGGTTGGTGTAAGGTTTATTGCAATATTTGTCACTCTACAGCTATATGTGGTGAAAACTCTAAGTTAGTTATTTTTGTTGGCAATACTTAAAGGCCAAATTATGGTAATTCCTACAATCAAAAGTGTCAGACTTAGATGCCAATTTAATCATGGAATAATAACCAACAACAAAAATTCTAGTAGCATCAACAAAACACAAAGACCAGTGACATAGAGGACATGTTAAAGAAGATCATGGCCACCCAAGAATAGATGGGTGGTGAACTCAAAAATCATTAAGTACTTCTGAGGTAGTTGGAGTATAATTTGGGGCAAATGTAGCAGGCACAATATACCAGGACTCAAGGTTGTTTGCTAAGTGACAATGAACCTCCGAAACAAGTAATGACAATAAATTTGAGGAATAGTAAAGAGCAGAATGAAAGTCCTTCAAAGAAAAATAAAGAGGTAGATGCAGAATTGATTCCTCAACCAGATGCAGAAAAAGTGGCTGATAATATAAGGAAGTTTGAGTACCCAAAAACAAAGGTTGCTAAATAGGTTAAGGTGTATCCACCACCACCATTTCTATAGAGATTAAGAAAAACAAAGGAGGATGCATGCTTTAAGAAGTTCTTTGACACGTTTAGAGAGCTTCACATTAACCCTCCTCTTTTTGATGGTTTGTAGAGAATGCTCAAGTAAGCTAAGTACTTGAAGAATGTGGTCACTACAAAATTTAAGTTGCAGGATGTTGAGATAGTAGCATTCACTGAGGAGTGTAGCTCTGTGGTAATGCAAAAGATGCCCAAAAAGATCAACGACCCTGAGAGTTTCACTCTTTCTATTTAGATTAACAAGAGTGAGGTAGTCCATGCACTGAGTGATTTAGGGGAAAGTATCAATTTGATGCCCCTATCCTTGTTCAACACTTTGGGTAAAGGGAATCCGAGACCGAACTCTGTGGTACTCTAATTAGTTGACTGAACCCTAGACCATCCTGAAGAAATCATAAAGGATGTTCTCATCAAGGTTGATAAGTTTATTATTCCTATTGATTTTATTGTTTTAGATTTTTAGGTAGGTAAAAGGGTGTCGATCATCTTGGGATGTCCATTTTTAGCGACAAGAGGAGCATTAATAGATGTGAGAGAAGGCACGCTTACAATAAAGTTGGATGATGAAGAGGCAATTTTTAAAGTCTACAAACCACTTAACACACTATCCTACTACAAAGATTTGTGCATGATTATGGTGATTGAAGGGGATAAGTGGGGGTGGTGGAGGTTAGTCGACCAAAGACCACTTTGAATACTCTCATTGAGCTGCCCAAGCCACAAATGCCCCAATCTAAAGGAATGTTAATTGATGAGCCTAAAAAGAATAATGTTGAAAAAGTTGTTAACCTTGAGAGTTCACACTCAAGAGGTCAGAAATGAACAAGAAGATGTTCTCCAAGTAGGAGGAAGAAGATGAAAGAAACAACTAAGTGTGATATGGGTCATGCTGCAACACTAAATCAGGTGTTGCTTGGGAGGCAACCCAAGTTAAGGTAGGTTTTATATTTAGTATTTTTAGTTTTTACTACACATAATTTTTATTTTGGTTGAGTCACAGGTTGATGGGAAGTATGAGTACTAGAAACCTAAGCTAAGAAGTATGGCAAAGACTAGGAGTGGGGTCCAAGACCTTCTTAATGATAAAAAATGCTACTAGCTAGGCCTAGAGGCCTTAGAGAGTATTTCTATCTCTGGTATTAAGTTTACTTTGAGGACAAAGTAGATTTTTAAGTGTGGGGTGGGGAAATTCCAATTTTTAGAAGTAATTTGAATTTCTTTGTGTAAGGAATAAGTGGGATATTCATGTTGATCTATATGTGGTTGCACGATGCAAGTGTTTTGAATGAAAAAAAGCATGTTGATTGTGTGAATTATTACTTTTGAGACTCCTAGGCTCTAGAGTCTATGATGATCCTACTTGAGTTAAGCATGTACCATGTGTTTGTGGGGTGTTTATATATTCCTTATTGCATGTGATGTCTAGAACTTGTCAGGTGTGTGTGGAAAGAAAAATAAAAAATGTGGGTTTAGGAGATGTATAGGCACTTCTTTGACAATCATGTTTTATACCCACTTTTACCTTCCCTAGTGCATAATTCTAGTTAGCCCCATTGATCTTTTATCTTATTTTCTTTGGTAAAATTATATGTAGCCTGTATCTCCTTCTTTGATTGACCTAAATTTGATCCAAAGCTCCTAAGTTCTTTAGTGTAAAATTAATTGAGTTAAGGAGTTTGAAATTCAAATAGGGAAAAGGCGAAACTAAATCCCTAAAGTAATTGATGTGGTGTTGTTGGGAGTTATGTAAAGAAGAGAAGAAAAATTATTCAAATTTAATAAGATGTAAATAAAACGTTCCCCACCATAATGTATGTGAATGTTCTTAATAATATGGGGGCAAATTAAAAGATATGGGTAGACATAAGTGGTGTAAATGGCATGTGAGAGGTGAATTGAATGAACAGTGGGATGTATTATAGCACTTAGGAAAGATAGTCACTATTACTTGCGAGAATAGTTCCTACCCGTCCCTTAGACTACAGTACAACCCATAAATACCTATTTTATCTTAATCCTTAACATTCTAATATTAGTGGAGTACTACACTAAGGGTAAGCCTATGGTTCATCTTGTGAAACTTGTTAATTCTTTGAGAGAGTGATCGTAATTTGCTTTTTGTACCCAATTTTTAATAAATTGCATTTATGTGAGTGATAATAGGTAACTCTCTTATGGAGGGCACATGATTGATGAATGTTGGGTGAATTGTATGATATATTTGATTGAGCAATATGTATGAGTTTGCCAACTTGGTGAGTCAATTCTTGGGGTTAGGATGATTTGGAGTAGCATTCTTGAGATTTCAATATGTGTATAAATGCTTAGTGTAGAAACTTCCATTCTGTGTAGTCATTATAGTACTGGCTTGAGTGTCTTTCTTGTAGGAAAAGTGTGGAGTTTTCTTTGATTAGGATGCTCTAAGAAAAGATTTGTTCGAGGATGACCAAGGCTTTAAGTGTGGGGTGGCGGCCGTGGGTCTACTCTATACTAGAGACGACAGAGGCCAAATGGGATGTCGAACATAGAGCTTTTATATTGGAGTTATGTGTTGATTTACGAAAATGTATTGATTCTTTTGATAGATATGTTGTAGCTCAGTTGGTAGTGATTGAGACACTGGACCTAGTTTATATTAGAGAGAAGGTAGATACATTACAAGCAGAGGTATGCTCTCTTATAGAAAGCCAGATGATGGCCACTCCTCCAGTCATACCCTAGTGGTTCGGATATACCCTCCGCATTGGCCTAGATATTTTGATTTATTTGTGAAAAATGATGTGGCAATCCCCGTAGTTGGGACTAAGAGAGGCTTGGAGGGGCACATGCAGAATCCATACATGCCATATGAGCAATCCCTAAAAAGGGCCACCCATGACTAGACGGAGACTGCAATTGATTGGTAGCAGCATACTGAGCCTGATGCGGGTGCATTTTATTTTAGTACAACACCACCACTGTGCCCTTCGCCAGTGGAGATACCCCCATATGGGGATGCGCATAACACAGACGCTTAGTGCATTCTAGATATGTCCTTATTCCCTTCATTTTATATTATTTTAGTAGACAAGGGACAATGTGCAATCTTTTAGTTGGGGATAGGGTATACCATAGCCACCGTGGGTTTTTATTGTCGTGCTTTTTTATCCTAACATCACAGTATGGTTGTAGAACCAACACAACTAGGGTAAAATTTGTGTCATATTCTGTTTTGTTTTGTATTGTGGTGTATTTTTGCGTAATAAGGAGATTATTAAGTATTTAGGGAAATTGTCAAGTTTCTTTTGATTGATTTTCGAGCAAAATGATACCCCTCCAAAATTTTAGATCTCTATGAATGTATATATGTGTGAACATTGTGGATCTTGTTATGAAATTAGGATTAGGGACATGGTAATCACTTTCTATTAATTGCATGAACCAGATAAGTTGTAACTTGTAGTATTGACTCTGTTCCATGTATGAGTGAGATGCTACTTAGCTCCCTTTGTGTGTTGAATTCAGAACTTGGTCGGTTAGTCTGGCCTAGGTTCTAGGATATTCGGTTAGGAAAAAATCTTAGGCCATTTTTAATTCGAGACTACTTTTAGCCAATATGACCTTCCCAATGTGAAATAGTATCCCTTAATCCCTATTTTGAGCCTTCTAGCTTATTTTTTGTTGTTTCACCTATCACCTTCCAATTTGTGTAGCAATAACCGATTTTGGATCGTTCCTTCTTGGACATTGTGCATCTCAACTCAGGCAACTAGCCTAATTTGAGGGTGGTTATCATATGGGTATGTGATATAAAGTGGGTATGTAAAAAGGTGTATATAAAGGAAAAAAGTTAGTAGGGCTGGGTATGGTAGCAAAAGAAACGTAAAACATAAAGAAAAAAAAATTGTGAAAAAAAATAAAAAACCACACCCAACCTGAATGTGCAATAAAGAATAACAAGGGAGAAATAAGGATAAAATAAAAAATTAAGATGGTTAATGAGTGGACCCCAAAGTTAGTGTAGTACCAAGAAGACATAGTCACTTGATATATCCATCTGTACCATACCCCCCAAACCTATATTACAAGTGGAGAAAATTCCTATAATGATCGTAACTTCACTATCTGAATGCTAAGGTAAAAAAAATAAGGTCAAGCCTCTATGGTATTTGAGCACATTGATTGGAACTTCTATTCTGAGTGAGAGTGTCTCTTTATTGTCCCTGCATGGACATGCATTATTTTATATTAGTGAGTAGGACTTCTTTGTTATGAGGGTACATGAATCCCCAACAACAATGCTAAATTTTGATAAAACCCAAGTTACACCTTCAATCTGAAGATTATACGATCACTATCAAATATAGTAACCCAACAAAGTTTGGCGTTGAATCCCAAGAGAATACGTGGAATTGCAGCTTTCAGCTATTGTAACCAATGGGCAAAACTGGAAAAGTAAATAGGTGGATTGTAGTGTTAATATCGAACAAATAGCTAATATCAATTTTGGTTGTAATTAGTCATCGGTGAACACTAGTATTGTGTTCCCCCCGGCTTCTCAACTCCCTAGGATTATCGTGCTTTATTAAACCAACCTGATACCTTTAATACAGAATCTAATTAGTTATGTACAACCAATCATCTTTTGGTCTAGTTGATAGATTTCACCCTTTACTTTTTGAGTCTCACGATGTTTCCTCACTAACCCTTATCCTAGATCCCAATTAATTATTACCTTTTGAGTCTCTACTTATTAGATGAAAACTAAACATCTTACTTAGATAATACCTAGTAGCGTGGATCAACAATTAAACTTCAAATTACTGTTGTAATTATCTTTTCCAAGTCACTACTCCTCTTTTGGAGTAAGTAACGATAATCTAGGAGAGATACTAATGTTTTCAACATCTAAGATAGCTATTAAAGTAAAGATAATACAATGCATACATAGGTATCAGTTTAGAACAGCATAGCACTTTCCCTACTTCATCAATTTGACAAGGTTTCCACAAACCTAGCTAAGGATTTGCAGCAGCTCATGCTTGTGAGAGAATCAACAACATTCATAATTGAAAGCATAAGATATAATCACAATAATCACTACTGAAAACCCAAAGCATTAACTAAATTAATCAACCAAAACCAATACAAGAGAATTTCAAGACCAAAATAAGATCTCAGAATAAAATATGTTTGTAAGTATCAAGAGTGTGTTACTTCTACTAAAAAACACATAAGGGGTATTTATAGTACATAAGGAAACCCTAAAATCAAAGCCTGGATGAAAAATGACAAAAAAAAAGGTCGGAAGCCACTTACCTGTGTCTACATGCAGCATGGCCTTAGGCTCATGTTCCACATGTGGCCTGACCCTTGGCATATGTAGACATGTGCTACATGCAGTCTACATGTTGACATACGTAAGTGCCAAAGTTCTTTTTTATTTCTTTCACTCTCTGGATCTTCAATTCTAGTACTTACCTTAGTCACATACAGACCATATGTGCTAGCAACATGTGGTCCACATGTAGACATAAGTAAGTACTAGGCCTCCAAAATCTTGTAACCAAGCTTCCAACCTTCAAGTTTCAACACATGCTTTGGTCACGTCCATCCGGGAAGTAACACAAATGCCCAAAAAAATGGCCAGGTAAGTAGCCAAAAACTCCATTTTCATCTTTTTGTCGAACTCGCATTCAAAGCCTAGTTTCCTGCAAAACATACCGAACATTTGCATGTCCTCAAGAATCACCACATAATAAAATCAAATATGATGCTTAACTAAGACAATCTAAGCTATTCAAGGCAGACAATCAACACTTTAAGCTTAAACCACAATACCATCTCCTATTTCATACTTTCAAAATCAACTGTGTATAAACATAAAGAACAATAATGTGACATACTATTAGAAATTACCTCTATCTTGATGATTTCAAAATCATTACAATTGAAAAAAAACCATTTCCATAGCTCTACCGCAACGGTTCAGCAACTGTCCTATAGGTGGCCATTGCGATAAGTCTATAGCAACAGTTTATGCGACGGTTGATTGAACTATTACCATAGGTCAAGCTATGGCGACAGTTATTTTTTGACTTATTGAGATGCCTATTTTCATCTATTGCAATGGGCTATTGAATGACATTATGGTGATGGTTAATTTTTGACTTATTGAGATGCCTATTTTCATCTATTGCAATTGTTTCTCTATTACAATGACATTAAACCATTGCAATTGCCTCTATTGCGATGCTTTTATTATTCTGTTGCAATGCTTTTTGAGTACCTATTACAACTATACTTATTGGGACGCCTATTTTCATCTATTACAATAGTTACTAGCCATTGTAATAGATTATATTGCATCGATATTAAACCGTTGCAATAGCATCTATTGCGACACTTTTGTTATTCTATTGTAATATTTTTTGACTACCTATTGCAATGGTTTATTGATCTATTGCAACAATTATTGTCATATGTTATTAAATTGAACGATTTATATAAATAGTCACTCGTATTAATGTAAATTTGTATTTACATACATAATAAATTATAACACAATATATACACATCACAAAACAAAATCATTCATCAATAATCTCATAATTCAAAATATGCAACAAGATTATACATTAGATGTGGTGAACTCTATCTCACTACCAACCCATGAGAGCTGCTCATTGGAATTATGCAACCTCTCTGCATCCCTAATACGGTGAACTCCAATAGCATATCTTTTTGCTAAACAATTAGGTTCAATTTTTCCTGTTAACTCATTAAAGCAAAAGAGTGTAATTTACTTATACATTAGATAAAAGAGAGGTTTCAAGCTTAAAGAAGAAGCACCTTTTCCAAGCATTTAGCAGAGATTCTATGATCACTCATCAAGTAATAAGCATTAGCTAGATTTTTCCAAATGTGAGCTGCTAGTAAACACTCTTTGGCAACATTGGCTACAGTGATTTGATCTGTACAGGTTCCATAAAATGAATTTGCTCCTACACCTGAAATTAACAGCCAATGATTATTGGTGGGTCTCTGTTTTCTTTTTCTTTTTATATCCACAGTAGAAAACAACTAATGAGCACGACTGGTCCTGGGGGATTTCTCGATTTAAGAAAAAACATTGTAGAGACTAAATAGGGGAATCATAGCTTTATTGGAAAAAGCAAGTTAAGGGATGACACTATAAAATGTGTACAAAGTTAAAAGTGGAATTCTTTCTCCTTTTGCCGCCTAGATCAGACATCATATAAATCAAACATCAGGATTTAAATAATTCCATTGAAGAACATGCATCAAGTAACTTTATTTACAGGGAAGAAAAAACAAATATCAATATGTTTCTTGGAACTGATAGTTTCACAATGGCGTGCTGATCAATGTGACTAACAAACTTGCCATCCAATGCAGCCAACTCATTTAAGTACTAAGGTGCACGCGATAAAAATTTTATGATTCTAAAGAAAGTCATCACAGGAAGAAAACATACCTGGCAATTTCTTTGGTTTTCTCAAAGGGACAAACTTTGCCCCTATTGCCAAAGAAATTAGTTGACCAAATATAAATCCTCGAGCCTCTATTTCTAGAGATATTGAAACAATGACATTGAGATCAAGTCAGCTAAAATATGATAAAGAAATAAACATTTGCATGTTACTCAGTACAGTAGGATTAATTATAATAGTATGGGAATACAACATAACAAAGAGTTACATCATTACAACATATTAAAGGAAATACTTCAAATTGAGGAATACAAGCCCGAAGAAATGAAAATAAGTCACAACGTTATCTCAATAATATGACAAAACAAATTAAACATATGACCAAAAAAATTGTCTATGGAAATTAATTATTCATAAAAAATATGTATAATATCTAAACAAGCACACTGAGCAAGTTGAGAACAAACAACTAATAAACCTTTAACATAAGAAGTATAAGTGGTCATAAAGCAGTCATATGACCCTGGCAAGTCGTTATCCATCTCGAAATCTAGGTTTTTTTCCTCTGCATGCTGGATAGAGTCAAAGCACGTAAGATACATCAGGACCTTACCAGCAAGACCCTCTTCAAATGAGGATCAATCCACTAAAGAAACGTTTCTGACATGCCTTGTCCTTAGAGTAATTTTTTTACTATATCCTTGATGAGAAGAGAAAACTATCGTATCATCTCTGTTTTATATTCTCTAACCTCCTCGCAGGATCCTATATACTTCAAATATTTCCATAAGCTGCCTGCATATCATTTGATATTCATAGCTAGTACTTGCATAAATATGATAAACTTGTATGGAAGAAATTGAAAGACGGAATGCTCATGTAAGTCATGAGATTCTTCGTGTCCATAGAACAAAAAGGTAAAGTTTTTATGTACCTTATACCTTCAGATCTTTTCCTTATTTATGCCCGCAAATACCTATTCACATACCAAGTCTTATTTGGAAACTACAACTTCTTTGATGCAATATGCTACTCTAAAATTGCCAAACCTGCAATTTTATAATGCTCAGATGCATGATTTAGACGTATAAGAGCCAATGTTAACTATAATCCATCTCTCATACTTCTTTTATTTTTTCCATGGCACTATATTGCTCTAATTAGGACACAAGCAATTTTTACTAATTGCAATTGCACTTCAATTTTTGTATCCACATAAAACTCCTATTGATCGTAGGCTAACTTGTTCCAATCTATTCAGTCTCTTTTAATCCTCTCTCATATGACCATACATGACCAAAAGAGGAAAAGAAGAATAAGGTTTAGAAGAGAGTCTTAATATATCTGGTGGCGAAAAAGAAACTATAAATGTAGAAAGACAAATGCTAGGAATCACCGTCTTCTCCATGTGAAACCATAAATAAAGTTTCATTATATCCACATGACGGAAGAAAATGGCAGGTGGAACCAGGAACAAGCCAGAGTAACGTAGGATTTCATATGAGTAATAAATATAAACAAATATAATTGTCCACACATAAGATCATCAGTTTGGACTACCACGTCCTAGACATGGTTAGGCCCATCTTAATAATTTCAGGTACGTATTGACATGGCTTCACCTAATAGACTGATACACCAAGACCAAGTAGTGGGATATATGATGCAGCCAATGGCTTATAAAATCATAAAAATACCAGATATTCATAATTATCTAACAAAGTAAGTTTTATCTCTAAAATTATAATAACTAAAGAAAACGAAAAGGCAAATAAATATGGTGGAATGATAGACTACTTGCATATAGTAACAGTATACTATAAATTCCACAAAGAAAAAAAATAACCACACCTTACTTTGTAAAAGTTATAACTGAAATTTAATCACACCTTACTTTGAAAAAGTTATCTTTTTATCTGCACAAACGTATGGAATAAAGCACAAATAGATAAATAAAAGGTGAAAGAAACACTTGAGTAGCCTATTTGCAATAATCACTCCAAATGTTTTTTTATAGATACGAAGCAAGAATTATCTCATTGTTTTGATATCCATCAACGTGTGCGATCATCTCACTTTGCCATACAACATAAATTTGCAACTAAAAAAGGAAAATAAGGAGAAACCAGATAAACACTGCAAAAATTTTCAAGCAGCATTTAGTCATCGAAAGACATGCACACATTTTGAGCAACACAGTGCATTATGTTGCTTGTGTATTGTTATATAGAAATAGCTGAAGAATTTCTTCATTCCTTGAACTACAATGATTATATTTTATATGTTACAATTAGTTGGTTCCACTCACAAGTCCTTTTTTTCACTAATTCGAAAGTAGATAGCAATAAAAAGTTTCAGAAAATAAAACTACATTACGAAACTGTAACTAACTTAAACATCAATTACCTGGAGAAGTGCAAAATAAGAATTTTGTTGTTGGTTCTTTCCTAACCATTGAATAGCATCCATTAAGATATCCCACAAATTTGTAAAACCTCTATATCTGGTAACTTGGCATCTTTGACATGTTGCTTCACAGTTTCTATAACTTCAGATATAACAACATCTTCTACTAGATGAGTTGTTAATGTAGACTTCATTTCCTTGAGCCTCACCTCAAATATATTCTTATCATTATATTCCATCAAAGTTAAAAGGCTAGATTTGCTGAAGAAAGCAAGTCCATATATAAATTAGGCATAAGCTAAAGTAAGACAGCTTGAATAAAATGACCATTTTCCCCCTACCACACCTACTCTCCTGATCAACCAAAATGGGGGGAGGGCAAATGATTGTACAATGTCGCGCTTGTTCAATTTGAGTACTAAAAGATTCCAGAATTGGACTTCTTCCTTGAATCATATTTTTAGTTTTACCAAGTAATGTTACTAGGAGTATAATAGTATTCTGGCGTAGTACCTAGAAAATCCAGGCATGTGCCTTGTTTTAAAATGAGAATGCTCTAAGCAGGACAAAAAGGTATACCAAATATGAACCCCTAACTGACCTGAGACAGCAGGAAAAATAGCTTGCAGTAAAACTCTATACAATGTAATCTCACATCATTTGCTCATCTTACCTTGTTCCCCATTTCAAGGAAAACATATCCAATTATAATAATTTTTTCATTTTTTAACATGACTATATCTTTAATGATGAAGATCTAAATAGAAGTCTCATCAGATAATGACACGATTCTTTATACACAATAATCAATGAGAGATTTATTGAGTAGGACAAAGACAGTTGCAAATTCCATATTTAGTACCCTTGATAGCTTCAACAACTCAACAAATTGTTTTTACTAAAGCAAAGTTATAAAATACCAAATAGCAGTCCATATGTTCCACTTTTAGCTACTTTGATTATTATGAGGAAGGAATGCTTCCTGTTATACCTCAACAACAACAACAACAACATACCCATTATATTCCCATTAAGTGGGGTCTGGGAAGGGTAAGTGTATGCAATCCATACCATTACCTCACCAAAACCACAACACTGTTGACATAAGTTTCAAGAGCCATCAATCAAAAATAAAGACCTTTTGATACACCAATAGGCTTCCAAGACATTAAGAGTCCGCCAATAGGCACATCACACTTATAACATACAACACATGATAATTAGTTTAAGACACAAATAGGTTTAAACACTATCCAAAATCCTATCAAAGAAACTTGTTTGTGCATGTCAAAATGATCAAAAGAAAAGTTGTTGTACCTCATCCCTATCATAATTGTCACCACTGTGAGGATAAAAAAAACATCACCCGAGATAAGCTCAAAGATAATGCAAGCAAGGGACCAAAGATCTGCTGAAGTTGAATATTTAGCACCCAGGATAACCTTCGAACATCAGTACTGTCTTGTCTGGATATCACTTGTAAACTGCTTATACGTCCAACATGCATTATCCTCTTATCTTTTTTTCAAATTTTCTTTTTCTGCTTCTTGGTCAAGTTACTGTTTAAGAATTCGAAAGCCTGACAAGTTAACAAAATTTAAGAATCTTTCCTCACGGCCATACTCTAAAACTCATAGAACTACATACCACTAATTCATGGATGCAGAGTATAGAGAAATGAGAATAAAGTTGCACACTTTAAAAATTAGAATAAAAAAATAAGAGGCTTTCATGAAAGTCCTCAAAGATCTTCTGTTCAAGTTAAGAGTAATTCCATATATGCAAGATTACAATAACAACTACAGAAATTTAGTAGGGGATTAGCTAGATGGATCTTCTAAATACATTACCTTTTATATGGACCTAATTCATTCCAATACTCAACATTTTTTGTAATGACATTTCTAGGATGTACGCAAACCTTACCCCTACCTTTATGCATGTAGAGAGGTTGTTTTTGGTAGATCCTCGACTCGACAGAATTACTAAAAATATTGGAAAGTACATAAACAAGCATAACAATCCTAGAAATAGGGAATGCAAGATCCTAGAACATCAAAACCAAACAATTTTATAGAAAAATTGCACGCATATTACTACACAGTAAGTACTATATATTAGTACAAAAATTTACTGTAAATGTTTTTTCTAGGTGAAGAAACTACAGCGTAACAGAGCTACTTTTTGATAAGAGAAGTGAATGTCAGAGTAGGAGGCATCTTTGTGAATTCCAAGCATTAAATAGTAACAAGATCTAGAGGATCCTCTTTCTCAATCCATACCCATTTTTGTTTGTTTCTAACCTAGAGCAAAAAATACCCAAAAAATAATGTGAAAACAAAAACAGTACCAAAATTGATAGGTACAAAGACACCAAGTTGTCATTAGTGATTCAATTAAACCATAGATAAATTCCAATTACGAATCAGAGAAAAATTAAAGCAAATTTAAGAATTTAAAAGAGGAGAAAAGAAATGTGTAATATGGAGAAGATGAATTTGTAAGATTAGTGTTAAAGAGGGAAAGATGAAAATATCTGGCATTATAAAAAGAATGTGATGCCAACCCACCTCCAACCCCAACCCCACCCAACTTGGGATTTAAATACATATTCCTACTCACGATGGTGGTTAGAGCAGCATTGAAATCAAGGTACGGTGGTCGGAGTAGTGGTACAATGGGAGAAGAATAGTGGTCGAAGCAATGGTATGATGGTCGGCGTATGGTGGCTGGAGCAACAACATTGTGATCGACGTATGGTGATAGGAGCAGTGGTGGATCGAACTTAGTAAAATTTTTTTGGCGGATTGGAGTATGCTAGATGAACAGTGATGAAAGGTTTTTTTTGGCGGATTGGAGTATAAAAGGGTTTTTGTTGGTGGACTTAGCAAAATTTTATGATGTGAATAGTTATACCATTACAATAGTTTTTTTTATTAAATAAAGTATTGCCATAGATGAGTTTATGGCAACGGTTCGTACAACCGTTGCTATAAGAAAATTTATTGTAATGGTTCTTCAACAATGGAAATGGTTATATTATAAAATAGTTCTACTAGAATAATTTTTTTTGCAACAGTTGTAATTGTTGCAATATAGGGTCTGTTGCAATACTTTTGGAACAGTTGCCAAAAAGTCCATTGCAATAGGGGTAATTTTTGGTAGTGACACAATGGGATCAAGGTATGACATTATATTAGCAACAGACAACTATGCATATGTCCAAGTTACACTACCCAAACACATTGGCAGCTAGCAATATGACTCATGTTCCCTCACAACAAAGAAGTCCTACACATTAATATAAAATAATGAATGCCAATGCAGGGATAGTCAAGAGATACTAACACTCAGAAGAGAAGTTCCAATTAATGTGCATCAAATTCCATAGGCTTGCCCTTATTTTCTTTACCTTAGCATTCAGACAATCAAGTAAGGATCACTATAGGAATTTTCTCATCTTGTAATGTAGGCTTGGGGGGCTAGTATAGTACATATGTACATATCAGGTGACTAAGACTCCTTGGAGAAACACAATTTTTTGGGTCCACTTATTACCCTTGTATTCTTTTTATTCCACCCTTATTTCTCCCTTTTAATTCTTTATTGCACATTCAAGTTGGGTGTGGTATTTTATGTTTTTTATTTACTTTTTCACAATTTTTCTTTTCCTTTTTCTGTTGTTTTTCTACCACACCCAGCCCTACTAACTTTTTCCTTTTATTTCACCCTTCTACATACCCACTTTACATCACACACCCCTATGTTCAAATATATATACATTCACATAGTTCTTAAATTTTAGAGGGGTATCATTTTTCTCAAAAATCAATAAAAGAATATGAAAGCTACCTTAAATACTAACAAATCTCCTAATTACACAAGAACACAACATAATTCATAACAAAACACAATACGACATAAATTTTACCCTAGACATGCTAGTTCCACAACCATACCGCGGTCGATAGGAAAAAAAACACGACAACATAAACATACGACGACAATGGTATACCCCACCCCAACTAAAAAAGACTGCCACTATCCTAGTTTACTAAAATAATATAAAACAAAGGGAATTCTATGTCATACCTAATTTGTAGTGCAACACCCATCGGGCCTCTACCATCTCTGGTCTATTATGGACCAACCCTAGATCTGCCCTTAGGGATGGGAACACACACTATCAGATGAGGGTGTGATTCTTAGAAGTTATCCTTGCATTCCAGAACTATGTAGCCAGCATAGGTCGAGACATCAACACTGTCAAATGAAGGTTGATGAGGTGGATAAGAACTGTCATAGAAGGGCCCTATCTTTCTCTTTTGGAGACACTGTCAGATGAGGGTTACCTATAGTTTGTCTCTACCAGTGGTGTGGTATTGACACCCTTCCAATCAGGGCACAAATTGGACCCCAACTCAGCTATTATAATGCATTTGTGGCATTTAGTTAGATAACTATCTCCCATAGTTTCAGTATCAATCTCAGTAAAGGAACTCAGATAGTTCTTCAAATTTTAGGACTGTCAGATACAATTAACTCAGATACAGTATGAAACTCACCTAGTTCCATTAGGTTCAGGACTGTCAGATACAGTCACCCATATTATCAGACATATTAGTAGACTCATGTTATCAGTATTCAGGCTCAGTAATCATGTTTTCATGATCTCACTTTTAATTATTATATATTCATGCATGCATTCTCACGTTTATATTAGTCAGCCATTTAGTATTGTTCATGCATATGAACCCAATGCATTTAGCCTACTTCACATGCATACCAGTATATTCAAAGTACTGACGCATTTGCGCTATGGTGTCTTCTACCATAGGTTCAGAAGCACAAGCTCCAGAGCATCAGTAGCATTCTAGTTTCTGCAGTCAGAGTCAGCGTTGATTCCTCATCCTTCGAGGACATGATCATTACTTTATGTTATCATTTACTTTAGCTCAGTTTTGCAAGACGGAGTTAGTTGGAGACATATTTTTTCAACTCCATATTAAGACAGTACTTAGAGGCTTTCAGATTTGATTCAGACTTCAGTTATTTTCAGTTTTATTTTCGTATTGATATACCATACTATTCAGACATTATTACTTTATTTATGATTCAGTGTGAACCTTATGGCCTTACAGCCTTTATTTCTACATTTATTCAGTATATTATGCAGTGTACAGTTATAGATATCAGTCATGGGTTAGCTTGTGGTCCTTCGGGGTCACGAGCACCTTGTAGTATTTTCGTTACCAGACTCGGGGTGTTGAAAACTTAGGATCAAAGCCTAAGGTTCAATGGAGTCCTAGAAAGTCTGAAAGTCGCATCTAGTAGAGTTTTGTATATGGGTGTGTTGCGCACCATATTTATGTGCAGGAGGCTATAAGATATTTTAGGAATAGTTTCCCTTATTTCAGTATTCATATCGTACCATTTAGCATAATCTTAAGTCTATATCTCAGTCTAATCCACTTCTCCTTTTTATTTTAGAACATGCCTCCTAAGAGAAGAACCCAGCCTGTCGAAGAAGATCCCTTGTACGAACATGTTTCTCATGTGGATTTCAAGGTCACATTCACTACTCTTGCTCAATTAGTTGCTTCTTAGAATGAACGACCAACTATCATTTTGGCCCAATGGCCAATTCAGCTGTAGCCAAGATTTGGTACTTCAGCCGAATAAACCCTCTATCCTTTCTCGAGTCTAAGTCAGATGAGGACCCTTAGGAATTCATTAATAAGGTTTAGAAGGTGATAGACATCATGGGGATGACTACTGTTGAGAGTGCTGAGCTAGCTTCATATCAATTATAGGATATGGCTCATACTTGGTTCAAATAGTAAAAGTCAAAGAGGTCAGATGATGCAGGTCCTATAGAGTGGGAGGAGTTTGTCACTGCATTCTTAGACAGATTCTTTCCCCAGAGAGCTTAGAGAAGCTAAGGTGCTAGAATTCATCAACCTCAGGTAGGGAAACATGACGGTGAAAGAGTATTCTCTTAAGTTTACTAAATTAACCAGATATGCCCCTCATGAGGTTGCAGATGGTAGGGCTAAGATGAGTAAATTTGTTTCAAGGGTGAATGATAGAGTGGTCAATGAGTGAAAATATGCCATGCCAAATAGTGACATGACTGTAGCCAGACTCATGACTCATGCTCAGTAGATAGAGAAGCAAAAGATTAAGATGAGGGAGAAGTAGAGTAAGAGAGAAAAGACAAGTAGTTTCAACATTGCTCAGCCCAAGTCAAAAGGAGGAAACCGTTCTCAGTTTCATCCTAAGTCTTCAGTTCCAGCTCCTTTGTCAGTCAGTGCTCCAATACCAAAATTAAAATACGATAATAGAGATAGAGCGCCAGGATCTAAGTCTCAGGGCAGTGTTAGCAGTTCCCAAACTAATCCCTTTTGTTAGACTTGTGGTAAGAACCACAAGGATATTTGTAGAGCTGGCAGTGATGTTTATTTTGGTTGTGGAAAGCCAGGCCATAGAGGCTAAGATTGTCCTCAATTAGGTTACCAGGGTCAGTAGAACCATTCCTCAACTCAGTCCGATCATCCAAACCAGCAAGGTTCCACCTCCATAGCTACTAGTGGGCAATGCCCAAATTGTTTTTATGCACTTCAAACTTGACAGGATTAGGAAAATTCTCCTGATATAGTTACTGGTACGTTACAGATCTTTCATGATCATATTTATGCCTTGCTAGATCTAGGAGCTTTTTTTCTTTTGTTAATCCCTACATAGCAGGCGATTTCAGAGTCAATCCTGAAATTCTAACAAAGCCCTTTTCAGTCTCTACCCTAGTGGGTAAAACCATCGTAGCCCGATGGGTATACAAGAACTTCCCAGTTATGATATTTTAGAAAGTCACCTTAGTAGACTTAGTTGAATTAGAGATATTTGATTTTGATGTCATTCTCAACATGAATTAGCTTCATTCCTGCTATGCTACAGTTAACTGCAAAAACAGGATAGTTTAGTTTTAATTTTTGAATGAACCCACCCTAGATTGGAGGGGTAGTACTTCAGCTTTTAGGGGTCAGCTTGTTTCCTACCTTCGGGCATAGAAAATAATATCTAAGGGATGTGTATATCATCTTGTTCATGTTAAGGACTCTAGTTACAAAACTCCAAGCCTTGAATTAATCCCAGTTGTGAATGAATATTCAGATATCTTTCCTGAAGATCTTCTAAGAATTCCTCCAAAAAGGGAAATAGACTTCGTCATTGATCTTCTTCCAAATACTCAGCCTATATCTATTCCACCATACAGAATAGCACCAGTAAAACTCAAGGAACTAAAAAATAGCTGAAGCATCTCTTAGATAAGGGATTTATCAGGACCAGTGTTTCCCCATGGGGCACACCAGTCTCATTCTTGCACAAGAAAGACGGTTCTCTCAGAATATGTATAGATTACCACCATATCAATAAAGTTAAGGTCAAGAACAAGTATCCTCTTCCCAGAATCAATGACTTATTTGACCAACTTCATGGTGCCATCTATTTCTCTAAGATAGACCTCAGATTCGGTTATCATCAGCTTAGAGTCAAAGAGTGTGACATTCCAAAGATAGCTTTTCGTACTCGGTATGGTCACTTCAAGTTTTTGGTCATGTCCTTTGGTCTTACCAAATCCCTAGCACCATTCATAAACTTGATGAACCGTGTGTTCAAGCAGTACTTGGACACGTTCGTCGAAATCTTTATAGATGATATTCTAGTCTATTCCCGTAGTGAGAGTGATCATGTAAAACATCTTAGAACAGTACTTTAGACTCTCAGAGATCATCAGTTGTTCGCTAAATTTAGTAAGTGTGAGTTTTGGCTAAGGTCAGTAGCATTCCTTGGCCATATTATTTTTGATGATGGAATTAAGGTAGATCCTCAAAAGATCAAACCAGTAAGAAACTGGTCTAGACCTATCTCTCCATCATATATTAGGAGTTTCTTGGGTTTGGTTGGCTATTACAAATGGTTTATTGAGGGATTTTCTTCTATTGCATCCCCTATGTCTAGATTGACTCAGAAAAAGGTCAAGTTTCAGTTGTCAGATCCTTGCGAGAAGAGTTTTAGGAATTGAAAACTCGACTTAGCTCAACTCCAGTCTTAGCTCTTCCAGATGTCTAGATGGGTTTGTAGTGGATTATGACGCATCCAGAGTGGGTTTAGGTTGTTTCCTCATACAGCATGGTAAGGTCATAGCCTACGCCTCCGGACAGCTTAAACTCCATGAGAAGAATTATCCTACTCATGATCTTGAGTTAGTAGCCATAGTATTTACCTTAAAGATTTGGAGGCATTATTTATACAGTGTGCATATAGATGTATTCACAGATCATAAGATTTTTCAGTATGTCTTTTCTCAAAAAGATCTCAGCCTTCGTCAGAGAAAGTGGTTAGAGCTCTTGAAAGATTATGAGATGAGTATCCTTTATTATTTGGGCAAGGCCAATGTAGTGGCTAACACTCTCAGTAGACTCTCTATGGGTAGTGTTACTTATGTTGAAGACAGTAAGAAAAAGTTAGCTCAGGAAGTCCATCAGCTTGCTAGATAAGGCGTTCTCTTAGTTGATATAGAAGAGGGTGATATATGGGTTCAGAGTAGTTCAAAATAATCTGTAGTGTCCGAGGTAAAAGAAAAACAAGATAGAGATCCCAGCCTTGTTAAGTTGAAAGAGTCAGTCAAAGATTAGAAAGTAGAGGTTTTCTCCTAAGGGGGATATAGTGTTCTGCATTATTAGGGTTGTCTGTATGTTTCAGGTCTAGATG
This sequence comes from Capsicum annuum, assembly GCF_002878395.1. Classification (NCBI taxonomy): domain Eukaryota; kingdom Viridiplantae; phylum Streptophyta; class Magnoliopsida; order Solanales; family Solanaceae; genus Capsicum; species Capsicum annuum. The sequence goes on along the minus strand of NC_061121.1, from coordinate 124,055,504 downwards.
ACTTAAGGCAGTGAATTCTTGCAGAAGAGCATGGTGCGTGCTACTCCAGGGACCACAAAGATGTAACCCTACTTGCGGTAAATCTATTGGTGGAGTGGGATGAAGAGAGATGTTATAGAGTTTATGGCTAAGTGTTCTACATGTCAGCAAGTTAAGATAGAGCATCAAAAGCCTAGTGGGTCCATACAGGAGTTCATTATTCCTACTTGGAAGTGGAAAGCAGTGAACATTGATTTCGTGATAGGTGTGCCTCGAACTTGTCATCATCATAATTCAGTTTGGGTCATTGTTGATAGAATGACCAAGTTATATCATTTCCTTCCAGTTCATTCATCTTATTCAGCTGAGGATTACACCAAACTCTACATCAAGGAGTTGGTCGGATTATATGGTACTCCATTATCTATTATCTCAGACAGAGCTACCCAGTTCACCTCTTATTTCTAGAAAGCCTTCTAAAAGGATCTTGGTACCTAAGTCCATCTCAATACAGCCTTGCATCCTCAGATAGATGGTCAAGAAGAAAGGATCATTCAGACTGTAGAAGATATGCTAAGGGCTTATGCAATTGATTTCAAGGGAGGTTGGGATGACCACTTACCTTTGATTGAGCTTGCATACAACAACAACTATCATTCCAGTATTCAGATGGCTTCATTCGAAGCTCTCTATGGTAGTAAATGCAGATCTTCAATTGGTTGGTTTGAAGTTAGTGAGGCCTCAGTCATAGGGTCTAACTTATTATTCGATGCCTTCGAGAAGGTTCAGTTGATTAGAGAAAGACTTCGGGCTGCTCAGAGCTGGCAGAAGTCTTATGCAGATGTTTGTAGAAAAGATTTTGAGTTTAAGATTGGTGACTATGTCTTTCTAAAGATCTCTCCCATGAAGGGATTTAAGTGGTTCGGCAAGAAGGGAAAGCTTGGTCCCTAATATGTCATTCCCTTTAAGATTCTCAGTAGTTTCGGCAAGGTAGATTATGAGCTCGCATTAACTTCAGATCTAGCCTCAATTCATCCAGTCTTCTATGTCTCTTTACTCAAAAAGTGTATAGGTGACACAGAAGTTGTAGTCCCTATTCAGAGTATAGATGTTCAGAACAGCCTCTCTTATTAATAGATTCCAGTTGAAATCCTAGACTATCAGATTCATAGACTGAGGAACAAAGAAGACCCTTTAGTCAAAGTTCTTTGGCAAAATCAGTCTGTTGAGGGAGATAATTGGGAAGCGGAAGTAGATATGCGGGCCAAGTATCCTTACCTCTTCTCTGTAAACTCAGATCTAGCTCAAGGTAACAGTCTTTCTTAAGCTCATTCAGCTTCATGTCCAATATTCATTACAAACTTGATATCTAGTTTCATGCTCATGTTCCCATTATAAACTTAGTATCAGGTACCATTTCATAGTCAGTCATACATTCATGTATTGACTCAGTCATATAATCATGCATCAGACATGAATACTCATTTTGAGAAACTTAGTTCATCAGAACACTCAATCATGTATACATGAATCAGTTACACATGCATCAGATATGCATGTTCAGTGCAAATTAGTTTATCAGTTATGTAGGTCATGAGATGATGTTTCAGTCATTCACTTTTAGTTTAAGTTTTGCTTATTGTTTCCCCTCTCTGTCAGTCTCATTTGAGGACAAATGTTCTCAAGGGGGAGATATTGTAAGATCCTGTAAAGTTCTAAGTCTAAAATTCAGCTCCCTAAGCATTACAAGCTCCAACACTTCAAAATTTTAGCGAAGTGTTCAACACTTAGTCTCATTTTAAGCCTTCAAACTTCAGGGATTTATTTGATAACCTTCTCGGCCTCCGTTTTATGATTTTCAAGTTGTGTTGTGATGGAGCAAGGCAAGAGTTCATTCTGGGTGAGTTTCAGAATTTTCAAAATTAATTTAGGGCTCGTTTGGATTTTGAACCAGTAGCCAGAAGATATTAAGGGGTTCCGCCCACGGTGTATCCTTTGTGAGAAAATCAACACCAAAGGCGCCGCTCGAGGTACAAAAGGCTCTGCCAGAGGCACCACCTTTTGTGTAGCCTTTGTACCCAATTTTTCAGAATTACACTTTCGTGTCTTGAGGGTTAATTTGGTTATTTTTCCACCACTATATATATCAAAAATACGGGATTAAGGCACAAAAACACCAAAATATACTCCTTTTCATCAATTTATCTCAAGAATAAGAGCAAGGGTTTCAATTTGAAGACCCAAATCCAAGAGATTTCAGCGAAGATTGTTAAGGAACTTTCATCTAAGGTATGCATTGTGTTGATTAATGGATTCCTTCCTTCCATAAAGCTCAAGAACCCTCTTTTATATTATGAACCATGTTATTATTTTGTGGGTTGATTTGTTTATGTAATTAATGTTGTAAAATCCCCAAGTTAGGGTCTTTGTGTGTTTTTATAAAGCTATGATATCAGATGAGTTGGAAACATGTAAATTTGGTTGTTCATGATGAATAATTTTATGATTGCACCTATGCCTAAGTTGTGCGTGTAAGGTGTTTTATAAAATGCCCAAGAGATTAGAAATCATGTATTATAGCTAAATTGTGACCTAAATGACAAATGTATGCTATATCTTTATCAAAACAACGACTTCTATGATATTGTATGCATTATGAATGTTGATGAGATGTTCATGAAACTAGATTTGACGGACTTATGGCATGTTGTTATATGAATTCTCTTCCATGTATAAAATTTTGAGAACTATGTGAAGTAAGAAATCCCCAACTTATGGCACTATGAATTGTGGACTTTATTCCTATGATCATGAATTATCATGTTATGTTAGTTTCCTTCTATCAAGTCCTGGGGGTACTTGTACCTGAAAAATATAGTTGTGTGCCTAGAGCCAGTGTCATGTTTTCACGATACTCTGAGTCAAGCCTTGTTCAGTAGAATTCAGACAGTGGTGTGACTCAGGAACGTTCAGTAACTCAGTAATCTCAGTAGTATTCCATCAGTCAATGGAACTTTATGAATCTAGTCAGTTTAGTCTAGTTAATCATGTTCAGTGTCTATTCAAATGGGAGTAGGAATTAGCACCGAGTGAACCCAAGGATGGGAACACACACTGTCAGATGAGGGTGTGATTCTTAGAAGTCATCCTTGCATTCCAGAACTATGTAGCTTGCATAGATCGAGACATTAACACTGTCATATGAGGGTTGATGAGGTGGATAAGCACTGTTAGATGAGGGGCCCACCATTCTCTTTTGGAGACACTATCAGATGAGGTTTACCCACAGCTTATCTCTACCAGTGGCGCGGTATTGACACCTTTTTAATCAGGGCACAGATTGGACCCCAACTTGGCTATTATAGCGCATTAGGGGCATGTCAGTTAGATAACTTTCTCCCACAGTTTTTGTATCAGTCTCAGAAAAAGAACTCAGATAGTTCTTCAGATTTCAAGACTGTTAGATACAGTCAACTCAGATATAGTATGGAACTCATCTAGTTCTATTAGGATCAGGACTATCAGATACAATCACCCATATTATCAGACATATTAGTAAACTCATGTTATCATTGTTCAGACTCAGTAATCATGTTTTCATTATCTGACTTTCAATTATTATGTATTCATGCATGCATTCTTACGTTCATGTTAGTCACCCAGTTAGTATTGTTCATGCATATAAACCCCATGCATTTAGCCTACCTCACATGCATACCAGTATATTTAAAGCACTGATGCATTTGCGCGATGGTGTCTTATACCATATGTTAGAAGCATGAGCTCCAAAGCATCAGTAGCATCTCATTTTTCACAGTCAAAGTCAGCAGTGAGTCCTCGTCCTTCGAGGACATAATTATTACTTTATGCTATCATTTATTTCAACTAAATTTTGCTAGATGGAATTAGTTAGCTATATGTTCCTTCAACTCCATATTCAGACAGTACTTAGAGGCTTTCAGATTTTATTCAGACTTCAGTTGTTTTCGATTTATTTTTGGTGTTGATATACCATACTATTCAGACATTATTACATTATTTATGATTCAGTGTGAACCTTATGGCCATACAGCCTTTATTTCCATATTTATTCAGTATATTATGCATTGTATAAGTACAGATATCAATCATGGACTAACTTATTGTCCTTCGGGATCATGAGCACTGTGTAGCATTCTGGGTACCAGACGCGGGGCGTTACAAGTAAAGACGAATAAACCTATTGTAATGTTTAAAATATCACTCATTGGATTGTGATAGTTTATCCCTTAATCATGATGCTATATTATTCTGGTTATACATTAGGCCTAAGGAAGTGATTATGATGTTGTAGTTTTTTTGAACTTCTTATTGGGCAAAAGGATGTATTTATGATATTATTTGATTAGGTTTTGGGAAGTATTCTATCCTTGTAAAGGGAATGATCGTAGTTTATAAATATATATCGACGCTTATAATAGTATTGTTTGAACACTAGTGATGGCATGCTTAGATTCAGTAAAATCATGATCACTTAAATGGTAAATGGTATAATCCCAACTAAAATATGGTTTTGTGACACTTTTCCTAAGAAAAGGGTTTCTTCCCACTTTTTTATTTTAAAATAGATTTTCCTATTATGGTATTTGTACCATTTTAATGAATAACTTATGAGCCTTTAAGACAAATAATGATGTTCTTAAATATTTGATCGAGATATATTCAGGTCTATAATTTTTCTACTACTATTTACCTCGGTTATGAGAGATTTTGACCCTTTCTACACTCCTAGGATGATTTAGTCTCAAAGTTTACCCCTGGCAATGTATTTATGGCTTTACAGTCTTTTAGTTATGATTCTATTTGTGCACTTATGTATGTATATATATACATATATCTCTGGTACTGAATGAATAGATGATTAACAATAATATCGATTATATCAGTCCCAATTCAAGTCCAATAACTGATGAGGATATTGATCATATATGTTCTGGTTCAAGGCCAATAAATGATGATAATATTGATAAGATGTATTTATACACTGTGTTACTTTATGGTATTCTATTTGGTTATGGTATCATAGATTATATCTTGTAATTCATACTTGTATACACATTGCTTATGACCAGTATGTGCCTATATCTATCAGCATTGCAGGGGGATGCATAGGTATAGGAGATAAGTATTGCTTATGGTGTCTTGTGTGTTGATTAAATCTTCTGGGCCTATGGTAGTGGGGGCATACGAAAGGGCAAGTTAAGCATTGTTTGTCCGGACTAGCCTACAACCTTTTATTGTTATTTTATTACTATTATGGTTAGTTTGTAACAGGTTAATTATTGGATTGATATTGACATTTGAGGTATGATTCTATTTTTTTATATTTAATTTATATTATTGTGCATGGTTATCCATTGGTTGGGCAATATGATTTTAGACCTTAACACTCATGACCCCTTTCTTTACAGTTGCTTTATTATGGATAGTTATCTCATATTTAGATGTATGGATTAGAGACCTTGATTATTTTAGCACTAGTTCCTACTATGATTCAGAGGCCTAGAGATGTTAGTGTGATAATTTAGTTTTTACCCTGAGTTAACCTTGTTTATAAACATATATATATCTATCTATATGTTACTATGGTATTACCATATATCCTTACCCTTATTTATTCATGTGGTATATTCATTTCTTGGCCTTGTATACTATTATATATCCTCTCTTTGCTTTTTATTCGAATATTGGGAAATGATATATGGTATAGTTTTAAGGTTCCTGAGTATGAATAGAAGGGGATAATTCATCCTTAATACCTCCTTAGCCTTATTATGTCAGTTTCTCTATATTATCTTATTAGGTTTATAATACCATTGTTGGATATATGAGTACATTTTTGCATACATGTTATGTTTATGTGTATCATCATTGGAGCTTAGTAGGTAGTTATCTATTGAATACCACACATTTGGTACTCATACTACACTTCTGTAACCCGCAAATCATAGTATGGGTTAATACCATTTTTGTGTGCATCATTTAGAGCAGGCATGGTTCAGAGACATAGGTTGAGCGCCCAGCATTCAATGTATTATTTTCCTCCCTCTTATTTACTAGACTAATCTCTATGTTGTATTCAAAGAAGGTTGTATTTATATATTCATCTAGTACTTCAATTTGTATCCTTATTAATAGTAGAAGATATTGTGTTGATTCTATCAGGTTTTGGGACTAAATTATGTAATTCAGTCTTTGTTTCATCTATTCTGCGTTCTTTCATAATCTCTTAGTGTTCCATTACTAGTAGTTCGAGACTATGGGTTGGCTTACCTATTAGAAGGCTAAAGTAGATGCCATCATAACCTGAGAATTTGGGTTGTGATAAATTGGTATTAGAGCCTATGTTTACCGATATATTGGTACAAAACCTAAGTGCTAGTAGAGTCATGCGGATCGGTGCGAAGATGTCCATAACCTATCTTCGGGAGCCTATAGGGAATTTATATGAAACTTTGTTCTGGACTCCTTGTTGTCTGTCCATGATTTTATGAGCCTCAAATGCACTCTTTGACTTTATTTTGTCCTAGATGGACAATGCAAGATTGTTGATAGATACATACAAGACTTTTACATGTGTTCCTAGAGCTTTATTACAACATTAGATTAGAGAGTCAGAGATGGATGTAAGAAACTTAATATCAGTTAAAGAATTTGGGGTCAACCCAGGCTCCAATTGAGTTTGTAATTGCTTCAGCCTTTCAATATTCCGTATTAGGTATTTTGAGACTCTTTATGGATACATCATAGCTAGGAATGACATCCAATTTACCTAGTAGTTCTCAGGCCAGCGTTGGATTTTTTGGCATTCAACACGGTCCCCTGTCGATTTCAGAGTATGAGATTAGGTTTCTTAAGTTGGTCAAGCATATTTCTATGCTATATCCTTCGGAGATTGATATGGTGAGATTGATATGGTGCATGGATTTATTATAGGATTAGCATTGCCAATCAGTTTGGCGATGGAGCATTTGATAGCAGCAGATTTTTTCTTCTCTCAGGTTGTTGATCAGGTGAGGTACATAGAGAGAGCATGTATTGAGACTTATAGAGGTGATGGTCTATGTCATTAGTACAGTTTTATTGGTATTCCATCTAGGACTGAGGGTCCTTATGGTTGGGGTCTACTTCTCTTGCATCATATTAGTCCTATACAGGTAGTATTTTAAACTTTTGATGGCTCTCAAGTTAGTCATGGTGATCACAGTGGGCAGAGTTCTCATCGAACCTTGTAGAGTATTTGGTATGGTCCTTTTGATTATGGGGGCCATATTAGATCAAGAGGGACAACAACTTGGAGTATTTCAAGAGTTTTCCATAGTTGCGGTGAGATTGATCATTGGTGTAAAAAGTGCCCCAGGCGTAAGTTAGTTGCTCAGACAGAATTAGCATATGTTCCCTGCTAGCGTAGAGCTCTTGAGTTGTTTTATGATTGCAGTAAGTATGGTCATTTCGATAATATGTGCCCTCATCATTAGTAAGTCAGCTAGTATGGGTCAGCTAGTATTTCTTGCCAGGTTAGGACTTCAGGGGCTTTCTAAGACTGTAGATAGAGCAATCACTGGTCTTGAGAGCGTCCCTATCATGAGATTATTTATCATTAGCACGTTCAAATCAGCCTCATAGTTTTGTAGCCCCATCAGTTGGAGATAGTGCACTTAGCACCTCAGTGCATGATTTAGTTAGTCAGTTTAAGTTTGGACCCAGTTAAATTTGTTCTCCCTTAAACCCATCAATCATGTGATTTATGATTTCACTGTGACAGGTGCGCTTTTATTTCTCGCCTTACCTCTTCATCTATGTGTATTGGGGTACTCGTACCTCTCGATGATTATATACCTTTGTTGGTTTATATTAGTTGTTATGTACCTTGATATAGAGTTCATTATTATATGGCTACCCCCAATTTCCTTTAGTAGTGGATAGAGTTGATCGGTACTGATATTTTCTCCCTATGGGTGTAGCATTTGGGTTTGAGTCCTATTTACCTTGGTATGTTGGCCTTATTGTAGTCCTAAAGAGGTACTTGCTATTGATTTTTGTTCTTGGTACTGCCTATTCAATTAAATATATGTTTATATATCTATGGTTATTATGGGTATTGTTTGATTTTATTGATCCTCTTTCGGTAGATAAATAGACTATTAGTATCTAGTTAGAATTCCCTTCTTTGCAGTTCTTATTCTTTGGCTTGGGCAGCTAGATTAGTTTGAGGATTCCTTACCTGTAGCGAGGTAAGGTTGGTCATTTTCCCTTTTTAATATTTGTTCTATATTGATTATGGAAGTCGATTATGCAAATAAAGGTAAGATGACCTTCCATGGTTCTATTATAGTTCTAGAGTTGGTAATTTGGTTATATTGACTGTTCTTGAGTTTGGGATTCTTGGACTAGCCTCCTGTGTTGTGAAAGTTTTTGCATCATCTATCCCTCTCTATGTTGCCCATTTCTTAGATTGACCAATTTGGGGTTCATTCTTCTAATCTGACTAGTTCATCGTTTGATAGTGGATTTGATATCGATGTCGAGAAGTCTTGGAATTGTCCTTCTGGTTTGTTGGGTTGTTCTCCTAGTGATGGTTTGCTCTCAATATTGGAGTGGATTTGTGTCACGACCTAAAAATCCAAGGGTCGTGATGGCACTTGTCGCTGAGAACCTTGACAAGTAAGCCCATCAAACAAACTAAATACAAAAGAGAAATTAATATTCAAAACCCAAGGCAAGGCTCCTAGAACGAAGCCAAACCATATCAACATAACGAAAGTGGAAACAAGCATAGATAATAATGCCATTACTCCCAAAACCTAGTTTCAGAGCATAAGAACTGGTAGTACAACTCAAGAAAACACACTACATAGGAATATCTCTATCTTCGAATAGTAATAAAGACATAGTCTAATAAGAAAAGGTAGTAGTAGACTCCAAAGGCATGAAATCCATCGCTACCTCATAAAGCTTCAAATATCACCCGAATCAACCAATGTGAGGCGCATCCAAACCAGGATCTGTATCGAAAGGGCACAATAAGACTGAGTATGGTCCACTTGTACTCAGTAGGTATCATAGGCAAACTGAGCAAAGTATATAATAAAACATAAAAAATGCACACTAAGGGCACACCGCCTGCAATTAGAAAATGTCCCACAATGGTAGCCCACACTACTTGTACTAACAGTTCTATAATAATCACATATATTGCAACAAACACTAAAAAGGACTAGAATTATACATTACACCACATACAAGTATAGCACAGAAAAACAACATATACGAGAACATCAAGTACAAGTAAAGGAAGATATAACAAAAGGATAGGTAACAAGTCAAGACAGAAATACAATCATATCACAAGCATAATAAAATAATACAATGGAAAAAATGATAATGATGATGATGATGATGTAATGAACGAGGTCATCGCACAACCTCCGAGACTGTAGAACAACTTTCTTAGACAACAATGGAGATAAAGTTTCCTGACGTTGGACCAATGGGAGGTTCATCAACCCATATACAATCTATATCCATATCGCCTCCCAGACACATCCCATGGGGAGCATTTTATATGATGTCACATTTTCAGTTAGATAAAGCTAGTGTTTCTTAGTGTTTCAAGTATTTCCATAGTGGTACCAATGTTTTAGAAATCTACAATACATGTTGATGTAGTGCTCACAACCAACCACAATGAGAATTTTCATATCCAACCAATATACCAACCAAGTGAGACAAATATCCATTCAGTATTTCCAACCATTCATGAAAACGAATATGATTCACATACCAATAAAGAATGAACACATCACAATACACAATTGGAAAAACAATAGGTCTTTCATCAAACAAGATACAATTATTGTCATGCATATAGGTTGTCCATATCACATAGGACCCCACACGGTCACTCATAGCATATAATATCCCAAAATGACCAAATATGTCACATATAGGTTCCCACACGGGCACAACACAATAAGATAATCATTTTTCATGATTAGTTCACACACCCTTGATATGCTTTTATATCAAAATGAACTACCCAGCTCAGTTTGAAAGAAGTTAAGCCATAATTTGCCACGAATGTTGAGAAACTGAAGTAAAATCCTTCAATCACAAATTCTCACTCCTCATGAGTAGTCTCAAAATAAATTAAAATATGCTAATATAGAATCTATGAATCAAAATAAAGTCAACTATACCCATATTGACCATTTTTAAGTTGGGGTTAAAATAGACCCCCAAAATAGGCTTTTCAACAAAGAAGGGTAAGATTATAATTATATTTCAAAAATATATTTCCTATAATTTTAGGACTCTACATCTAAAAGCCAAAGTGAAAATGAGTTAAAAACAAGGTCTAGATCGAAGAAACACCATTTTCAAGCTTTATTGAGTAAAAATCCCCAAAATACATTTAAGAATCGAGAATCAACGTTGTTTTAAAGACGAAATTGAGGAAAGAGGGATAATTATAGGATTAGAAACTCACACAAGAGGAAAAGCTTTAAAATTGGAGTTTAAACCGGAGACATACAATTTTTAGGCCATACGATCCAAAATTTCCAAATTCCATACTTTAATCCAAGTTTAAAACATGAAATAGATTATAAATATTGAAGAAAATAATTGAAATAGGTGTTATGAAGCTTACCCAATCTTAGAAGTGGATAAAATAACTCAAAAATATGAAACCCTAAGCTCCAAGTCTCAAAAATAGTGAAAAATAGAGAGACATGGGTATTTATATACCTAGGATTCATGATCTCAGACCAGGTGTTGCGATTGCGATACCTGATTGACACGGGTATCGCAATCGCGACACTTGACCTACATGCCTAATCACGGCCGCGGTAGTAACTTTGTGATTGTAGGTATCACGATGCAAACTCGAGCTTAGCCATGACGGGTATCTCAACTCCAACAAGGATTGAAGACCACCCCTTTTTCCTAGTCAAACAATATATAATATAAGTATAGCAGCAAAATTTTGAAAATATCACAAGATAGATAAGTATGACTCAAATAAAGTCTAAGAATTCAAAAACCAATCGCGAATCCACAGTAATGCACAAAGCCTATAACCAAAACCATATCATTCTAAGTTGGGATATGCCCCCAATGATAGCTAAAAAAAGAAGCCAATCGGTACTCTATGACATAAGGAAATATGACTTTAAAATGATAAACCTTTCAGAGAATAGAAGCTCACAAGTTCAAAGCTGAAAACTGATAACTCAGAAATCTATCACTGTTTAGGAAAAATAGAAGTGGCTTCGAACCCTGCATCGCATGGAAATACAATATTCAAAGACGGTTAGTGGGATGAGCACTAGCATGTAAATCAGGAAAGGGATAAATTAATGTCATAATCAACAGTTCAAAATCATTCAAATCCAATGCAAATAATCAGATGCATATACATACATATATCACATGCTGGGATAGTAAATGTGACTTAGAATGAAGTAAAACATTAGCCTTGACTATGTATCTTAACCATCATAAAAAGGCACCCATAGGCTATATAGGTTCATCTCCCCTTACTAGAAGGTCCTTATAACATGTGAGATGCATAAACCGAATGTATTAAGGAAGACCAAGAAATGCCCCAACCCTACATCAGTCCATGATACAAATACATCAATAATGTAAACTAGGAACACGATCATCAAGACCAAACCTCATGTCGACAAACATGAGTTTCTAGTACAAGTCATTCAAGACCCATACCTTCACGGCTTAGCTACATAGCCCCAATTAAGATAAAATTAAAACAAGTTTCACATAACCAATTCATTAACCACAAAATTATACATTAAGGAGAACCACAGGTGTCGTCATACTATTCGCTTGCAAGCTTATAATTATGCCATTATAATTCCATTAACTTTAGGGAATGCCTCGGCCCGCTTTATTCATTAATTTGATTTAGAGAAATGCCTCTACCTTTTTTAGTTTATCAAATCAACTCAGGGAAATGCCTCGACCATCGAGGTTTTAATATTAGTTAAAACATGAATAACAAGGCCTTAAGAATCCTTATTAAATCTTATACTATTCATGCAATACAATAGTATAGATGATCAAGTCAAATCATATGGCAAATCCATATTTCAAAACCTATTACACAAATGGGTTCAGAGAACACAATTTCCAAACTAATTTCAATACCAATATCATCAAATTAGGGGAATACCTTGACCCGCCCTTCCCATTAACCATACCATGCACCCCAACGGGTTTCAAAATATATAATAAAGCATGAACAATTTCCTTAAATCCATGGGAAAACAATTTAAGCAACAATCATTCAAAACCCCTCAAACCCATATTCAAACACCATAATTAAATTTATATGGTAACACTTTAAACATAAGATTTCAATAAAATAAACTTTGGGGAAGAGTAACATGCATTGAACACACAAGGATTCATAAGCAATTGGGAACTTAGAACTCAAAAGATGAACGTATGACGAAACCCTTGAGATTTCTTTATTTTTGTGTTTAAGGGTGGAATAATAGCTTTTGTGTCATGGAAACTGATGGATATAGGTTCATATTGTATTTAAAGGTTGTTAATAGGTGAAAAGAACTTATTACCCCGTATACTATGAGAAATAAAATAAGACAACAAGAATTTTACATAGCAGCATAGAATAGACCTTATTGTGGAGGTTAACTTCTATGCCACATTTCTTATCATAGATATTATCTACCGTTACATGCTAAAATTGTGGACCCTCGCTAGTTCTTTAGAAAAATGCTCATAACTTTTTGTTCGGGTCTTGGAGTAAGGCAAAATTAGATGCATTGAAAAGAGAACTCAATTATCATTAATTTTGTAGGTCTTAAGCCAAAAAATTCAATATATTCTAGAAGTTATACACATTAAAAGTTGATTCTTGTTCAATCAAATACCAAAATTTGATAAAATCAAAAGTTCTTAACTCAACTTTGATCTAAGTGTTTCCTATGAACTAAAACACCTTGAGTTTTTTCCCTTGGAAATTTTTTGTGCTTTGACCTCACTTTACTAGAGATGACTCACCATATGAGCCTTACGGTGTAGGTAGGGGTCAAGTAACCCTAGTCATAAGGAGACCAGTGAATGGTGGTTGGGTTTCTGTTATGGTAACGACTTGATGGTACGGGTCGTAAGTCTGGTGTCGGGTTAATATTTCATCAAATTGGAAACTTAGTGACTAGAATTTTCTCTAAGTATGAGTGGCTCACTAATTTCCATGAGGATAGGTTATGAGTCATTGTGACAAGTTGTATATTGTCAAGTGTCAATCCCTTAGGATTGTATCTTGGGTACGATTGGACCATACGAGTCGTATAGTCTGGTCACGATTGGGGGTCAGGGAGTCATATGGTGGATAGTGTATTGATGTCTAACTCAGTCTTTTAGTGATGACTCAATGGTATGAGTCATATGTTGTGTTCACAAGTCACGAGGTTGACTCGTAACCACCTACAGTAATTATTTAGTTTTAAGTTAGAGACATTTTGGACATTTCCCCTTTTTAACTCTCTTTGATACCATGACATAAAACACCTTTGGGGACTTTATTAAGCTATTATTCCCAATCAAATACTCTTAAGAATCTCTTAAACTCTCTGTTCAAGAAAGAGGCTAGGGTTTCTTCAAGATAATCAATTAAGTCCTTCAAGGGTGGTTTTCATTCTTCTTTCTTGTTATCTAAGGGTGGTTTCCATTCTTCTTTCTTGTTATGTAAGGCATGTTGCTCCTCTCTTGTATTTATTATACAAAGAGCATGTGTTTTAATGTATGATTTTCATGACATTGTTATGGTTTGAAATTATGGTTGGGGGTTTTGGATTTTCATGGTTGAATAATATTTCTTATGGTTTAATTATGTTTTATTTCACATTTAGTATGATTTTGACATTGTGGGATGAATGTTAATTGTAAATGGATTTTGGGGTATTATGGATTCACAAATTTATTGGTTATGGTTTTGAAACTTATGTTCCCTCAACCTTTTTGTTAAAATGATAATGAGAATTATTTTGTCATATAGCTTGACTACTCTTGATATCTTTGCATTAAATAAATGGTAATGGAACCTGAATTGGTCTGGTTTGATTTTAAATTGTTTGGAAAGGCCTATGTGGCCATGGTTTTTATTTAATTGGAAACTTTGGAGTCAATTCGATTTAATGGTTTTGGTATGGCATAAAAGGATAGGCTTGCAAGCCCTAATTTTTGTATGACGATACCAGTAGTTAATGCCTAAATAAAGACTCGTTGTTATATGGTTGGAATGTGTAATTGGTTTTAATATGGGCTTAAAAGGGTTGTGTAAGAAAGTCGTAGAAGGTGGAGGTCCTAGAGGGACCAATACTGGTAACTCATGTTTGTCGATGTGAGTCTGGGTCATGGTGACCATGTGCATGATGTAACAATTTATATTTTGGGGGAATTACTAGTCATCTTAGGTTTTTCTCCAATTCGTGTGGCTAACATGCACCATGTCCCTTTCAACAGAGGGAGTTGAACCAATATAGCACGTGGATAGACATTAAGATAGTAGAGCTACACAGCCCAGGTAAAGGTTTTAAAGGCATGATAAACCTAATTCCCTATCCCAACACATTATATATATATCTATATGTATATGTATATGTATATGTATGATTGCATATTGTTATTTGATTTGGTTTTAAATAATGCCATTATTTTATATTTATCCCTGAGTACATGCAAGCATTCATCCTCTAACCGTCTTTGGGTGTTCAGTGCCCATGTGATGTAGGAATCATCCATACTACCATTTCTCCTGCTCAATGACTTAGATTTGGGGATAGCTTTGAGTTGGATTGAAGTAGTGAGCTTTCATACTTGAAAAGACTCCATTTTATGCTATGGACTTCTTTTTATTATTTTTGTTTCTTGGATTTTGGTTTTGGCTATGGTCGGGGGCATGTATAGATTGGATGTTACTTGATTCTAGTTAGAGGCTTTGTCGGATTACTATGGTCATGGGTAGTGTTGGTATTGGTATGAGCCTTGGTATTAGTATTGACATTTGAGTTTGCACTAGTGGGATATTTGGTTGAGGTTTTTGGATTATGATTATAGACTTTATCTAATGTCTTGGTATTATTATTGTTTAGCCTTGTTATATGTTTGGAATTTATCTGACATAGGGTGTGGGTTGGTTATGGTTAGGTATTAGGGATGGTCTCTGCTCCTAGTTGGACTTGAGATTGCCGACACGACTAGGCCCAGGTTTGTGTATCAGAGACCTAGGTTCATGGTTAATTGGGAGTCTACAAAGCCATATTGAATAGAGTCTCTTTTAAGGGTTAAAAGCGTGTCACACTCATAAGGGAGAGGATACAAGGCATTTAGGAATGTTTCTCTTTCTTTGTACTATTTTTGAGACGTAGAGTCTAAGGTCGTGAAATATTATTTAATTCCTATTTATTCTTTTTTCAGATCATGCCTCCCAGATGCTTTAAAGCTCAAAAAAAATCCTCTGTCCAACCCGAGGACAATATTAATGGGACCCATCCTACTTATGGGGTCTAGACCCAATCTAGGGATCCAGTTTATGATTTCCCTTCTAGACTTCCCCAGTTTCTCCATTCCTTCTCGAGCCCCTCAAGATGATGTGATGAATGTTAAGTTTTGTCAGTCTATCCATATATTGTCATAATTAGTAGTTTCTCAAGTTGACGTGTAATTTTGTTATCCATCTACTAAGGCGATAAGGATTGGCCATTTCATTAGATTGCATCCTCCAACCTTTATTGGTGTTAAGGTAGAGGAGAATCCTCAAGGTTTTCTAGATGAGATGAAAAGATCATCCGTGTTATGCATGCCACAGATATGGAGGGCATAGGGTTTGTTGTCTACAAGCTAAAAGGTGTAGCTGATAACGCTCACCTATACCATTTAAATTGGTAGAAGATGATCATTGTCAATAGCTAAACTTATATTGAAGTTGAATTCACGAGGAGAAAAATTAGATTTCTAATAATTGGGGAGGTAGCATATGAGTTGGCTGTCCCTCCATCTTTTTCACCCTTCCATCTAGTTTTTCATGTATCTATGTTATGGTCTTATATTCCAGATAAGTCTCACATGCTTCAGTGGGACTCAGTTCAGTTGAATAAGAGGTTGACCTTTATAAAAGAGAATGTGTCTATTTTGAACAGAGATGTCAGGAGGTAGAACTCTAGAGATATTCATATAATTAAGGTTTAATATCAAAACCGACTAGTCAAAGAGGTTACCTGGGAGATCGATCATGATATGATGACTCCCTATCCTTTCCTATTCGAGTCTTTGGGTACTTCTTGACCCTTTACTTTCACAGACAAAAGTCCTTTTTAGTAGTGGATATCATAATGACCCTCCAGGTCATTTCCCTTATTTTCACGCTCTTTCTCTATTTAAAGCTTTCTTATAGTTGTCCCAAGTCATTTATGACTTACTATGATAGATAGTTTGGTTATCGAGAAGTACACTTTGGTTTCTAGAGTCATTTCCCTAATTTAGAGCTTTTAAAGATAAGAAATGGTTCCCGAGCCAAAATCTTAGTCCAAAAACTCAAATTCTATTTCTTATAGTCTCGTTACCTCTTGAGCATAAATGTTAGGCTATGGGGACCCTTGGTTGGAGTCCCAAAATTTCCATACTTGATTTGGGCTATTAGCTGGAATTTGTCTAAAATAGCCTCTTGGGGTGTAGGACCTACTTTTTCTCAAAATGACCCTGGATGGAAATTTAGAGGGCATTATTGAGTCTGGAATGTCAAATTTTGTAGAGTATCTTAGTTTATTTATAAACACAAGGTTCCAAGACAATACCAAGCACCCGATCGAAGTCTGTTGGGACTTGTTGAACTTGGCTGGTGCCAAGTATTTGGTACAGCTGGTTAACCGAACAAGAGACCACTTTAGCAGTATCCTCTTTAATGAAAGTTTATTTAGCATCCTTGGGATAATTTATCAGAGATTGTCTAGACTAGGCCTTGCCACTTTACCAAACCTTGGGCGTTTTAGCGATCATTTAGCCGCTAAAGCAGCCATCACTGGTATATCATAAATAGTTCCTACTTCATTTTTAGCTTTTATTCTAACTGTTAAGCCTCCATCTTAGACCATTGTAAGATTTAAATTGGTGAGGTATCAAGTGTTTGAAATTGGTTTTAGCTCAAGAAAGTGATTTGGAATGTTTTTGCATTGTTAACTCATAAGTAATAGCTTTAATTTTCACTTAAATTAGCATTTTAATTCCTTATTTCTCTAGATTCTCTAGGGATGATTTTGGGGTGGTTTGACCTCGAATTTATCTTAACTTATGTGGAAATTGATCCTTGAGCTGAGTGGGATGTTGTGATGGTTTTAATTTCGTAATTCTGTAAGCTGGCCCCATGTGGAATTTTTTAGTCCAATTTCTGACCTATAGAATTTACAAATAATATGAATAGCAATTTTCTTGTCTTGATGCATAGATCATTATTTTGATAGCATTACATCTTTCATAGGCTTCTCAAAAGGGGAAAGTTCTAGTGTTGAGAATTCAGTAAGTATTGGATGGCGTTCAGGTTGGCTAGATTTACCCTATTTTTGGTTGAGCTTAATTATCATATTAGCATATTATTGTTCTAGTTTTGGGTGGATAGTTTTACTTTGGCTATTATTTTACCCTTTTTCATCATGTTTAGGATATTAAGGCCTTTTTTGGAAGAATTTAGGCATATTTCCCCATAATATAGTGTATTATAATCCTTTAGGACTAGAATTAGTGCTCATAGTACCTTGGGATGGGATTTGGAAGGCTTAGACTATATTTGGATAGGTCTTTCCTTAGGTTGGATTAATGAGACCCTATAGTTGGCCCCACTACCTCTTTTAGATAGAATGACAAAAATAAAGCTCTTTTAGGCTTAGTTAGACTTGTAATGTCTACCTTAGGCTATTATCTTGGGTTGGGGTTGACTTATACCTGATTATTCACCCATTTAGATTCTTTTCCTAGGTAAGGTAGTACCTGACCCTTGACTGCACGTCCTTGACTTATAAAAGGAAACTTATTGGCCTTAGCAGATGTAGCAACTAGAGATTGAACTTAGTGATCTAATGTTCTCAAGATAGGTTGAAATCCTTGGTCTTTTGATAGTTTTTCAAAGATTAGGTATTTATACATTTATATTTATATTTTAGTTCCAATTCAAAGTCTGGCATATGCTCTATTGCTACTATCATGAGTTTGGGCATGGGTATGGCATTGGTTTAATGGTTTTTGTTTGCTACTTATGGAATCAGCTATTATGGATACGGTTGGTTACTTATGTGTTTTGGTTCGAGTCTGGCATCAGACTATGACTATAGTTTGGGAATTTTGGTATTAAGTATGGTTATTACTGGGAGATATTGCGGTTGTACTAGGTTCTATTATAGGAGTTCTAACGGTTTCATATGGATTATTTGGCCTCTTTCTAGTAGCCATTATTCTCGATTAGAGCCAGTGTCTAACCTCTCATTATTCTCCACTGGTGTCGATTCAAGCTTGGCATATACTATCATTATGGGTCTAAAATTGGAAAGTTATTTGAGATTAGCACTGTTAAAAGATATTTTTATTTCTTACCTTAGATTTCTTCTTGTTTGAACCCACTGAGCTTATGAGGGCTCGATAGGGTAATTTGTCTTCTTGTGGGTGCCTTTTTGAATTATGCAAGCCCACTTAGGTTATAGTTAGTGCTTTGCTTTTATTTTTGAGTTATATATATATTTCCTTTATTTTATTTCCTAATATAGCTCAATATTTATATTTCTACCCCTTCTGCTATTGATTTTGCTTACACTTGCATACTTTATATTTATACTTTTATTATATTTGAGTTCAGTTGATTGATGGTACCAACTGAGTATTGTTGCGTTGGTACTCATACTATACTTTTGCATTTTTTTCCAAATGCAGATCCAAGAATGAGCCATCAACATTGATGTTATCCCTGGGCCTTTCTATTGATCTGGAGATAGGGTAAGCTTTTTAGAGTTCAGAGCTATTTCTTCTCCATCTACTAAGTTACAGTCTTTTGTATTTCTGAGACTACTATGTATATATGTATATTTTGGATATTTGATAGTACTATTCTTTTTTGTTATTGTGGCTCTTATATCGACCTTAACATGTCTTGGAAGGGATTTATTTTATATATTTTGTCCTCTTCCCCCTCTTGTACAGTATATTATGTATGTATATCTCTTTGCTTTTATTTATATTATTATTGTTGTTGGTTCTTTTTTCTTCCCACTCTATATTCTACTCGTTAGTCCATTATTTGTCATTTTGAGCTATGGCTTGTCTTTCCTACTTATGGGTTAAAGTAGGTGCCTGTATGACCTAAGAAAATGGGTTGTGACATAACGTATGTTATGTTACATAACATATGTTACGTTACATAGACAAAAATATTCTTTGTTCTTGTAATTCTCTGGAGATTTGAGCAAATTGTTTAGTTTTAGAAGATGATTTGAATATTGAATTCATCTATTATGGGAATAATCTTCATATATGATTTCTATTATTGTTATTTTCTTCTAAAGTAATGAGTAGCTAAAACCCCATACTAGGGTTGTGGCATCTATGATAAATTAACCTCTTTAGGGTTGTTAACAAAATAAAATCAATTAGTGCTTAGGCGTGTATTATCAAATCATTTTCTTTAAATAACTTCTATTGGTTGCAAGTAGTAGAACATGTCTTAGGGTTAACTTTCTTGAGAAACAGGTTAAAACTAAGAAAAGATTCAAGAATAAGGATTTGGAATTTCCAATTTTTGTTTAATTGCTAATGTTGTAGCAAATTAGCCAATTTAGGGTAATTATTGCGTTTTGTAATCTCATCACTTGTAGTTCAAAGTATTCGAGTGAAACTCCTCTAGATAGGTTGAGAAACATTAAGGTGGAGTGAAAGAATCAAGAACCATGCGTGCTCTGCTCTAGCAGAATTTACTATCATTAGTGATCTGGTGGTGTTATGATGTCATGATGATCACAAACCTAGTTCTATTTTATTTCTTGAATTAAATCTCTAAAATTTTGATATTTATTATTTAGCATAATTGCAAACTAGCAAAAACTTTAGTAAACAAACTCCCTCAAAGGAAATAATTGACTAGAAGTCCATTTAACCGCATAAGGCTTAGTTTACACCTTATTCCCTATGGAATTCGACCCCAACCTAGTTGTGTTATATATTTGACAACGTCGTTTTCTAATTCTAAAAGAAGTGTAATTTGGGCGTATCACTCCATGACGGGGGCCAAACTATTTACAGTAGATTTGGAACAATTGAATTTGTAGGTGACAAGAGTATGCATTATGATTTAACCTTATTTTAGATCTGATTTACTATCATCTCAATTAGTAGGTGCTAATGGAAATCAGCAAAAGTATAAACTAACAAAATAAGTAAAATAAAGTAAATAAATCCAGGTGAGCCTAATAAGAATATGAGGGAGTTTTAGATATATTGCAGACTATCTAGTTATGGACTAAGCAAGTTTATCACTAGCTAGATAACCAGAAAGGAAAAAATCCTTGAAGACCAAGTAAGCATTGTATTGAAAAACAGAATGGATGTGTCAATCCTTTTACAAGTCAAGAGGGGAAGCTATTTATAGATTACAACATTAGGGCTTGGCTAATTATAATTCGACTAGAGACTTAAAGGGATAAAAACCTATGCCTTTTGGCCACATTTTTTATCAGTTAGTAGGCTAGATAATATTCATGCACAGGTCAGCTTCGTACAAGCTCGTCTACATACCAGAGTGGCTTGACAAATTTGTCTCCTATTTTTCCCTTCTTCCATGTCACTGGGTGGTGATCCGCTAAGTCATTATCCCTTATGAGAAGGCATTTCTAGTATTGTTAACTCAGGAGAAGCTTCTTGTAGCTTCTGAACTCATTGTCATGATGGATATTTACGCTGTCTCTCTTTAATGTACCACGTGTTTCTAGGCAGATTTTACCCCATACAAATATTCTCTAAAAGAACTTTTGAGAAGTACTACTATTAAAAAATAATTTTCAATATAAAGAATTGTTAAAATCTTGGCCAAATAGACCATAACTAGGAAACTATAAATAAGTGATCATGCACTTAGAATACTCTTTCCTTTCTATATTCGAACAACACGATATTATAATCTCTATTCTTTTTTAAATTATATAGAGCCAAAAGTTTTCAAATATTTTAAGGAGTTTAGTTTTAACTTTTCATTTGTTGCTAATGAATTTACCTCCTAAGTAGCTTCTAGCATTGTTTGATTGCTACTAAAGTCAGGAATGATCATTCATTTTTATTTTGCATTTAAAAATTTTGTTTACATGAATCTATTTTATATATCAGAATATGGTGTTCACATTCTGCTTGTGTTATACCTTTGTATATGTTTGAACTCTACTCTTTTGTTTACGGGTTCGTTGGTTATTTTTATTTTAAGTTGGCAAGCTTTGGAGATTCTTTCTAATAACCATTACATTATTTTCAAAATATTATGGATTAAACTATTAAAGTGTTCTTAAGCACTTTTTAAAGCAAAAATAACAAAAAAAAAATTAAGTCACAAGTTAGAATTTGTAACTTACTTTATGACTTTTGGCTTATAATCATAAGTTATAAGCCAATCAAAATAGGCTCTATGTCTTAACAACCTCATATAATTATTCTCTGCAAAAAATTGACTTGAGATACTTCCTATACTTATTATGATGAACCCTTTAATCTTTATCGATAGTACAATCCTTTTGTCCTTCCTTCAATGCTTCAAACTTTTCTCAGCTATGGACATTATGAATTATTTACAAAATGTATGGACATTATTGGTAATTGTTAATGTACTTTATTGATATCATACAATCTTTCCCACAACGAACAAGTCATGTAATGATCCACGTTAATCATACATAGAAACTTGAATATATTATTCTTGTATAGTTATTTATTCAAATATTTCTTTAGTAATATTGATAATATTTTGCATAAAGTAATGTTTAATATAGTGGTTGTTAGATCAGTTTTGTTTAATGGGGCGAAGTGTTAGCAATCATGAACTCTCATGTTCAGAAGGTTGAACTAACAGAAATGAATATGTAGCGATGGATGGATGGATGGGCATATACTAGGATCCATAAGATTAGGAATGAGGATCTCTAGGCTAAATTTAGAGTGGCCTCCGTGGTTGACAAGATAGGGGAAGATATTGAAATAGTTTGAGCATGTGAAAACGAGATGTGTGGATGCCTCAGTGAAGAGGTGTGAGGGGTTGGATATAGTGGGGATAAGAAAAAGCAGAGTTGGTCCAAAGAAGTATTTGAGAGATGTGATTAGGAAGGACAACATCTTTAACTTATCGAGTACATGACAGTAGATAAGGATGTTGAAGTCGCAGATAACGATAGAAGTTTTGCAGGTAGTGTGGCCTTTTTATGTATATGGCTTTATGGTAGTGTCGAGCACATTACAGTATTAACCTATTCAGGTAGCCTTTGGCTTTTGGTACATCTTTATTACATAATATGTTAAATGACTACTTTATGTTATATGTTATAGTTCCTTGAACATAAGTTCCTCACAACTTTGCTACATCATGTATATCTCCACTACTATTTTTCAATTACTATTTCAATTTTTTCATTTGAGTTGAGGGTCTTTTTGAATAAGCCTCACTACCTCTAAAAGGTAGTGGTAAGGCATGTGTATAGTTTACCCTCCCAAGCCCCACTTTGTGAGATTTCATTAGTTATGTTATTGTTGTGTAATGACCATCTAGGTTATTTTCTTGATTTTCATGCATATGCAGCATTTTGAACTTTCCTACAGTTGCTCTAGGTCATTATGAGTTGTTGGGACCACTGGTTTAATTCTCGGGCAGTTTTTTTGAGTTTTAAGCCAATTTCCCAATTTTATAGTTGTTAAAGTTGAGAACTTTGACTTTAGTCAAAATTTTAAGAAGGCCTCAAATGAAAATCTCAATAGTAATATTAGCTATGGAACATGGATTTAGGGTATGGGGAACATTTGGTTTGGGTCTTGAGGCTTTCAGACTCATTTTGGACTATTGGTCTATTTTTTGTTTTAAATGAAAGATTGGGTGTGAGGCCTACTTTTCATTGAAATGAGCTTTTTTTGGGAATTTCATTGATTCTATTGAGTTTGGAATATTGCTTTAATAAGGTAGCATATTTTATTTATGTTCACGAGGTTCTGAACAAATCCTGAGGACCCATTCAAAATATTTTTTACTCCAAGGTTTTACTAACATTAAAGCAACTGGTATAGGGAAAAATTGCCCTATGCTTGTGCAACCCATCACCTATATATGTGTAAAAGGATGGCCTAGCCTAGTAATATTTATTCACATGCATGGTGGACCAGTTGTGTGTATGAACGGTTGTGTAAATGGGCCTCGCCATGCATGGTAGGGGTCCTACGGTCACATAAAAGGACCCCTAGTAGTATAAAAGAACCATTTTTCTAAGTATTTTCTTATTGAACCTTGAGGTTGGAACATTGTTGTGGGATTATCAAATGAAGCTTAGAGGCGTTGGTATCTTGTTCCTGGATCATATTCCCACCAAAATTGTGTAAGTTTCCGGCTATGTTTTGAATGATTCCTTAGCTAATTTCTTTTAACTTGTGGGACTATTTTGGGGCTCAATTTTAATTATGACCATGCTCAATTTTTGAGTATATGATCTTGTCCCCTGAGGGACACAATTGCAAGTTTGATTACTTAATTCTGTAAGCAGGCTCAATGGGTGATTTTAAATTTGATTTTTGGCCTTGAGTATTAATTCACAATATGGGTACCATAGTTCTTATTCTCAAGTGTATATTAATATTTTGCTAGAATGGTATAAGTTGGAGGTTTCTCAAAAGGTAAAAGCTCTGGTTTAGTGAGTTATAAGCATGCTCTTCGACGTCTAGGTAGGTCAAAGCTTACCAATTCTTATACTTGGCATGATAAAGGTATTTACATGATAATTTACTAATTGTTGGTGGGGTATGGTTGTTCAGGTAGTCATACTCCAAGTATATGTTGGTTCTATTAGCTAACTTAGGGGCCTTAAAGTAGAATTTTAACAAAAATCCTTAGTGTAGGTGGTTTCTCTAACTAAAGACTTAATTTAGGGGACGTGATAGTCTTAAGAGTTTGAAATGAGACCTTAGCACAGGCTCAGGTAGTTTCTTGGTGTTGTGGTTGACGATAGTGGTACTATTTTACTCTTGTTTGTTAGATTTCCCTAGGTAGCAGAGTTGTAGGGGTTCGTAAGAAAATTATATGGTTATTGGGAGTTCTATCTCTATGTTAGTGCTCTTCTCGGGTAGAATGATCTTGGTTGTTGGGGTTCATTCTCTTTGGGTTGTTGTTTGTTATTGGATTAGTATTATGTTTCTTTACTTATGTACATTATCCATGAATTTTTCATGATTTATGGCTAGATGATTCGGAAACCCAATTAAATTTTTATAAAAGAGGAACTTAAGGAAGTTCTACTGTGAACTATTCTCTATAATTGATTGCACATAACAATCTATCATACACTTGTTAAGTAACTCATTTGACTTAAATATAGTTAGTGATTCTAATAAGGGACTAAAAGAGTTTGACTTGAATGATTAGACTTCTAAAAAGGAAATATATTATTTAAGCCTCGATAGAGTCTAGGGATTCCCACCTGAAATCCTTGATCGAGTCTGGACACCTATTACACTTGAGGTGATTATCACCTAAATTCCCGGTCAAGTCAGGGCATCAATGATATTTGACTCATTTGTTCATACCTTCTTTAACGTGATCGGTTATAACTTCTATTAGTTATTAGTTGTACTCACTGTGCTTATAGGGGTTAGGCTATATTGTTTGTTGTTTGCACCTTTTGGTCTTATGAGGGTCTATCATAGTTGTAGGTAGGTTCTATTATGTACTTTTAACATCATTATGTTTTCCTATCATTATGATTATATATGTATGTCCTTATTACCTTCTATTTAGTCTTATTATGCCTAGTTTATGTTGTATTTGCACGTTATTGTTTTTAAATCTCTTTTGTTCCTAGCCGTCCTATAATGCCTATTGGGTACTGCATATTTTGTTACTCATTCTATACTTTTTAAACCTTTTTCCTAATACAGATCCTAGTATGAGTTCTCGCCACTGATGTCACTTCGTGCGGAGCTTCTAGGACCAGGATTTAGGGTTTTCTGATGATCGAAGTTACTCTGCCTTCTCTATTTTTGGTTTTTCTTTACTTTTTTTGTTTATAGTTAGTTTATACTTGTGGTGTATATGTAGTACTCCTTAAGTATCTAGAAGGTTTTGTACTGAGAGATACTAGTTTTTGGGATGTATTTGTATATCTTGATCTTTCCCTTTTTTTGTATATTTTATGGGCCTTGCTACTAGTTCTTCTTCATGTTTTGTCCT
Source organism: Capsicum annuum (assembly GCF_002878395.1). NCBI lineage: Eukaryota > Viridiplantae > Streptophyta > Magnoliopsida > Solanales > Solanaceae > Capsicum > Capsicum annuum. Next base: position 124,030,003 of record NC_061121.1, on the reverse strand, counting down.
GACTATTTCTTGGAATTGTTATTTCTTTTTAATAGACCGTTGTTAGTTATTTTAAGGTATAGGGATCTGATTATCTACCATTTGGTTTTGGTAGGTATATTCATAATGTAAAATTTTAGGTGGTGATAGTTTGGTATCACGGGGTAGGTTCACCGATATCATTGGTACAAAAGCAAGTATCTAGTAGAGTCCAATGTAATGATACAATGACATTCGTATCCTATCTGGGGAGGCTATGGGATATTTTAAGAGAAAATTCCTCCTTTTGATTCCTTAGTCTGTGTTTGTGTTCATATTAGTTTTTGGAGTCTCACTTGTTTCACTCTATCATAGATGGTTAGGAAAAGGGCAGCAATTGGTAAGGGTGAAGCCATTTCACCTGTAGCTAAGGTCTCCACCAGGGGTCAAGGTCGGTTCTAGGATAGAACTCCAACACTTGAGCTAGCTATTGATTAACTATTAGCACCAGTGGATCTGCTACCACGGCAGCCGATGGACTAGGGACCAGTCTAAGATCCATCCAAATTTGTAGCCACATCTATTCTAATCTATAGGGTATTATTGTAGTTCAATTGAAAAATGTGGTCCATACATTTGCCAAAAAGGCATAATAGGATAGACAAGGTATATAATTGTAGCTCCTCGACTACAGGTTTTTCCAGTATTGATGGTTGTAATGACCCTTTAGGTTATTTACTTGATTTTCATGCATTTTTGGTGTTTCAATCCTTCCCACCGTAACTATAGGTCATTTATGACTTGCTAGAACTGTTGGTTTGGTTATCGGACAGTTTGTTTGGACTTTAGGCTCATTTTTTCATTTTGGAGCTTTCGTTGTTCAAGATTTGGTCTTGGACCAAAACTCCTAGTAGATGACCTCAGATGAGAATTTTAACAGTTTCATCAGCTCTAGAACATTGATTTTAGGCTAGGGGCCCCTTGGTTCAAATCTCGAGACTACCAAACTCATTTTGGGCTATTAGGCGGATTATGTGAAAAATAGAACTATAGGTATGGGTCCCATAGTTATTCAAATTGATCTCAAATAAAAGTTTTGATGGTTCCATTGAGTTAGGAACATCGAATTTGGTAAGGTAGCATAGTTTGTTTGTGCTCATGGGGTTCCAAATAAATCACGAGCACCCGATCGAAGTTCATTTTGTACTTGGCAAAAATCAGGTGCATGGCACCAGATCGAACCACTTAAGCACCTATTGGTATGATTTAACAACCTTGGCCAATTGGAAATGGTATGCTTTATTGCCCAATGGTCGCTAGAGCGGTTCCCACTTTAGCGCCATTGGGGATGCTTTAGCGACACGCGCGACTTTCTGCTAGACTGCTAAAGCTATTGAGTACCGCTTTAGCAGTAGGTGCCTTAACTCCCAGGTGTCCGTTTTAGTGGTACCTATTGCTTATTTAACCCCATTTTATCCACTTGATTTTCCATCATTTTCACACCAAATTGAGAGCTCAAATAGAAGAAAAGGTGGGAAATCACCCATAGAAGCTAAGGTAAGCTAGCCAAACTCTCCTTGGTTTTTTTCATTAATTATCCCTTTAATTTACATACTAATTCTTGGTAAAATCATTAGAAATTAGGTCTTTAGTTCCTAAAATTTACAGGTTAATTTGAGACCCGATTTGTGCTTCATTTGTTCTCAATGTTTGAGCACACATTCCTTGTCCTTCTAGAGACCTCGTGACGGATTCAATAATGGATGCCATTTATGGGCACCATGGCTTGTTCTTGATCCAATTTTTAACCCGACCCTTAATATAGCAATATAAGTCACGTTTTACTCCTAAGAATATGTATATTACTATTTTGATAGTGTGGCCATATTTCAAGATCGTAGAGCAAAAGCAATCAAATTAAGGGTGACTCAGGGATTGCGGTTTGGCATCGAGGTAGGCTTATGTATACTCTTCCTTATGAGATGTTGTATTATATATGTTGCATGTTAGATAGGGATGTTGGGGTGTGATAATTGGTAGAACACCATGACTTAACCTAATCTACGAGTTTTGGTGCTAGATGGATAATTGACTAGTAAGGTGAAATACTTATAATGCTTCTATAATCCTATTAACCTAGGTTTCTACCATGTTAATTATTGTTGAGACTAATGAATCTTTAGTACAATTTTAACTATGATACTTAGTGGATTATAATAGTTTTCTCATATTATGGTGTTATGGTTATGTCAGATATGTATATTCTTGGGTTCAATGCCTTGAATATGATATTGGTTGAATTTTGGAAAGTGTTCTCTGGACATATCCATAGTTTATAGACATTTCGATGCTTATAATTGTATTATTTGGATAATGGTGATGGCATGCATAGGTTCGGTACATTCATGTTCACTAAAATGGTAAATGGTAAATGATTCCAACTAAAAGCATGATTTTACTACTGTTTTTCCTAAAAAGGGATTCATTTTCAATTTTCAATTTTAAAATGTATTTATTTATAATAGGAATCGTACCATCATAATGAATAACTTATGAGCCTTTGATACACAAAAAATAATTTTTTAGATATTTGACCAAGATAGATTTTCGTGATGATTTATCCTTGGAGTCTATCTCAGGCAATGGATTTAGACACTTACACTCTTTTAGACACGGTTTTACCTATGTATTTATAAATATATATATATATATGGGGGTTATTGATCGAGTACACCTGAACCCCTTAGGGAACCCTTCATCCATGAGCAATCACACTGGAGAAGAGAGGTCACTGTAGGTCCTGCCTTTGTAAGTCAGTGAGCTGGAGAAGGTGTGTACACTAGGCTAATTATGGTACTTGTATCAGTTATGGAATTATGAATTCACTTTGCATTCATCCTTACATGCACATTACCTATCAACTATTTTTACCTATATCTATTAGCCCTAAAGGGATTTGCATAGGTATCGATGATGAGTATTGTTTGTGGTATGTTGTGTGCTGATTAGATCTTCTGGGTAATGAGGCCCAGTTTAGGTATTATCTCTCTGGGCTAGACAGTTCTTCACATTGGCATTGTTATTATTTTAGTTAGCTCGTGACAGGTTGATTATTAGACTGGTATTAAAATTTGAGGTAGATTAAGGATCCTTTCTTTACGTTTTCTTTATTATGGATAATTATCTCATGTTTAGATGTATAGATTAGAGACCTTGATTATATTAGCTCTAGTTCCTACTATGATTAGGAGTCCTTGAGAAGCGAGTATGACTACTTAGATTGTACCTTTGAGTTAACCTTGTTTATGTATATGTACCTATATATAGTAGTTATGATATTACCGTATATCCCTCTCTAATTTCATTTATTCATGTTTTATATACATTCCTTGGCCTTGTATATATGTATAAATATATATAAATAAATATATATATATATATATATATATATACATATTCTTCTTTTGTTCATTATTTGTATATTGTCCAGTGATGTACTATATAGTGCTTAAATTCCTGGGTATGGCTAGAATAGAATAGTTCATCCTTATTGTCTCCTTAGCTTTTCAATGTAGTATCCTAGATATTTAAGCATAATTTACATTCTTAATTACATATTATGTATATATGCATTAATTTTGGAGCTCAGCCGACAGTTGTCTACTGAGTACCACGTGTTTGGTACTCATACTACACTTCTACAGCCTATAGAACATAGTAAAGGTTCTTATCGTTGTTGTGTGCATCGTATGGTGAAGGTATTGTTTGGAGACATAGGGTGATCTCCTGGAGTTCGGAATATTACTATTCTCCCTCTTATATACTAGACTACCCTCTTATGTTGTATTTAGAGATGATTGTTTAATTATGTTTATTTAGTACTTCATGTTGTAATTTTATTACATTAGAAGCTCTTGTACTGATTCCACTAGATTTTGTGATTATCTTGTGTATTTTAGTCATTTTACTATATTAATTCTACATTTTTCCTTCATTTCTCTTGGTAGTCCATTACTAGTAGTTCTGGGCTACAGTTTGGCTTATCTATTGGTGGATTATAGTAGGTTCCATCATAACCTGAGAAATCGGGTCGTGACAAATTGGTATTAGAGCCAAAGTTTAACGTTATGTTGATAAAGAGCTAAGTGACTACCAGAGTCTTGTGGATTGGGATAAAGATGTTTGTATCCTATCTTTGGGAGGCTATAGGACATTCTCAAACAATTCTATTCTTGACTCTTTGTCGTATGTTCATTTTTTTATGATCCTCAAATACGTTCCTTGACTCTATTATATCCCAGATGAATGATGCAAAGTTATCTCTAGAAGCGAATAGGATTTTAACAAGCATTTCAAAAGCTTTAGTGCAGCGACGGACCAGGAAGACAAGGATGGATGTCAAAGATCCTCAGCATCATTCAAAGTATTTGGGTCCAATCCAGGCTCTGGTGGAGCTCATGACTGCTTCAGCCTTTCCAGTTCAGCATTGTGGATCCTAAGTCTTTTTATGGATACCTCACAGCCAGGGATGACATTTAGTTCATCGAGCAGTTCTCAATCTAGAGTTGGGTTTACTAGTGTTCAGGAGGGTTTTTTAATGATTTCTTCATACGATACTGGTTTTATAGAGTGTGCCACATATAGTTCTGTGTTAGATCCTTCATAGCATAACATGGTGCATGAATTTATTAGAGATCAGAGCATTTGATAGAAGTAGGGTATTCTTTTCCTCAAGTTATTGATCATATGAGGGCCATAAAGAGAATATGTATTGAGACTTATAAAGGTGGCGGTAAGAGGCCATGCCATCAGTACAGTACTATTGGTTCTATTCGGGAGTGAGGATCCTTCTGGTGGAGTTCAACTTCACAACAGCCTATCAGTTCTATGCATCTAACATTATATGTTATAGGTGGCTCTCAGATTAATCATGGAGATTACAGTGGGCAAAGTTCTTGTCAAACCTTATAGAGTATTCAGTATGGGTCTTTAGGCCATCGCGGTCATTCTAGATCAGGAGGGGCACCATCTCATAGTATTCTAAAGGCTTTTTTTGGTTGTGGCAAGATAGGACATTGGTCTAGAGAGTCCCCCAAATGTGAGTTGATTATTCAGATATAGTTAGCATATATTCCTTGCCAGCCTAGAGTCCTTGAGAGATTTTATGATTGCATAGAGAAAGGTTATTTTATTAGGAAGTGCCCTCAACATCGGTTGGTTAGCCAGTAGGGTAAGCTCATATTTCTCACCAGGTTAGGACTTCAGGGGTTTGCTACGACTACACAGAGATCGATCAATTGTCTAGAGAGTGACTCAAAGAATAGTTGATTCTTCAAGCAGAGTTAGCATATATTCCTTGCTAGCCTAGAGTCCTTGTGAGGTTTTATTATTACAAAGAGGAGAGTTATTTTTGTAAGGAGTGCCCTTGAAATTGGTTGGTCAGCTAGTTAGGTCAGCTCTTATTTGTCACCAGGTTAGGACTTCAAGGGTTTTCTAGTGACTACATAAAGATCGGTCACTAGTCTAGAGAGTGTCCCCAATGTGGGATTATTAGTTATTCGGATCAGTCTCATAGTATTGTGGCACCATCAATTAGAGGCGATGGACTTAGCACCTCAGTTGGTGATTTAGATGCTCATTCTAAGTTTGGACCCACGCAGATTTATTCCTCTTCAGGAGCATTGGGCATGTGACATCAGATTTTGCTGTGATAGGTATGCTTTTATTTCTTATCTTTACAGTTTTGTTTATCTGAATTGGGGTTCTCGTACCCATCAATGATTGCGTGCCTTGGTATGTTTATATCGATTGTTGTATGCTTTGATATAGAGTTTATGATTATATTGACTACCTCTGGAGATTATTCTTTTAGTAGTGTATAGATTAAAGTAGTGTTAATATTCTCCCTATGGGTGTGGAATTATGGGTTTGAGTCTTATTTATCTTGGCATATTAGCTTTCTTGTGGACCTATACTGGTACTTGTTGTTGATTTAATTTTGGTACCACATATATCTTTATATTAATGTTTATATTACTATTGTTATTATTGTCATTTATTGATGTTTATCAATAATTGCTTGGTAGATGGCTAGACTAGCAGTATCTAGTTAGAATTTTCCTTTCTCGCGGTTCTTATTCATTGGCTTGGGCGGGTAGCTTGGATGGATGATTTCTCTCCTTGAGCGAGGTAAGGTTGATCCTTTTTACTTTTTTATTAGCTATGCTAGATTGGTTATGGAGTCGATAATGGTATTAAAGGTAAGCTAGCTTCCAGTTTCCAGCTAAAGCCGCATTTCTCTAAGTTATTAGAGTTTTGGTTATTACTAGTGTTATTTGCAGCCTTGGTGAGTTCTTGAATATGCTCTGCTGGTTCGTATCCTCCACCAGATATGTATTTGATTGCTTGTGCTTTCAGCTTATGATATATCCTTTATTTTGGAATTGTTTTTCAGCTATATTTTATTTTTTACTTTGACATAATTTAGTAAGGATATATCTTATTTTGATAAAGAGGTCGATTTGAGTGTTTGACGTAGTTCAGACATATTGGCTCGATTTTGGACTTGACGCCTTAGGATGGAGATTTGGAGTTGCTAATGTATTTGGAATATGAATTCTTTTTCATCATCAAGTTTAGTTTGGGTAGTTGAGATCGAGTGATTCATCCTTGGTGTTGAGATTTCGATGGGAAGTTGTAGATCTTGGGTGGAACCTTCGTCCTTAGATTTATCTCACTTGGGATTTCATCTATAGGCTAGATAATCCTACTTTGTGTCAGCCTACTCATTTTCTTCAATTTAGATGGGTTGATCTGTGTTCAGATGGTTGTCTATTGGTACAGTATGGGTTCCTTCAGCGTTGACCTTAGTTTTTAGTATTCATCAAAAATTTTGGATGATCTACTCAATAGGAGTAGTATGTATTGGTTGGATTTAGAATGACTTCATCCTTGGTTGATAGGATATCCTGCAGTAGATTGTTTAGTGGTGCGTAGTTGTATTTTAGACTCCTGGCTATCAGTTTTATGGGTTGTATGGACCAGTTGTAGCATCAAAATAGATTGCAGACCGTGGTTATCTCTATTTGTGTGCCTAGGTAGCGCCTTAAGGGCTTATTATCATGTATACAATATGGATTTTAGTGGATCAGCTTTAGTTCTTCAAGGTTAGTATGATGAAGTTGCGTAGGGAGGACTCGGGTGACTTTCTTCTTAGGTTGGCGTGGATAGCAGCTTTAGAAAGGCAAAAAAGAGTTGTATTTGGATTTTGAGTTGGTTGTATCACTCATGCCTCGGTTTGACTTTGGCCTGGATGAGTTTTTATTTGATTGTGTTGGTATTGGTGTGGTATCAGTGTGTTGGGGTTCAAATTTATGTGCATCAAACTTCCTCGATCCAATTGGAGGCCAGTTGGTGGTTGAGAATGAGTTTTGGCTATTTGAGAGTAAAGTGCGGGATTTGGTTTGAAAAAGGATATAGGTGGCAAAATCCATTGGAATCATCATTTCTTCTAGTAGGTTATCTGGGAAGTCATGCTCTACAAGCCCAATACCTCTTCCCTTCGAGATTTCGTGTTATTTCTGTCCATTGACTTTTGCAGATGAAATTTCTTTAAATAGTGGATATTGTAATGACCCTACAAGCTATTCCTTGATTTATGTGCATTTCTGGTGTTTCAAAACTCCTCAGAGCGACTACAAGTAATTTATGACTTCCTGAAACTATAGATTTAATTATCAGACAATTCATTTGGATTTTAGGCTAATTTTCCCATTTTGGAGCTTTTGTTGTTTAGGATTTGGTCTCTGACCAAAACTCCTCGTAGATGACCTCGTATGAGAATTCTAAAAATGCAATCAGTTTCAAAATGTTGATTTTAGGCTTAAAGGACCCGTAGTTCAGGTCTCAAGGATTTCAGACTTGTTTGGCTATTAGGCAGATTATGTGAAAAATAGAACTATATGTATGGGCCCCATATTTATTCAAAATGATCTCGGATGAAAGGTTTGATGATTCTATTGAGTTTGGAAGTTCTAATTTGGTATGGTAGCATATCATTTGTGTACACCAGGTTCCAAATGAATCCTGAGCACGCAGTCGAAGTCCGTTTTAGAATTGGCAAAAATTTGGTGCATGGCACCTGATAGGACCTCTTAAGTGCCTATTGGTCCACTTTAGTGCTAAGTGTTTTAGTAACCATGGGCCACTTAAGCGGCCTTGGCCCATTGGTAGTGATGTGATTTAGCACCCAATAGCCGCTAAAGTGATGCCCCATTTAGCGCCATTGGGCCGCTTTAATGGCACCCACGACTTTCTACCAGACTGCTAAAGCGGTCAAGATGCCTCTTTAGCTGGGCGCCTTAGTAGCCAAACGAGAGCTCAAAGAGAGGAAAAAATGATATTTCTCCCATAATTTCCATTTTACCTATCAAATTTTCCATTATTTCTCCCACAATTTCCATAACAAAATGAGAGCTCAAAGAGAGGAAAAAATGGGAAATCATTCATAAAAGCTAAGATAAGCTAGCCTAACTATCCTTGGTCATTTCCCATTAATTTTTTCTTCGATTTCCATCCTCATTCATAGTAATATCCTTATAAATAGGTCTTGAATTCCTAAACTTTAAGGATTGATTTGAGACTCGATTTGTGCTCCATTTGTGCTTAACTTATGAGCACACATGCCTTATCCTTCGAGAGACTTTAGGATGGATTCAATTGTGGATTCCATTTATAGACCCTATGAGCTCGTTCCTGACCCAAATTTTGACCTGACCCCTAATTTAGCAATATGAGTCTTATTTTAGTCCTAACGACATGTATATTACTATTTTGATAGCATTGCAGCATTTTACAATTGTGGAGCAAAAGCAAATAATTTATGGGCAACTCAAGGATTGCGACTTGGCATCGAGGTAGGATTCTATTTACTCATCTTCATTCTTCATAAGATGGTGTATTACATATGTTGCATGTTAGATAGGGATGTTAGGGTATGATATTGGTTAGAACACCATGACTTAACCTAATCTATGAGTTTGGAGGCTAGAAGGGTAACTGACCTGTAAGGTAAAATACTTATTATGCTTCTAGGATCCTATTACCCCAGGTTACTACCACATTAGGCACTGCTAGGGGTGGTAAATGGGTAGATTGGATCGGATTTGGATAGATTGAATATGGATTGAGATTAAATAGATTGGATGCAATCCACCCATATAATATATGGGTGATTGGATTTGGTCAAATATAGATTGGGTAAAAATGGTTGCTACCCACTTTAATTCATAAAGACAAAAACTTAGAACTTCTAAATACATATCAACTTAACTTTTTTATTCACTACCCCACCTCTCACCCTTGCACCCCTCCTCTCGGTTCCCCTCTCCTAAAAAAATAAATTTTTTTAAAAGTTAACCCCTTCCCTCCAAAGCATCATCACACCCCCTACCCCCAACTCCCCACCCCAAAACAATAGGAACCTACATAATAACCTAGGTTTCAGCAAAATAAAAGTATTTTTAACGTAACTTTCAAAATTATAATTCATATCTTCTCTGTCTTTTTTCTCCGTTTCTTTTTTTTTCTTTTTAGATTCCTTTTTCCTTCTATCTCTAGCCTCTATTTCTTTTTTTTTTGTCTTTCTCTAGCTTCTACTTTTCTTTCTTTTTCCTTTTTTTTTCTTTTTGCATCTTTTATTTATTTTTGTTTTTATTTATTTTCTTTCTCATTTTTTTATTTTTTGGTTGTATTTTATATTTTTTTATATTTCGAAGAACATAGCTAAGTTGAGTACAAATTATGGATGATGACGAAAATATCATAACCGCTCATTGTTTGTATTCATCATCATTTTTCTTTTTCCTTTTCTCATTTTTCATTCTTTTATTCACTTTGATTCTTTTGTATTTTTGTTTTCTTTTGTTCTTCAATTCTTTCTTTACACTTTTTTTTTCCTCTTTTCTATCTCTAAATTCTACCTTTTTTTCTTTTTTGGTTTTTTTCTATTTTCATTTTTCTTCTTTTTTCAGTTTTAATTTTTTTTTATGATAAACCATAACCGCATATTGATTTATACTCGCCCAATATTTATAATTTTATATGCGTTAATACAATTGTATTTGTATTTATTTTTCATACTTCGAACTTATATTTGTATTTTATAGTTTGCACCATCATATATATTTTACATAATTTGCACGTGTATTTTAAAGAACTGTTTTGTTTTTGTAATTTATCATTGACTGCACATTATATTTGTATTTTGTGGTTTTATTTTGCTTGTATTAGTATTTGTATTCTATTTTCATTAATGAACTTGTTAAAGAACTATTTTATATTTGTATTCATAAGTTGATCGTATATTATATTTATATGAGTGATTGCATTTGTTTCATTTGTTTGTATTTGCATTTGAAATTAACAGTATCATTTGTATTTTTAAACAATTGAAAGAGAATAGTTATTTTTCTTTCTATGAACACTTGTATTTATATATATTGATACAAATTGTATTTCATTGATATAAATTGAACAATACAACTAAACATGATAAATTATTCAAATACAATTGCTAAATTATATAAATACAAATGTTACATTTGTATCAAATGATACATGTTTATAACTTGAAGCATACGCATACAATTGATACTTGTTTATATACAAATATAAATGATAAATTGATATACAAATGCTAATGGTACATTTGCATTGAATGATACATTATATATTTATATATTTTAGTCTCAAGCAAATACAACTAATCCATACACTTTTTTGTATATATACTTGTTTGAAAAAATAGATGAAAAAAAAAACGAGAAAGAAAAAAAAGAAACTATAAGAAACGAGTAAAATATGAAAAGGAAAAAAAATAAAAAGAAAAAAAGGAAATTAAAGGAAAAAAACAAAGAAAAAAATTGGAAAAAAAGAAAGAGAAATAAAAAATACAAAAAAGAGAGAAAATAAAGGAGAGAGGTTATGGATTGTATTTAATTGGTAAGAGATTCTATGAATTGTAATTAATTGAAACTTAGGCTAAATGGGACAATAAGAAGCTTATGTTTGCTAACCCATGTAGGTCTCAAGCAAATATAATTAATCCATATACTTGTTTGTATATAAATACAAATGATAAATTGTATATATTCATGACTAAACTATTCAATACAAATAATAGATTTATTTAAAATATATAGTATGATACAAATAAATATAAAGTATAAAAATATATATAAAACACAAAATGCAATGACAACAAAAAAGATGAGAAAAATACAACAAAGAAGAAAAATGACGAAACAAGAATGAAAAAGGGGAAAACGAAAATAAAAAAGAATACAAAGAAAAAGAAATAAAAACAAAAAAGGGAAAAAAATAGATGAAAAAAATGAGAAAGGAAAAAGTAAATATAAGAAACGAGGAAAAATAAAAAAGGGAACAAAACAAAAACGAAAAAACTAAAAAAGAAAAAAGATTAAATTAAAGAAAAAAAGAATGAAAAAAAGAAAAAAAAAGAAAAAACTGAAATTTTAAGCATAGATGGGTGATATTTGTGTTTAAATGGATACCCACATTTATACCCATTTTATCCATATTGGTATGAGTTTTTAAAATGAGTTGATGTTCATATTTACCCATTTGAAATATGAGTAATCATCTCAATAAATATGGGTTAAATGGACTCCTTTCATAAATATGGATTGAAATTGTCACCCCTAGGCGCTACTGAAACTAATGAATCTTTAGTATAATGTTTATTATGATACTCTGTGGATTATGATGATTTTCTAAGATTATGATCTTATGGTTATGTTGGATATATCTATTACTGGGCCCAAGATCGTGAATATTAGTTGTATTTCGAGAAGTGTTTTCTTCTTGTAAAATACGTGGTTGTAGTTTATAGATATTTAGATTCTTAAAATCGTATTATTCGATACTGGTGATGGCATGCACAGATTTGGTACATTCATGTTCTATAAAATGGTAAATGGTACGATTCCAACTAAAAGTATGATTTTACTACTATTTTTCCTAGAAAGGGATTTAGTCCCACTTTTTAGTTTTAAAATGGATTTCTTCATAATGGGAATCTTAACATCTTAAATGAGTAACTTAGCCTTCGAGACTACAAAAAATGATATTTTAGATATTTGACTGAGATTGATTTTGATCCATGGTTTTGCTACTACTATAAACCTCGGTCGAAAGAGAATCCAACTCTTTCTATATTTTTGTGATGATTTAGTCTTGAAGTTTACCTCGGGTTGTGGATTTGTGGACTTACACTCTTTTATCCATGATTCTAGCCCGTATATATATATATATACATATATATATGTATATATGTATATATGTATTTATGTATATATATATATATGTGTGTGTATATATATTGATGATAATGATGGTTATTGGAAACCCTGGATCGAGACCAAGTTGGTGTATATGGGTACTTTCAAACCCCCTAGGGGCCCCTTCGTCCATGAGTCATCGTTTCAGAAAAAAAAGTCCGCGTAGGTCCTGTATTTGCGAGTCATCAAGCTAGAAAAGGTTTATACACTGGGTTAAACATAGAACTTAGATCGGTTATGGTATTATGGATTCACTTTTCATTTATCCTTGCATGTGCATTGTCTATCACTAGTATTCACCTATATATATATATATCAGCCTTTAGGGGGTTACATAGGTGAAGCTGATGAATATCGCTTGCGATGTGTTGTTGCTAATTAGACATTCTGGGTTATGGGGATAGATTTAGGTATTGTCTATCTGGGCTAGCCGGTTACTTTATGTTGTCATTGTTATTGTTATGGTTAGTTTATGACAGGTTGATTATTAGACTGGTATTGATATTCAAGGTATGATTCTGGCTCCTTTCTTTACGGTTGCTTTATTATGGATAATCTCATCTTTAGACGTATGGATTAGAGACTCTAATTATGTTTGCACTAGTTCCTACTATGATTTGGAGGCCTTGAGAAGTGAGTATGACTACTTAGGTTGTACCTTTGAGTTAGCCTTGTTTTTGTATATGTACCTATCTATAATATTTATGGTATTACCATATATGTATCTCTTCTTCATTTATTCATGTTGTATATCCATTTCTTAGCCTTGTATACATATATGTGTGTATATGTATATATTCTTCTTCTGTTCTTTATTCGTACATTGGCCAGTGATATATGGTGTAGTTCTTAAATTACTGAGTATGTCTAGGATAAGATAGTACATCCTTATTGTCTCCTTAGCTTTATTATGTAGTATTCTGGATATTTGAGCGTAGTTTACATTCTTACTTGTATGCTATGTATATTTGAATTATCTTTGGAGCTCAGTCAGTAGTTTTCTACTGAATATTACGTGTTTGGTTCTCATACTATACTTCTGCAGCCTGTAGATCATAGTACAGTCCTTACCGTTGTTGTATACGTCGTGTGGAGTATCTATGATTTGGAGATATAGGGTGAGTTATTGGCGTTTAGAGTATTACTATTCTCCCTCTCATGTACTTGACTAATCTATATGTTGTATTCAGAGATCGTTGTATCAGTATGTTTATTTAGTACTTCATGTTCTAATCTTACTAAATTAGAGCTCTCATGTTGATTCCATGAAGTTTTGGGACTATCTTATGTATTTTACCTTTTTTACTATATTTATTTTGCATTCTTCCGTCATTTCCCTTAGAAGTCCATTAGTAGTAGTTCTGGACTATAGGTTGGCTTACTTATTGGTGGGTTATAGTTGGTATCATCATGACCTGAGAAATTGGATCATGACAGATTAGTATCAGAGCCTAAGTTTACCATTGTGTTGGTACAAGATCTAAGTGTCTATTAATGTCCTGCAGATTGGGGCAAAGATGCTCGTATCCTATCATCGGGAAGCTATAAGGTATTCATAGAAAATTCTATTCTTGACTCCATATCTTGTGTTCGTATTTCTATGATCCTTAAGTACATTCCTTTACTCTATTCTATCCTAGATGGACTATGCGAGGTTACCGACAAAATTGGAATGAATTTCAGCATGCATTTCTTAAGCTTCAGTGCAGCATTGGATCAAGGAGACATGAATAGATGTCAAAGATCTTCAGCGTCATTCAGAGCATTTAGGGCCAACCGAGGCTTTTGTGGAGCTCATGACTGCTTCATCCTTTTGTTATTCAACATTAGTATCCCAAATTTTTTTGTGGATACCTCACAGCCAGGGATGACATTTGGTTCATCGAGCTGTTCTCAAGACAGAATTGGGTTTGCTGGTGTTCAGCATGGTTCCCTGATGATTTCAGAGTATTATATTAGGTTTCTAGAAGGGTCCAAGCATATTCCTATGCTATATCCTTCAGATCATGGCATGGTGCATGGATTTATTAGAGGATTAGCATTGCCACTTCATTTGGCATTGAAGCATTTTATAGCAACTGGTCTTTCTTTCCTCAGATTATTAATCATGGAAGGGCCATAGAGAGAGCATGTATTGAGACTTATGAAGGTGGTGGTAAGAGGTCATGTCATAAGTACACTACTATTGGTATTCCATCCTGGAGTGAGGATCCTCTCATGAAGGTCATCTTCATTAGTAGCCTATCAATTTTATGCAGGTAGCGTCTTAGGCTATGGGTGACTCAGATTAGTCATTGTGATGATAGTAGGCAGAGTTCTCATTGGACCTTGCTGAATTTTGGTATGGGTCTTTACGCCATGGCAACCATTCTAGATTAGTATGGGCAGCATCTCAGAGTATTCCAAGGGCTTGTTTTGGTTCTATTGAGATGGGACATTACTCAAGAGAGTGCCCCAGATGCAAGTTAATTGTTCAAATGAAGTTAGCATATGTTCCTTGCTATCCTAGAGTCCTTGAGAGGTGTTATGATTGCGGGGAAGATGGTTATTTCAGTAAAGACTGCCCTCGATGTCGGTTGGTCATCTTGTAGGGGTCAACTCATGCTTCTCTCTAGGTTAGGACTTCAAGGGTTTGCTATGTGTAACGCCTCAATTTTCTAAACTGGAACGCTACACAGTGCTTATGACCCCGAGGGACCATAAGCTAACCCATGACTGATATCTGTACCTGTATACTACAATTCATGAATAGTAATTCGGAAAACATGCACAATAGGCCATAAGGTTCAACTAAAATAATATAACATCCATATGGGCAAAAAAAATACCTAAAACAACTAAAAACTGAATCTGAAAGCTAAATCTGAGCATAACTCCGAAAGCCTCTAAGTACAGTCTGAAATAAGGAGTTGAAGGAACATGTCTCCAACAAACTTCGTAAGACTAAAGTGAAGAAATAAATGACTAAATCAAATTAAGTCGTCCTTGAATGAAGAGGACTCACTGCAACTCTGTATGCTGAATGCGACTACTACTGCTGGTCTGGGACTTGTGCCTCTGAACCTATGGTGTAACATGAAAAGAAAGTACCATAGTGCAAATGCATCAGTACAACTGGAGTACTGAGTATATGAGTGAGGTAGGCTAATGCAAAGGGTTTACATGCATAAATAATACTTCTTACTGACTGATATGAATGTAAGAGTACAAACATACATACATAGTAACTAAGATCCTGAGTATGTGATGGCTAAATCTGTATGCTAATACATGGATGGAACCATAGTTTTGATAACATGGATGATTGTATCTGACAGCCCTAAATCTGGTTGAACTCTCTAAGTTCTATGTTATAACTAAATTTGACCGTATCTAACAGTCCTGGTATACTGATATCTGAAGAACTGTCTGAGTTCTTTTACTGAGACTGATACTGAAACTGTGGGAGGTAGTTGTTTAACTAACATGCCCCATATGTCACATTATGGCTAAGATATATAACAGGTTAAGCCACCTCATCTACCCTCATATAATAGGCTGTGATGTCTCAACCTATGTTGGCTACATAGTTCTGGAACACAAGGATGACTACTAAGAATCACACCCTCATATACAGGTAAGTTCCCATCCTTGGGTTTACTCGGTGCTAACTCCTACTCCCATCTGAAAAGACTAAATATGATTCAATTGACTGTACATAGACAGATTAACTGACTTTCGTTGACTGACGGAGTAGTACTATTATCTGAGAGTTATCTGGGATCATGAGATTTCTGAGGTTTCCTGAGTCACATGACTAACTGAGTTCTATAGATTATAGCTTGAATGAGATTATCGTGACAACATGACATGGCTCTAGGCACACAGCTATGTTTTTTGGGTACGAATACCCCCAAGACTTGATAGAAGAAAACTGACACACATGACATGAGTAGATCACAAGATTGGAGTCCACAATTCGCTATATCATAATTAGGGGATAGTATACTTCATATATTTAATCAACACCTCAAACATGGTAGGGAAATCATGGATATAATTCGCACACAAAATTCATATTTCTATCATCACACATACTTCTTGCCATCACCATAAGAATACATAAATAGCATGGGCATTCATATTGAAGTGTATCGCTAACATGGACTTGTCATTTAGATATCATGAAATCATGTAAATATGAACTTCTAACATCCTAGGCATTTTATCAAACACCTTACATGCATTGTTTAAGGCATAGGTGGATTTCATACTTGCATTAGTTCAACCCACCCAAAGTTTATGATTTTCAACCAACAATCACATATATTTCATGAAAAACATCCTTAGATAACATCTGGAAACTTGAACAATAATCAGCAACATGTACGTGCTTATATCACCATAAAAGTTTACAAAATAACATTTAAAAGCATGATTCTTGAACTCTATGAACGAATTGAATCCATAGATGAATACTATGCATACCTTAGTGATTGAATCTTGAAAGAGATCTAATGTTTCAGAAGGTTCTTGAAGAATTCCTTAGGCTTGCCCTTGAGGAGATAATCTTGAGAGAAAACCCTAATCTTGTAACACCCCGTATTCAGGTACGTGTATTGGCGTATTCAAGTACGTGTATTGGTCCTATTTATATGGAATTAATTTTTTTAATTTTATTTATACCATAATTTGCCCATCGATGGTTCCAAACGAAGGTTATTGAATAAGCTTTCCAACAATATAAAGATTTCCAAAAATGGATAGATTTCGGATATAATCGAGCACGTTCAAAACTATAAAACGGTAGCCGGGATATTTGGGAATAGTAAATGTGCAGGAAAATTTCCTGCACACAAACTACTGAGGCCACCCAAATTTTTAGGTCAACTTCAAATGATCATAACTCCCTTAATATAATGAGCTGGGAGAGCTGCGACCTATGAAAGGAAATATCTTTGAGTCTTCTTTCCAATTCAATTGGTTTCATCCAAATCCAACGTCTGAGTAAGGAGTTATACTCGTTTTACTTCAATCTATCAAAATAGATTTTTAGGGTCAAATACAAATGACCATAACTCCTTGTATAGGACGAACTGGGTGGCATACTTTATATGAAATGAAAGCCCTTTGAATTATCCTTCCAACGATACCAATTTCACCCAAATCTGATATCGGAGAAAAGAGTTATGGTCAATCTACTTTAGCTTATCAAAACAGTCCACCAAAGGACAGATTTAACATTATTTAAATTTTAAAGGCATTTTGGTCATTTCCTATTATATTATGGACGGTAATATGTGTATATATACATGTATATATACACAT
>NC_061121.1:124011308-124012279 GCF_002878395.1 Capsicum annuum | reverse complement strand
TTGTCATCTCGAGAGCTTCGAACGGCACCTATTATTTGTGGAAACAGAATTGCATAATCAAGAGGTGAATTTTAAGGTATGAATATTGTTTGGCTTTGTTCTTTTCCATATGTATATGTGTGATAGAGGATTATATGTATTGGTTGTTATTGAAAGGTGATGGAAATAGGGTTATGGACTATTTTGCATGGTTTGGTTGTATTGAATTATGGAAGGTGGATATGGTAATCGAGTTATGGAAGGTGGATATGGTAATTGAGTTATGGAAGGTGGATATGGTGATATACTATTGAATTGATGATTATTTATATCTATGGTTCAATTTGGTTTAATGGATTCGGTGGAAAGATAAATGAATCCAAACTTGATATTGGAGAATGTTGTATGAATATGCATGGCATGTGAATGTAATTGGAGTATAAGAGGGTTAAAGTGACACCCTTTATGGTGTAATTAAGGCTTACTACTTAACCATTAGTTTGGTAAATTCAAATAATTGAATTGTGACGTTTGGTTGCTAATACTAGATTGCTATAGATGTTCATTGTAGATAAGTAATCTGAAAAGATGGGAAGTCCATTTGGGACTAGTATTGAAGGTTGACAGTCAGTTATGTAAAGAATACTCTATACCATATCTTTGGCATGAAAGTGAACAATTGTTCTATTAAGAAAGTTTCCAAAGTTATTCAGTAACATGTGATCTATAATGGTTTTGTATGATGTCGTATGTTACCAATGAACTTGTTTTCACCCTACAAGATGTCAAGACATTCCAATACTTACTTGTTTTCCAAATCTTACATGTTTATTTCACTAATGAATGTCAGAAGGTATTCGGTTACTCAAACAAGATCCATGTGCTATTAATGACTCTAAAACGTTTCATTGATATACCAATAAATTCCTACTTCATTGTTATGGCATTGATGACTCCAAAACACTTCATTGGCACATCAATGAAGTGTTTTG
>NC_061121.1:123964374-124008308 GCF_002878395.1 Capsicum annuum | reverse complement strand
TATTACATATAACTGTAGAAAGATTGATCACTGGTCTAAAGAGTATCCCCGACGTAGGATTATTAGTCATTTAACTCATTCAAATTAGTCTAATAGTGTTTTGGAACCTTCAGTAGGAGGTGGTGTACTTCTAACCTTAGTTGATGATTCAGATACTCAATCCGAGTTTGGAGGATCTTCCCCCCTCCCCCGTCACGTCAGGCATGTGCCTTGGATTCCACTATGATAGGTATGCTTTTATTTCCTGCATTTACCTTTTTCATTTGTGTAAATTAGGGTTTTCGTACCCATTGATGATTTTATGCCTTGGTAGGTTATCAATTATTGTGTTCCTTGATAAAGTGTTTATAACCAAGCATTTATAACCAAAAACCCCAACATATGTTTGGAAACCCAAAACCATACAACTTTTATGCTACGAAAATAATTCATAAAACATGCTTATAGTTAGAACTAACAATGAGGGAGGAGCAACATGCCTTAGATTTAGAAGAAGATGAGAAGAAATCTCCCCTATGAGCCTCAATTGTCCACCTTGAAGGAAACCTTAGATTTTGCTTAACCCAAGAGCCTTGAGAGATTTTAAGAGAGTTTAGAGTGTTTGATTAATTGCAAATAGGTTAATGAAGCCTCAAAAAGGTGTTTTAAGTCGTGGGGTCCCAAGGAGTTATAAGTACCCCCAACTTAAACTATATTAATTTTCCGCAGGAGGGTATGACTCTACCATACCATCCGTAACCTATCGTACGAATGGTACCAACCACTCGCATCCTAGGCATCCCTTAGAGCCCCAACACTGTCCAATATACGACCACCAAGCTCCAGTTGAACCCAACCATATGATTAGTACCATAAAACCATACCCTAGGCAGAATAAAGAGGGGTTAACACTATCCAACATACGAGTTAGACTATACCATCTGTACCCTATCTCACGAATCATTATGAGCCGCTCGTACTCAGATCCAAGTTAAGTTACTAGTTTTAGATTAAGTGAAGGAAAACCCAAACCAACAACCCATCACCAACCATATGACTCATACCCACCTAGTCGTACCCATTCCAGAAACTCAACCCCCCCAACACTGGACAACATACGACTGGGTCACCTGACTCGTACCCTATCATACGACTAGTACACCAAATCATATGATGTACAAAAGCCAAAAATCGAGAAATTTTTCTAAGGGTCAAAACCCAGGGTGTTTTAGTCTCCCCCCTAGGATCATTCATCCCCGAATGATGGACAAGGTAGTACAAGCACGAATTTCACCTAGTCATGTACCATTCCAACCTTTAACTAGGTTAGAAAACAAAGATGCAAAGAAACAAACCTTCCTTTAACTGAGTTAGAAAATAAATATGTGATCAAGAACGCATACCTTTCACACGAATATCTGGAACAGAAAACAAATGTGGATACTAGGACTTTATGTCCTTTTCCACTTCCCAAGTAGGTTCTTCCACCTTGTTGCTCTACCATAGAACCTTAACCAAAGCTACAGCCTTGGTACGCAATTAATGAACCTACCGATCAAAGATCTCAATCAGGATCTCTTCATAAGACAGAGAATCTGAGATACCAAATCCTTCCAAAGGAACAACCTATGAAGGATCACCTATACACTTTCTCAACATAGAGACATGGAATACCGAATGAATGGAGCTCAAACTAGAAGGAAACTCCAATTCATACGCAACATTACCAACCCTCCTCAAAACCACATAAGGACCAACATACCGAGGACTGAGCTTTTCGGTTTTTCCAAACTGCATTACTCCATCCATGGGAGACTCCTTTAGGAATACCCTATCCCTAACCTCAAACTCTAATTCCCTATGTCTTACATCTGCATAGGACTTTTGGCAACTTTCGGCAGCCTTAAGCCTATCCTGAATTACTTTTACCTTCTCCATAGCCTGATAAACCAAATCCGAGCCAAACATATCCACATCACCAAGCTCAAACCACTCAATAAGAGATCTACAGCTCTTACTATACAATGCGTCAAAAGGGGCCATTCCAATGCTATTATGATAGCTATTGTTGTAATTAAACTCTACAAGAGGTATATGCTCAACCCAACTACCACCATAATCTATCACACACGTATGAAGCATATCTTCTAATGTCAGAATAGTCTTTTCTGCTTCCTCATCCATCTGTGGGTGAAAAGTAGTACTCAGACTAACCTCAGTACCCAACCCCTTCTAAAATAACAGCCAAAAGTGAGATGAAAATTGTGTACCACAATCATAGATAATCGAAACAGGTACCCCATGCAGCTTCACAATCTCATGAAGATACAACCTCGCATAATCCTCATCCAAAAAGTTAACCCTCACTAGCAAGAAGTGAGCTGAATTTGTCATCCTATCCACGATGGCACAAACCAAATCAAATTGGTTTCGAGATCTAGGAAGATCGGTAATGAAATCCATGTTGATCACATCCCATTTTTATTCAGGAAATTCAATTTCCTGACACAAACACCCAGGCCTTATGTGCTCAACTTTTACTTGTTGACACACTAAACATTTGGCCACAAAATCAGCCACATCCTTCTTTATACCATTCCACCAATACATCTCCTTGAGATCATGGTACATTTTTGTTAAACCGGGATAAACAATGTAATGCGATTCGTGTGTCTCAGCTAATACCTTATCTCACAAGCCATCGACGTTAGGAACACATAACCTTCCTTGGTACCGTAAAGTACCATCACCACTAATCTAAAATACCACTACCTTTTTTCCACCTACATCATCCTTGATTTTCATCAAGACAGGATCTAGTATTTGTTTCTCTTTGATCTCTGCAACAAGAGACGATTGAACTACTTTCATTACCAAAACACCTCCATTCTCAGAGTCTAAAAGTCAAACTTTAAGATTACCTAAGTGGTGAATATCCTTCACTAACTCCCGTTTCTCATTTTCCACATGAGCCAAAACCCCCTCATGGATAACCTGCTAAAAGCATCAGCAACCACATTAGCTTTCCTTGGGTGATAGTGAAGACTCGTGTCATAGTCCTTGAGAAGCTCAAGCCATCCCCTCTACTTGAGGTTAAGCTCCTTCTGTAAACACATACTGCAAACTCTTGGGGCCAAGAAGATATCCACATGTACTCTATATAAATAGTTCCACCAAATCATCAAAGCAAACACCACAACTAACAATTCCAGATCATGAGTAGGATAATTCATCTCAGTCACCTTTAACTTTCTAGAAGAATAGGCAATCAACTTACCATGTTGCATCAAAACACAACTAAGTCCCACTCGGGATGCATCACAGTAAACCAAAAACCCCTCATTGCCTTCAGACAAACTCAAAACTGGAGTCGAAGTTAGCTAATTCTTCATCTTCTCGAAACTACCCTCACAAGAATCTAACTAGGAGAACTTTACCTTCTTCTGAGTCAACTTATTCAATAGGGCAACTATCATCAAAAAAATCTTCACAAACCTCCTATAGTACCCGAAAAAATACAAGAATCTCCAAATATTGGTTAGAGTCATGGGTCTAGTCAACTTCTTAACCACCACCACCTTTTGTGGATCCACCATGATCCTCTTACTAGAAATAATATGATCCAAACAAGTCAGAGCATTTGACCAAAATTCATATTTCGAGGATTTGGCATACAACTGTTGCTTTTTTAATGTCTGTAACACCATACGGAGGTGATTGGCATGATCCACATCACTCTTAGAGTATACCATGATGTCATTAATGAACACGGTGATAAGCAGATCCAGAACTTGATGGAATACGATATTCATCAAATCTATGAATGTCGTCGGGGTATTAGTCAAACCAAATAACATAACCAAGAACTCAAAGTGCCCATACCGAGTAAGGAATGCCATCTTAGGAATATCTACCTCCCTAATCTTAAGCTGATAGTACCCAGACCGAAGATCTAGATTTAAAAAGAATTTGGCATCTTGCAACTGATCAAACAAGTCGTCTATCCTTTAAAAAGGATACTTGTTCTTAATCGTCACCTTATTTAGCTGCTTATAGCTAATATATATCTAAAGGGAACCATCTTTTTTATGCACGAATCATACCGGTTCACCCCATGGGGATACACTAGGATGGATAAAACCCTTATCTAAAAAATTCTTAAGTTTCTCTTAAGTTCCCTCAATTCTGCTAGAACCATTTTATAAGGAGGAATAGATATTAGACGAGTGTCTAAAATCAAGTCAATCCCAAACTCAATCTCCCTATCCGGAGGAACACCAGGAAGATCATTCAGAAAGACCTTAGAAAACTCATTTACTCTAGGAACCAGATGTAAAAAAGGACCTTTCGAGTTAGATTCTTTAACCCGCACCAGATGATAGAGACACCCTTTGGAGATTTATCTCCAAGCTCTAAGATATGATATACACTTCTCCTTAAGAGCTAGGAACCACCCTCCCATTTAATAATCGGTTTACCAAGGAACTTAAAGACAACCTTACGGGTCCAACAATCTAAGAATGCGTAGATGACTGTAACAAATCCATCCCTAGAATGACATCAAAATCTGCCATATATAATTCTAAAAGATCCACCTAAGTCTCCTTACTACCAATAAATACCACACACCCCTTATAGACTCTTTTAGCAACCACAAAGTCACCTATCGAGGTAGAAATAGAAAAAAGATCTGAAATAACCTTCGGATCAAAACCTAAATACACAGCCACAAATGGGGTCTATAAAAGAAAGTGAACACCATAACAAGTAAACAATAAACATCATGAGAAAAGAGTTGTAATATTCTATTCAAGACATTAGGTGATGCCTCAGACTCCTGTCGGGTACCAAGAGGTTATAACCTATTCTGGCCTGTATCGGTACTAGAAATAGAAACAAATGCACAAAAAGTACCCTATGGTGTAGGAGTAGATAAAGAGGCAACCAAAACCTTATTTGCACCCGAAGCAACCTTACTAACCAGACAGTTCCTGAGCATATAGTCTGGCTGACCACACTTGAAACACTTGTCCCTCTCTTCATCATAAAAACCCCAATGTAACCAACCATAGAACCTTTAAGGAGGACATAATAAGGTCGATTGAACCCCTCTAGACTGAGATTGGGGACCTTATACCCTAAAGTTATCTCTACCTTGTTGACGCTTGTCACCCGAAGGCTTTGGGTAAGGAGCACTAGCTATAGAGAAAGAACCAAAACTACCCCACTTATTCTTTGTCCACTTACCACCATCTCGACCAGTTTGTTATTGTGCACCCTACTTAGAGAACCTAAAATTCTTACCCTACCTTTCACCTATCTCAGCTTGCTTTCTCTTTTCCTTCACTACTTGTTGCATATGCATAACCAAATTAGAAATATCCATGTCCTTGATCAGCAATACAGTCTTTTAAGGATCAAATCCAAAAATAGTCTTGATGCAAACTTTCTCATCGTATCCCTTATATCAGACCCCAATTTTAGAGCATACCTAAACAACTGGTGAAATTTCAATGCATACTCTTTGACCAACATCTTCCCATGTTTCCCATTAAGAAATTTCTCTACCTTTGCTTTCTTTAATTCCCAAGGAAAAAAGCAATCCAGAAAAGCATTAGAGAAAGTTTCCCATAAAGATGAATCCTCAATATCACCACTTAAATTATCCTATTCCTCATACCATTAGTACTCCACATCCTTTAGCTGATAGGAAGCAAAATTCAATCCTTCCATATTTGTGGCCTGCATGACCCTGAAGATTTTTTCCATCTCATCTAGGAAACCCTGAGGATCTTCCTCCACCTTAACACCAGTAAAATTTAGTAGACTCAACCTCATGAATAGGACAACCCTTATGGCCTCAGAATATACACTACCAGATGCACCACACTCAACCTGAGAAGCTACCAACTGAGCAATCACATGACTCAACTGACAAAACACTATAATTGTTATATCTTCCTGAGGAAAACTACTTATAACCAATAGAACTCTAGAAATATCAGGGATTGGAACCCTAGATCACGTATAGATCCCTCGAGTAGAGTGTGTCCTATCAATATTATCTCTGGTTAGGACAGAGAAGTTCCCGTGAGTTTCAGATCATTAAGGCATGATCTGAAAGATAAGAAAATAGAAATCAGAGAAATCCAAGACCTTAGAATCCAATCTTGAAATAGAACACAAAGAAGAGAAATAGTTCTAAATATCCTATAGCCTCTCTCTTATGAGTATGGCATACTATACATCTTAAAAGAGACTCTACTCGACACGGCTTTGTGGACTCTTAGTTAACTATGAACCTGACGCTCTAATAACAACTTGATACGACCTAACTTGAGGCCTTGTCGTAATAGGCATTCCAAGTCTAACCAGGACTGGGGACCACCCCCAATACCTAACCCAACCATCCATACACATACTCTGAGTCAGATGAATCTCGATCGTATAGCAAAAAAAAGTATTTGTACCAATTCGAACTCTAGGATAGGTCCATAACCATGACCAACCCAAGCAAGTCTAACCATCTAATACCAAACCAATAACTATACCAAAACCAAAACAATAACCGAATATAAGTCCATATCATAAAAGGTTGGAACAATCATAAATACAGTCAAATGGTATCATCCCTAATAATAATGTTAATACTAAGGCCGACACCAATACCGACATCTCCCACCCCAACCTTTAGTAGTTTCACAAAGCTTTTAACTGATATTTGGTTGGGACATGCCCCCAACCATAGCCAAATCCAATGTCTAAGAAATAATCAAAGTATGTAAAAATATTCATAACATGAAATGGAGCCTTTTGGAGTATAGAAGCTCACCACTCCAATCCAATAAAGTTGATCCTAAATTTGATCACTAAGAAGGAGGAGTAGAATGGATGGTTTCTACATTGCGTGGGGATACAGCCACCCGAAGATGGGTTAGTGGGTGAACGCTATCATGCACTAAAGATAAGGATAAAATAATGTCAACTTTTAAAACTAAATAAACCAGCCATATGCATTAATAACCATACATACAAATATATAATCATATTGGGAAAAGGGACCAAGTTTAGCGTGTCTTTAAAACCATTAACCTAGGTATGTGTAGCTTAACTATCCTAAAACTACCCATGGGCTATATGGGTCCAATATAACCCTCTAAATGGGTCTCAATGCGTATATCCACACGAACCATAGATAACATAAGAGTAGGGGATTCCCGAGTACCTTTTGCTCTCCATGATACATATATACAAGTGTACTTAGGGGATTCCCATATACCCCATAAGTATTATATATGGTCTCCATGACCAATCCTCATGTCGGTAAACATGAGTTCCAAGTGTTCATCCATTGGACTCTACCTTCACGATTAGCTATCGAATCCCGCTATTATTTCCTAATTAAAATCATTACCACACAACTAAACCACCATTCCATTTATTATTAACATTTATTTATTCTAAACCATTTATACTATTTAGGGTTCCATTACCAAGTTGTACCATGCAATAGTTCCATTAAAAGTCTAACAATATAGTAAAAGCATTCTCATAGGCATTTTATCAAACCCATTGGGGGCATAGTGTTTCCAAAACCAAAACCAAGTACCAATTAACCATTCCCATGCAACCAAATGTCCAAATCACCATTAAAATATGTAAATCCATAATTAAAAAATGGGAAAACCATAACGAAGAATTTATAACAAAAATCCTCAACATATATTTAAAAACCCAAAACCATATAACATTCATGCCTTGAAAAAAATTCATAAAATATGCTTATAGTTGGAACTAACAATGAAGGAGGAGTAGCATGCCTTAGATTAAGAAGAAGATGAGAAGAAATCACCCCTATAGGCCTCAATTATCCACCTTGAAGGAAACCCTAGCTTTTACTTAACCCAAGAGCCTTGAGAGATTTTTAGAGAGTTTAGAGTGTTCAATTGATTGCAAATAGGTTAATGACGCCCCAAAAAGGTATTTTTAAGTTGTGGGGTCCCAAGAAGTTATAAGGGGAAATATACAAAATACCCATAACTTAAGTTGTATTAATTTCCCATAGGAGGGTTTGACTCCACCTGTAAGAACCCGCAAAATTTTCTCATAGTCTGAGCCTTAGAGCGAGTTTAGTAAAGTATTAATCCAGCCCTAAAAGGTTGAGAAATTTTTTCCTAAGCGAGAAGTATTTTGAACCATATATAATTTCCCTAATATCGACATTTTGTCATATAGATTATTGAATAAGCTTTCCATTGATATAAATTTCATCAAAATCTGGCATCGAAGGAGAAAGTTATAGAAGTTTTACTGAAAGCAATCGGAACCACCCAAGTGCGACTGCCGAGTTGACAGACCGTCGATCTTAAAATAGATTGTTGCCCAGCCCATCGCAACCAAGGTAGTGACTCCCTTTATTGTCCCAAGTGCAACAACCAGGACGACGGACCGTCAAGGTTGCGACGGACCATTGCTAGGACGTCGCGCTGAAGTAGTGTGGCCTCATCCTGGTCAATGCGCGACGGACGATCCAACGGACCCTTAAGTTTATGATGGACCGGTGCTGAGACCGTCGCATCAAGGCAATATGTTCTTTTTTTGACCTATGTGCGATGGACGATCCGATGACCGTCAGACTAAACAACGGACCATCGCTTCAACTGTCGCAGCCCTCGTTCGGTATTTTTAACTTATTTTAAAAAGGGTTTTTTGGTCTTTCTCCCATTCTTTTCAGCCTCTATTTATATCCGATCAAAGTTCAAAACTTTATTCTTTATCTTCAACATCAAAATCTAGGGTTATACAAAATCAAAATCCTTCTTTCTTCTTCAAGAGAAATCAAGAAATCAAGAATCTCTCCAAGAGCCTTCAAGAAAGAGTTTCCCTAAGGTATGTAGATGTTGATTCTTGGGTCCCTTTCACCCAAGAAGCTCAAGAATCCTTTTCAAAATTTAAAGCTTCTTATGTTTATAAGTTTTTATGATTCATGTGAATTGAAATTGAAGTTCATGCTATTATTGAGTTTTAATTCATGTTTGTTTACAAGGTTTTCAAGCTTTGACCCTAGTATGTGATATTCATGTGATGTTCATGATAAACCCTCTTCAAGTTGCTTGTTAAGTGATATGTTCATGTCAATTAAGTGTATAAATTATTGAATAAGCAAAGCATGCTCCCCATATGTTTGATAAAATACTTATGTGAAGGAATTAGAGCCATTATAGCATATAGACTAGAAATCACCAATTGTGTGCAATCCTATTCATGCCAAGTGTTTGTTGAAAAGCCTTAGAGAATGAATTGTGATATGTTAGAATGAAATCCCCCAATTATGTGTTCTTTAATGCATGTTAAGTGTTTGAGGCAAAACCTTGTTGAATGGAGTATGAGCCAATAGCATGTCTCCTTATACTATCATATGTTTATGATTTCTAAATGCTTGAAGAGATACTTTAGTAATTGTGAAGGTGAATAAATGTACATGGTCTTGATAATTCAAGAATGGTTGTGCTTTACTTTTATGTTATTGAGTCCTGGGGTATTTATACCCAACAATTTAACTGTAGTCTAAAGCCCGTGTCAGTTTTCACGATAATCTCTGCCAAGCTACAATTCTCAGAACTCAGTGAGTTATAGAACTCTGTACTCTCAATAGATACAGAACTTAAGAAATTATAGTAATCTCCGTAATCTTAGTATCGCTAGTAATCTAGCCTCAGCTCTGTACTCAGCTCAGATCTAGTAGTATTCAAGTGCTCTGTTCAGACCTCAGTAGTAATCAAGTAATCTATTTAAAGCTCTGTATCATTTAGTTAGATAATGAAATTTAGTAATATTTTATCAGATACAAAACTAAGTGAATTCAGCTTAACTCAGTCAAATCAATCGAGAAATATGATCAGTATCAGATTCAGTTTAGTTTAAGTTAAGAATCAGTTCAGATTCTTCCAGCTGGGAGTAGGAGCTAGCACCGAGCGAGTGCAGGGATGACGGCTCCCCCTTAGAGAGGCAGAGTCATTAGAAGCAATCCCTGAACTCCAGAACTGCGTAGCCAGCGCAGGATGCAGGAGTCACCCATTAGAAAAGGCTTGTTACCCACTAGATAGGCTTAAGTATTATACTGCCTTAGGCTTGACTTCCTGCGAGGGTCACCCATTAGAGAGGCTTGACCAGAGAGGTATTTAGCCATGGCATGGTATTGACACCTTTCCAGCTGGGGTTATAGGTTGGACCCTACCAGTTCAGATTTAGGGAATGTCGGTTAATTGAGCACTCCTATAGTTACAGTTTTAGTATCAGTGTTTAGAGTAAAACTCAGAGATCAGGACTGTCAGATACAGTCACCTATCTCAATAAAGAACTCAGGTAGTTCTATTGATTTATGGACCACCCACTAGATAGGCATCATCTCATATAAAGATATTCAGTATCAGTATTATTGGATCCAGAAATTACCCATTAGATAGGCTTGATCTCAGTCTTAGATTTAGTTGAGTAATCTCATTATCAGATCCAGAGATCAGCCATTAGATAGGCTTGATCTCAGTCTTAGATTCAGTTGAGTAATCTCATTATCAGATCTAGAGATCACCCGTTAGATAGGCTTGATCTCAGTCTCAGATCCAGTTGAGTATTCTCATTATCATATTCAGAGATCCTCTGCTAGATAGGTTTGATCTCAAATAAAATCTCATCTTATCATTGATAGTAGATTCAGGAATCATCCGTTAGAGAGGTTTGATCTCCAATTCAGTCAGCTAAAAGTAACAAGTTCAAAGTGCAGTCATTGATGTGAGTAGATTCAGGTAATCAGCTCCAGTAACATCAGTTTCTGAGATCACTCTCTAGAGAAGACTGATCTCAATTCCTGTACTCAGTTATCAATATTAGGAGATTCAGATGTTCAGTATCTCAGTATTAGTAGTAAGTTCAGATGACGGTAAATCAGTATCTGAGTTTTAGTATTTTGAGTTGTGATGATTTCAATTATGATTTGTACATTCATGCATGTGTTCTCATTCAGTACTTTCATGATTATTCAGTTAAGTAATTGTTCATGCATAAGCCCTTGCATTTAGCCATACCTCATCTTCATACTTGGTATATTCCCGTATTGACGTATTTGCACTATGGTGTTTTATTTGACACCATAGGTTCAAAGGAACGAGATCTAGAGTACCCTTAGTAGCTCAGTCCCAATCAGCAGCAGTAGACGTAGCAGTGAGTCTTCTTTAGTTGAGGATGATCCTCATTTTACTATCGCATCAAATTTAGTTATTTTCAGTAGATGGATTTAGTTGGGGACATGTCCCATCAAATTCAATGTTCAGACAGTTTAGAGGTTTTTCAGACAGATGTATCAGTGTTCAGTTTTCAGTTTTGAGTATTTTTTAGATGCTTTTGAACCTTATGGCAAGTTTCCATATTTATTATTTATAATATGCAGTGCTCAGGTACAGATTTCAGTAGAGGGTTAGCTTGTGGTCCTTCGAGATCATGAGCATCGTGTGACATTTCAGTGCTAGAAAATCAAGTCGTTACAATGAACATACTCTCGATAGATGTGACCAGGACTAAAGGACTAGATATGGCTCATGGGTCGGTGTTTACTATGCCTGAGCATCTGGCTTGGAATAATGAGATTACTGCCCATATGTATGGGCTACAGATGCTCTAATTAAGAGTAGGGGTATACCATCTATGAATGAGGAGATTTATGTCGTCGAGCTGGATTACCCTCTTGGTCACCATGCCTAAACTTTTTTGTGGATAGGCCTAAAATTTATAGATCCTGCCGATAATGACGTGCCCACAGACGAGGGGGTGGTTAGGAGATTCTAATATTGAGTCAGTGAAGAAGAAGGCAGTGGACCTAGACATAGGAGTTGAGGCATACCATCCAGATATCAATGACGACATAGACGATGCTTGATTAGGGAGTGATGGACCACCTCATTACTTAGTCATGTCTGCAAGTAATGAGGACAGTGCTATATTTTAAGTGTGGAGGTGGTGGTTCTTATTCTCTGAACCTCTCATTTGCTACTCTATATTTTTGGTTATTTGTGGATATTTATTTTATTATTATTATTTATGTGGTTTTGATTGTCATTCTAACTATTCGGTCTATAATAGTTAGTAATTATAATATTAGCTGACTTAGTAAATTGTAATGGTTTCTCTACTTTGCTTAGTTCATTACTCTTAGTTCGTAATTTTTGTTTGCTTATCTCATTTTAATTCAATTTTAGGAGTAAATTTTTTCCCTTAAGTTAACTTTAATAAATCATCATAGTTATGTGCCTCCCTCTATGATGGATAGATGACGACCGTCCTAAGAGGATTAGTCTTAGAAAATAAATAAGTGAGAAGAACCCAACCACAACTCTATGTCGAGATACTTTGTGTTGGGCTAGTTGGCTACATGACATGAAAAATTCTTTTTTTGAAGAGAGAAGTATGTCAAACTTAAAAGGGGGATGCTAGTTTTAAACACCTATTCTTAATTGTGTGACTCTCGGTTTTTTGTCTTAATTCAAAATTTGTGCAATTACCAAATCGAGAGTCTATAAGAATCCGACTTGAGTCTAGCATGCACTAAGTGTGAGTGAGATTTTCTAGTTGTTCCATATGCATAGTGATATCTAGAACTTGTCCGGTGTGTTTATGAAGTGAAATAAAAGGTGTTGCATTTAGGAGATAATGTAGGTATTTTGTTGATACCCATATTTCAAACCTCTTTTGATCTACCCTTGCAATTATCCTTAGTTAGCCATGTTGAGCCTCTAGCCTATTTTCTTTGGTAGCCTCACATATAGCTTATACCCCTTCTTTGTTTTACCTTAACTTGATCCAAAGATCCTAGGAGCTTTAGTGAAGAAAAATTAGTCGAGTAAGGAGTTGAAAAATAAGTAGGAAAAAGGTGATAGTGAAGCCCCAAAATATACATATGGGTATAAGAATTGAGGTACAATAAGGTCGGGAGTTAGGTGATGAAAAGAATAAAGAATGTTCAAGGAAAAAACTGAATTATGTGTTGAAAAAGTAGACTCCCTACCATAGTGTATTCAAATAAGCTTAATGAGATGAGGCCAAAATAAAAGAAATAGGGAAGATAGATGAGGTGAAGAATTGGTTGTTAATTGAGTTTTTGTAGTGTTCTTGAGATGTATTATAAGCAATTAGGGAGATTATCCACTATTTTTACCCAAATAGTTCCTACCCATTCCTTAGCTTACATACACCCATTGAAGACCTATTTGATCCTTAATCTTAACATTTGACTATTAGTGGAGTAGTACACTAAGGGAAATCATATGGTTCATCATATATCATATGTAAAATTATAAAATTGTGAATGAATTGGGTAACCACCTTATTGTGATAGTGTATCTAGAGAATAGTTGGGTGACCTATAGGAATGCTTGATTGAATAATATGCATAAGTTTGTCAGCATGCTAGAGTCCACTTATGAGGTTCGGGAGTTTGAAAATTATAATCATGTGCTTTTATATGCGAGATGATATGTTTGAGGTGAAAATTAATGTCATGTGTAACCTGTGTATGCCCAACAAAAGTGCTTTCTTTAGATTATGGTATGAAGCCTATTTGTGTTATAATGATTTCCTAGGATTGTTTGAGGACGAACAAGATTCTAAGTGTAAGGTGGTAATCTTAGGCATATTTATACGTCTAAGTACAAATATTTATCCATATTTAGACATGTTCTATGAGCTAAAACGTGTTAATTGTATTGTGTTTGAGCTATAATTGTATTCTCTAGATAAAGGACATGATTAGTTGTTACAGGGCTCGATTGTGATAAAATTGGACGTGCTTTGATGCAATAATAAGGAGACTTTGGACTATGGAAGTACTTAGAGTGACATGCTGAAGATGAAGACACTAGAAAAAGGTTCAAAAAGCATGGAATGAAGTAGAGAAGTAAAAATATTATGATAGCAATTTCAAGTAAGGGTCTGCGATAGCCCTGCACCATGGACCCTAGTATCCACGATGGCCCCTGCGATGCGTAAGCTGATTATTCTAGCAAGTCAATTTCTAGTAAGGGTCCGAGATGGCTCCGCGCCGCTGACCCTAGTGTCCGAGATGACCTCCATGATGCAGTGAAGAGTAAAACTCGTGTAAGTTGTGCCCCACTATAAAAGGAAGACTTAAACATAAATTGGATTATCTTGGCATACGTTTAACAAAGGCAAAAATAATTACGAGAGTTCTCTTAAGGTTCTTTGAATTTTCATATTTCAACATTAACTTTGGTATGATTAATTACATTTCTTTGATACTTATTTAGAACATGAGCGGCTAAAAACCCTTGTTTTGGGTTAAGGCTAAGAACATGATGATATTTTGATATTCTTAGGGTGGTTAATGTTGATTTATCGTATGGGTTATTCCTATTCTCTTATTTCTACTATTTTAATGAATAGACACCATTAGAATACATCTATAATCCCTTTGTGAGCCCCAAAAAGAGAATCATAGGGATAGATCGAAGAGTTTAAGGAGCAAATTCGTATTCTTATAAAGAACGAAAAACAGGACGTAGCGGCTAGGATAGGAATATACCTAGAAGCCTTGTTTGGTTCGATTGTAGGAATATAACTTAACGCATCTAAATGGATTATTGCATCCTCGCTCAATGATGTAGTTGTAATGCTCTTTTAGGTAGAAGATTAGAGGATCGGAAGACCATAATCATAATCTAAACCCTGCAAATCAATAACTTAATAATCAACATGACCACGATAAGGATAGAGATTCATATGATTGTTAAGAGTGCCTCAGCCCTAAAATTTCATCTCGTATTATTTACAACCTAGCTTACATTGGTATTTTCATTGTTTTGTTATTAACTTAGTTGTTAAATTATTCATTAAATTGTTTAACCTATTTTAGAACTCTGAAATACTTGAATACATTATTGTCGAAACTGAATTAAATAAATTATTAATCTAGTAGTCCATGTGGGTACGATATCCGATTCTTTGAGTCACTATATTACTTGTACGATTACGTACACTTGTGTGTGTGGTAGGCTACAACAAATGGTTTCTTATTTTTCTCTATGTTATACCTATTAATATAGTTTCGTTCATAGGTAATGAGATTACTTCGTAGTTCTTCGTAGGTCAAATTTTGGAGATCTTCATCTTCTAGAATGGCAGCTTTGGTCTCCTATGCTTTTAGAAGTCTTCTTACAAGTTTTTGAACTTGCAGACTGTGTGGATAGATCATTCCTTATGACTTCAATTCACAAACAATTTTACTGAATCTAGTAAATATTGATTCCACATTTTCATTATCTTTTATCTTGAGGAGCTCGCACTCATTGACCATAGCACTGATTTTTGCCTTTTTGACTTTGGTAGTTCCTTTGTAAGTTACTTCTAATTTGTCCCGCATTTCTTTTGTAGTTTCACAGATTGATATCTTGTCATATTCTTCACCGCTAAGTGCACAAAGATGTAAGCTTATAGCTCTTGCACTAGTTTGAATTACCTCTTATTGTTCCTTGGTGATTTTGAAGTTTTCAAGGTCTTCTACATCAGTACTTCTTGATTCCTTGTCCTTCTATTTTTCTTTGAGTCCTGGAATGGGATTTGGTCCCTTTTTAATAACAACCCATGCCTGGAAATCATCTGATTGAACAAAGATTCTGAATCTATTCTTCTAATAGGAGTAGTGTTGTCCATTGAAATATGATGCTCTTGTGGGGGAGTGACCATCTTGAAGAAGAGCTCCTGGACTTTGATAGTTTGCCATTGTATCTTTGCTCACGTGCGGTTAAGTAACACTTTTAGTGAGACCTGCTCTGATACCAATTGAAATTCAATAGGAGGGGTGAATTAAAAAATTCCTTTAATTCTACTGATAAGCCTTCACAGTCCACTAACCTACAGATCAATGTACTTAACAGACCAGATTACACTTAAATGAATAAGTAAGTAAATAAGTAATTAAAATAAAGACACAAAGATTTGTCCTGGTTCGGAACATCAATGTGGTTCCTACTTCTAGTCCCCTTGGGTTTCAAAGTTTCCTTAGATCTTTTCAAAGAGAGTCGGAGTACAAGTGTAGTGAATAATTTTTTAAGCTTATTTTGATTTTCAGATCTTGTGACGCAGCCTCAGTCGGTATGACTAAGTTGACTTGATCTTACTCTTGAGTAACTATTATAAACTATGAAGTACAAAGCTTTATAGAGACTAAGATTGAGACACAATAAGAATTTCGTTTGAAGTTGCGTGAGTGCTTCGACCTTCAGTCTTTTCTTTTATATCCTTAAGCTGTTTCGGCTTTTTTTCTTCATAAGGAAACCCAAGGGATTTCTTCTTAATCAAGGATTTGAATTGATTCTTTGATTGAGAGATTGCACCATATGGTATGTCTATATCAGATATGTTCATAGGTGTAGCCTTCTTTTCACAGCTATATATGTTCATATCAGATATGTCCATGTAAAGGGTGTGA
The DNA here is from genome assembly GCF_002878395.1 of Capsicum annuum. Taxonomy (NCBI): domain Eukaryota; kingdom Viridiplantae; phylum Streptophyta; class Magnoliopsida; order Solanales; family Solanaceae; genus Capsicum; species Capsicum annuum. The sequence goes on along the minus strand of NC_061121.1, from coordinate 123,991,834 downwards.
TCTTCTTTCCTTTTTTCTTTTTCGTGAGAGATGTTGTAGTGATTGCTTTGTCAGTCATTTGCCTTATATTTGGGGATCTGATAAGATCCATGATTAATGTTATTTCCAAGTTCAGCATCGGCTCCTTTGTGAGTGGATGCTTATTTCCTTTGCGAGATATTCTTGAAAATCCTAGGTTGATTCCTTAGGTATCCTTTTAGATGCCATTGTATCTTCTGTGTATCCTACAAGATATTTGTTTATCAGTTCGTCGTTATTAAAACATACTTTGTGAATATGGGGCTAACACACTCTAGGTCCCCATAATATTGTTTCTAGCCCCATTCTCTTTAGTTGATAGTAATTTTTTTAAGATATTTGTTAGTTAGGTAGTTTAAAACAGAAATCTCAAACTCTATAATACAAAATTGTTAGAACAAATTGTAATCTTAGCGGTATTGCATAGTTATAGCTAACATTAGTTTTCTATGATATATAGAGAGAGAGATTGAGATTATTGATTGCTAGAAGCCAAATTCCTTAGGTATTGTCCATTCAACTTCTCAAATACATGGGGCAGTGAAAGAAGGCCAAACACTAAATTATGATTTATTTTGGCTGACGTGCCACCTCTGCCATTCTTTTTATTTGATGTGCAGGAACAAGCCAACAATGCTTGTCTTGTAAGCAAGAGTTTCAGTTTTCAATTTCATTAATGTGACTAATACCCTGGCTACTTGAAACTAGCTAATATACGTGGCTACTTTTCTTCTCACTCTTTTGTCTAATCTTTCTCGGGTCAGGACCGAGTCCCCGGTGTAATAGTGTGAAGACAGTACTACGATCTGGAACGCAATAACAAATTTAGAGTTGTCTTTGTTTGGTTCTACTACGTGCTAAACTTGTGCTCTAGCAAGTACAACAAGTTTTCTGTTCCACACATCTAATTTATTTATTGTTTACCTGTGTCTCTTTAATAAGATAAAAGAATAAATCCAAGACAGGAAGTAGAAACAGAAGGGTAAGCTTCAAGAAAAAGATGAGATGATATGGGCAATAAGCTAAAAGTAGACCTTGAAGCCAGGAGAATGAGAGGGTTCCATAGTGTCTCGAAATTTGAATTGAGAGAGAAATCTATACCAAACAAATAGTGGAGAGAAAGGTTGATGATACAGCCGGGCTTATACAATTTGATTTTGATATCGTGTGAAAAGATTTTAACGACTAACCTAAAACCTTAAAGAAATTAGTGGTGCAACATTATAATTCCATTTGGAAATTTTCTCGCAAACATTTAATGATTAATATTTACACTGGCTAGATTAGAAAGAAAAAGAAACTGTGGATTGAAATGTAAATAATATAAATAATATATCGGCCTTTTGATTCATACAATTTCTCTTTTCCTCTTTTTACAGAGAAATGGAAATGAGATGTGGTAGGGATATATATATATATATATATATATATATCAATTATAAATAGTTTCTTTTTTAAAAGAAGAAGAAGAAACATACAAGCAGATAGGGCAGTAAAACGATAAAATAATCAAAGATTAATTAAGGAGTGAAGCTCATGCAGCACACACGACAAGCACTGGTGTTTGAAGGGACTGGAAGTTGTTCACTTGAGCCAGGTCGCCGCCCGGAAGTTCTTCATTCTCTTGGTCGTTTGCCATGGGTACTAGGCTTGCGATGCTCTCCCTGTTTTGTTCCTGATCGTGGGGCTTCTTTATCATGTCCTCGGAGTTAAGAGGATGTATTTGTTCTGAGTTTCCAACCGTGACCATATTTATTACATGCTCCGGCACTTTTTTCTCTAATTCTGCTGCTGGCTTCACGAATCGGTACATTCCATACAGCGACATCTGAATCATTCCCAGGAAGAAACCCAATACATTCGGCAGCTGTAGAAAGTTTAACAAATTACGTACTATTAATTAATTTCTCCAAATAAATTAATGACCAGTTAAAAAATACATCTTCCACTCCTTTTTAGAAATTGTTTCCTCATTCTTTTGAGTTAATTTAACTAAATTTCAAAATTAAATTAGTTTAGTTATTTCAAATTTAAATTTAGATATTTAAAAACTACTTGAAAAATATTATATAATTTTTCTTTTTTCATTTTGCTTAATAAATACATATTAAGATATTAACTAAAAATTATAACGTTTAACTAAAAATATGGAGCAATTAAAAAAGGAACGGAGCTAGCATCTCAATCATCTAATCATACAGTGTCTCGTTGTCCTTTTTCTTCTTTTGAGGAGCCTTTTGGAGTATGAGAACTAAAAAAAAACAATTGGTACGATAACAGTTAACAAAAGCTTATTTTTTAATTAAAAAAAATAAAAATTACTATAACATATTTAGTACTCTCTTCTTTCATTCAAGATCTTTACTTGTCCAATTTTTTTATTGACATATGATAATTTATCATATTATCTTTTGAATATAATGAATTTAATGCTTTATGAAATAATGATGAATCCTTTTAATGTTAAGAGTAAAATGTGTAGCAATAAATAAATTATCTATTGTTTTTATAAATTAAACAAATACTATTGGACATTTCAAAATAAAAAAATGTACAAGTAAAAATAAATGGAGTACTACTAACTATACAATAATAATAAATTTTGACAATAAGTGATAATTAAAAAAAAATATTATAATATAAAATATCTCAAAATGAAATATACTGAAATCATTTTTAAGAATATTTTCTACGAACCCGTTACTTTAGTTTGGTTGAATCCTACTATGACCAATTTATGTCGAACAATAAATGTACGAATATCAAGTTGTTCGTAAATAATAAAGACACAACATGTTCATGTTCGAAATTTGTGGTTCTTTTTTGTCGCCTTGTAAGTAGGTTGGTTTTAGTTACGTTGTGTAACTAGCACGTAACCAAATATTGTTCATTGTATCAGAGAATTCCCTCTATTTTATTTTAATTGACGCCTACATTAAAAATAAATATTTTAATTTAATTATCTAATTTTATAAATTAAGAGAAACCTTTATTATTATTTTTTATACTGCTTTTAATATTAAATGACTATCAAAAATAGCATAATCTAATTTAGAGTTTTTAGCAAATCATTAATAAGGTCAGTTTAATAAAATATAGTGTAATTAAAGCTTTCTTAAAAGATGTATGAAGTCAACAAAACCAAGTAAAATGAAACAGAAAGAGTATATGTACATCCTCCATTCACTTTTACTTGTTCACTACTCCAAAATTAGATTTTGATTTTTACTTGTTACTATTAACATATTGAGAAAACATTATTATTTTTCTTTCATGTTTTACCCTTTAACATTAATTATTTATGCTCTAAATTATTTTTTAAAACTTTAATACTGAACAACAATGAATTTATACCAAATAGAAACAACAATGAATAGGGTATTGGCATCATAAAATAGTTGTGTATGTCATCATTGTATTTTAACGAGTGTATCAAAATTAAATGTAATAAGCAAAAGTGAACAGAAGAGTAAATGTAATAAGTAAAAGTGAACGAAAGAGTAGTAATTTATGTAGAGCATGTGGTACAAATACTTACTGCAATACACAAGTCCTTTAGTAGGAGACCATAGGCAAACCACATGATAGCGCTCAAAGTAAGAAAGAAAGAGAGGGTGAAGGGCATGAATTCCACACTCTTTGTCCGAACTACTTGAAACTGTATAAAAGAACATAAGAATTGGAACTTGTAATTAATTAATTAATTATAGGAAAAAACTTTGAAATGGCGTTATTAGTATAGTTTGTCAAGTCATCTTACCACAATGCTAAGAGGTGCTGCAAAAACAGCCACTGCTACGGTTACACAAATCCAACCCGCAACTTGTACTCTACTGGCTCCGTTCAAAGGGAATAAAGTAACTAGAAATATCAATGAGTACAATCCTCCGATCAATGATACCAAAAGCTTCACCGTCTGTCTCTGTTCAATTTGCGTATTCAGAACATCAAACTATATATGTAACACTTTCGTAATTCCCTATTATTTAACCAAAATAAAAAAATCCTGCACCACCATATTACGTCAAAATCGAACTGCACTCTCGTGATAATTTGGCAGTGCTTACCCTAGCTTCTTTGGATGCGTAGAGGATGAAAATGGAGATGTAAATGGTCTCGACAACGCAACCGAATGAGTTGATGGAGACTAGAAGAATCGCATTTTTCTTGATAAATGCATAATACATCCACAACATGGACGAAAATAGTGCTACCACGTATGGCACTGATTGAAAACCCATGGTGGATTTTTCTTTACAGATTCGGCGGAATGCTGGCCTGCAACATCAATATAACTCAATATAAGTGTCTGTCTAAGAAAAATAATACAGTATTCTCTTTGTTAGAACTAAAGAAAGGTGATTACTTACACTGGAGCTAAGAAGACCAATATGGAGATAATGTTTCCTGTAATATACAAAGGAAAAAATAAAAAGGGTTAGTGCTTTCAAGATATGTGGAGTTGATGCTACTGCCCATGAATACTCTATATGTAATTAACAACTTTGTGGATCGGATCAACTACATTGTATCCATACGTCGGCAATTAAAATGGACGAAAATCAGGTACCAGGAAGGTTTATCACGCAATACATTCATGAGAATACATATGCACGGACAATGTGAATATATTTTAGACTAGGATGGAAGTAACTAAAGTTTGGTTACAAGAAAAGTGACCAAGGCGTTTCGGCACCAACTTTTTGAGCAAGCAAACAATTAACAAAAGAGATGAAATTATTGAAAAAATGGAAACAGACATGTAAAGCTTAAAATTACTATAGCATACCTAAGACTCCGAACACAAAGAGCCATGGATGGTGGAGGTCAAATATGGCCATGTATTGTTAGGATAGTAAATGATACAAATATTAATATATGCAAGGAAGTTAAAAGTTTCCTTTCGAAAGAATGTCAATGTCTCTTGAGAACCCTTTTGCTCTTTCTCTTCTCTAAGAAAACAGAACCAAAATCCCACAATTTCATGCAAAGGGGGAGAGAGAGAATTTATAACGGGGCAAAGTGTTGTTTGCCCATACAAAACAATCATCTTCGTTGCATGACAAGTGGACGCTTAGTAGGTGGCGTACGATAAAATCACACCCAAAACAATGGATCCTCAGCCTCACGTGCTCTCCGTATGCGTGCCAATCATACCATTTAACTACTACTCAAATTAACAAAATAATTAAATTTGGCTTCTAAACCTATTCCAGTTCAACAGGAATATACATCTTCTTTTAGTTGTTCCTCTTTTTTTAAATATTTATATCAAATTAATTTATTTTTTTTAATAAAATGAAAAAAATATTATTATTTTCTTCCAATCGTACCTCTTTCATTAAATGACTAAACAAACTATATATATTCAAATTTATATTTTCAAACCAACATTAATAAAACTAATTTGGTAAAATAAACTTCTAAAAGAATTTTCTTAAGAGGAGTGTCAAATTAATAAAGATCAACTATTTTGAAATGAAGAGAGTACTACACATGATTAGGTTTAGGCAAAGCTCATTCCTTTTAGGTAGGAGCTGTTATTGTACTGTTAGAGAAATTATTAAACCCCACACGTTTTTCTATTTTAGGCTTTTGATTCATATTCAATCAATTGATTTTAGCTAGGCTCTTGATTGATCGCACTTAAACAATCAATTACGTCTCACTTCCAAACTAATTGAGGAAGTACTATATTTTAGGATAATAGACTGCAAAAGACTTAAAAGAACAGAGGCTGAAAGTAAGAGGACTCAATATATGTTGAAACTCAACTTTTTTGTATCTTAAAAACAACTGAAGACAAGTCTTTATATAGACTTACAAAACAAACAAATCACTAAGTCACTAAGTTAACAACTACTCCACTAACTAAGCAACAACTATCCACTATCAGTTAACTAAAACATACTGCAGCATCACTGGTAACAGTTCAAGAAAATGGAAACTACTAACAAATTAAATTTGATCAGATCATACATTGAATTAGTCTTAAATACTCCCCTTTAATTCAAAGTTACAGAAGCAAAGCCCTCAAATAAATAAACTTGTCTGCTGCTAAAGACTTCGTCAGTATATCAGCTAATTTGCTTATGAGTGCTGCAATGTTTCACTATTATTTCCTCTTTTGCTACCAAATCGCGAATGAAAAGGAAGTAGATGTCAATGTTCTTAGTTTTGCTATGAAAACTTGGATTCTTTGTCATAGCAATCGATGCTTTATTATCACAATATATCTCTGTTGCACTTTCTTACTTATGCTAAAGTTCTGCTAACACCCTTTTAATCCAGATGGCTTAACAAGATGCTGAAGTTCCTGCAATGTACTCAGCTTTTAAGGTTGACAACGTTGTTGTAGCTTGCTTCTTTGAGCTCCAAGTCACCACACCTGAACCTAGAGTGAAAACATGAGCTGAAATGCTCTGTCTATCATCCAACAAACCAACATAGTCACTATCAGTAAATCTACATAATCTAAAATTGGAAACTTGTGAATACCAAATACCATAGTCCATAGTTCCAGCGATATAACGCAGAACCCTTTTTGCTGCTCCAAAATAAACCTTTGAAGGTTGTTGCATGAACCTGGAAATGACACCAACAGAGAATGCAATATCGGGGCGAGTGTGGGTTAGGTAAATCAAACCTCCAACTAAACTTCTGAAACTTCTAGCATCATCCATCTCTGCTCCATCATTAAGCTGTAATTTTTTACCAACATTCATAGGTATAGCTGCAGGCTTGCAATTAAGCAAACCAAATTTAATGAGAAGGTCCTTGGCATATTTCCTTTGTGATAGAAATATTCCATCTTCATCTTGATGGACTTCAAGGCTAAGAAAGTAATGTAATAAACCCATATCTGACATCTCAAACTCATTCATCATTTGCGACTTGAATTCATCCACAAGAGAAATAAAAGAGCTAGTATAAATGATATCATCAACGTAAAGGCAAACAATAATGAAATCAGTACCTTTCTTCTTTACATACAATGTGGGTTCATTCTTACTTCTCATATATTCCTTTGTCTGAAAATACCATCGATTTTGCTATACCATGCTTGAGGGGGTTGCTTCAAACCATATAATGACTTTTTAGCTTGTAGACCTTTGTTTCATCGTCCTTCTTTATGAAATCTTCTAGTTGTATTATATAGACCTCTTCTTGTAAGTCTTCATTGAGAAATACCGACTTGACATTAAATTGATAAATTAGTCAATGTGACTGCGCAGCCAATGCTAGAACAAGTCTAACAGTTTCAAACTGAGCAACTTGAGAAAATGTTTCTTCAAAATTAATACTATATTGTTGCGCATATCTTTTTGCCACAAGACGAGCTTTATTCTTCTGTAGGCTCCCATCCGCTTCAAACTTTATCTTGAAAACCCACTTCAAATCGATTGCATTTTTGTATTTTGATTATTTCACCATCTCCCATGTGCCATTTTTTTCAAGAGAATTTATCTCTTCTAGCATCGCACTCCGTCACTCTTCCTTTTCAACTGCTTATCCATAATGTGTAGGATCTGAAACAACAAACGAAAATTAAAAAGATGTAAACATGTCATTGGCATATTTGGTATTCGGCTTTGTAAGCCTTATTGATCTTCTTAATGGAATTGGCTCATCTGTAGACTCTTCAAGAGTTGTGGATGAAGAGTTTTTGCTCGGTGAAGCTGAAGAAGATGAATTTGGGGAATTTGTAGTAGAACTCATTGTTGTAGCTGTAGCATTTAGCTTTTGAATTCCATCAAAAGTGATTCCAGTTAGTATAAAAATCTTCTCTTGCATCTTACCATTGCTTCCACTCCAATTTCAGCTTGTCGTTTCATCAAATACTAACCCCTTCTGATTAAAATCTTTCTACTAAGGGGGTTATACAATCTATATGCTTTGGATTGTATATAATAACCAATAAAAATCCACTTTTCAGATTTTTCATCCAACTTATGACAGAATTAAGAATTTATCAAAGCATAAACAATACAACCAAAAATTCTTAAATAGTTTACAGATGATTTTCTACCCCGCCAACTTCAAATGAAGTTTGATTTAGAACAGCCTTTGTGGGAGACAGATTCAATAAATGGACTAATGTAGCAATAACTTCAGCCTAAAAATGATTCGAAAGTCCCTTTGCTTGCAACATGCTTCTTGCCATCTTTACAACAGTGCAATTATTCCGCTCAACGACACCATTTTGCTCCGGAGTATAAGGTGTTGTTAGCTCCCTGTGGATGCCACTTTTTTCACAAAAAAAATTAAATTCCTTGGACAAGAACTCATCGCCTCTATAAGTGCGAAAGGTTTTGATGAACAGACCACTTTGTTTCTCAAACAGCGCTTTGAATTGCTTGAATTTCTAAAATATTTTTTATTTACTTTCCAAAAAATAGACCCAACTCATACGACTATAATCATCAGTAAAGAGTAGAAAATAACGACTACCACCAAAAGATGCAGTATGCATAGGTCCACATAAATCGACATGTATCAATTCAAGACATTTTGAAGCCCTCCAAGCCTTTCCAACAGGAAAAGATTTTCTAGTTTGTCTTCCATAAATGCATCATTCACACAATTCAATAGAATCAATTTTTGGTAGTCCAAGAATCATACCTTTGCCAACGAGCAATTTCAAGCCTTTTATGTTAAGGTTATCCTACCTCAGATGCCACAACTTTAAGTCATCCTTTGCACTACAGTAAGGGAAAAATTTTCCATATTGGAAATATCCAGCGGAAAAATCTTGTTTGGTGTCTTGGTGATGCGAACCTTTTTGCCTGACTTCTTGTTTGTAATGACACAAGCGTTACCATCAAACCAAAGAGAATGCCCATCAATCATTAGTTTTTCAATACTCAACAAATTGTATCCTAAATCAGGTACAAATAGGACATTATCTAACATTTTTACTTTGTCGTGGCTAGTATCAACACCTATAGTGCATTTTCCTTCAACCTGCATCTTTTTTGTGTTGCCAAGCTGCACCGTTTTCTTTTGGTTCTCATCTAGCTCCTTGAACAAAGATTTGGCACTTGTCATATGATTTGAACAACTACTATCTACAAATCATAAATCACTTGGCTTATGGTCTGTATTAATGCAAGCAAAGAGATAATTCTCTTTCTCATTTTCTCCTGCTGCAAAATTTATTTTCTGGTCTTTATACCAACAGTCAACCCTTATATGCCTGTAGCGCTGATAGTGATGACATTGAATGCCATTTTTTCTGTTACCTTGCTCATTGGACTGCTTATGATCATCATTCCTTCCTCTGTATCTTCCATAACCACGACTTCGACTACCGCAGAATCCTCTTCTTCCTCGGCCTCTGCTTGCTGGACCATTTTCTCCATACTTAGTTGTTGCATCCTTCACCTGGAATGCCTTCTCTTCATTCTTTTCAGTAGATCGATTGAGTCTCCCCTCATGAGCTTGAAGAGATCCCATTGATTTATCAAAGAAAAATACTGAAAGATCCTTAGACTCTTCTATTGGAGCAACTATATGATCAAATTTTGAAGTCAAGCTTCACAGTATCTTTTCCACAATAGTCTAGTCAGTAACTTTCTCGCCCTAGGATCTCATTTTGCTTACAATTGTCACTGCTTTGGACTAAAATTCAACAATAGATTCTCCACTTTTCATCATCAAGGTTTCAAAGTCACGCCAAAGTGATTGGAGTCTCACCACAATGACCTTTGAATCACCTTGAAACTCCTTCTGTTGAATGGACCAAGCTTTTTTATGTGGTTGCTACCGCAATTCGTGAAAAAATACTATCATGAACAACTTGTTGGATAAACACCAGTGCTTTAGCATCTTTTTGCTTGTTGTTTCAGAGTCTATCTCATTCGTTAAGATCTTCAAATTCACTTTCTACCAAATTCCAAAGAATTTGAGATTTGAGTATAGTTCTCATGAATACTCCAAAATTCGTTGCTTTCTCCCGTGAAGATGGGAATGAGTGGTTGTGTCACACCCGAGGAATTGCTGCTACTTGTCATGGCTCTTGATACCAAAGATGTTGGGACAATAGACAACAAAAGACTTAAAGAACATAGGCTGAAAGTAAAAGGACTCAATATATGCTGAAACTCAGCTTTTCTGTATCTTAAAAACAACTAAAGACAAGCCTTTACATAGACTTACAAAATAAACAAACCACTAAGTCACTAAGTTAACAACTACTCCACTAACTAAGCAACAACTATCCACTATCGGTTAACTAAAACATACTGCAGCATGACTGCTAACAGTCCAAGAAAATAGGAAACTATTAACAAATTAAATTTGACCAGGTCATACATTGAATTAGTCTTCAATACTCTATAAAATGCATTTGTATCATGCATATTGTTTAACCTGTAATATGTGTACTACTTTTATGTTAGCCGTCATTCTTCATTCATTCAAATTGGGATTGACACTGGGGGCGGATCCACATTGATTCAAGCGGTTTTAGTTGAACCCACTTCATTGAATTTCTTTTCATTTTACGTGTATTAATTTTCTGAACAAATGTATATGTAAATAAAATGAACCCACTATGTTCAGTAAAAAGGTGTAGCTCAATAGTAAAAGAGGGTTCAATTAGACAAAAGATCGAGGGATCGAAACTTATTGGGGGCTTTTATATTTTTTATTTTACCCTCCACTTTTTTAGACTTTAGTGGGTCCTTCAGACATTAATTATAGTTCGCAGTGAAGTAGTAATGAATTATTAGTTCAATTTTTTTTCAATATATTATTTGAAATTAATTTAAATTGTTGATAATAATTTAGGTTAATATATTAACTTAATTGTTATTATGCCTAATTTAAATTATTTTATAATATACAAAGCTCATTATTTATTTTTTTAGGCTAGTGTGTCTTTGTTATTTTCTTATTTTATTTATGATTTTAATTTCAAAATTGCTATATTTTTTAAATATTATTTATAATATTAATATTTAACATTTTATATTGAAGATATGTGAAAAATTTCGACTTTATAATTAGATTAATGGTATAGTATTTGTTAGGAAATTATACTATTTTGTTTATTTACTCTTTTCTTTTTAAATTGAACACCACCTCAAAACAATATTTTCAAAAGTATTAGGGGAGCATATATTTTAGAATAATATCACCTCAAAATAATTTTCCTAGGGGTATTATGGGAATAAAAAATGATAATTATTACAACCTTCGTCCTATTTTATGTGTCGCCATTTGATCGGACACGGAGTTTAAGAAATAAGTGATGACTTTGTAAAGTTTACAAAATTATCCCTCTTAAAGTTATTTTAATTTTAATTTTAGTTGTCTTTTCTTAATAAGTGGGACCCCACGAAAGATAAAATGAGAATGATGTCATTAAATAGTTATCAAATAAGGAAATGTGAAATTCTTTTTTGGACAGACCAAAAAAAAAATGACGACACATAAAATGAAACTGAAGAAGTATTAGTTATCGTCATGGTTCATTATAACTTGAATCCACTTAAACAAAATCCTTGATTCGCCATTGACTTGACACAATTTACGTACAAGTTCGCAGTAACAAATTAAGGTTTCTATTGAATCATAACCAAAAAAAAACTAGTCCACATTTTGGCTTTGATGATAGAGGTAAGAAAAAGGGCCTTCCAGATTGTTCTAGTTTAGCTACACAGGCCTGTATGTAATAAATTCAGTAGTATTGTCCAATTGTCCTACAAATGTTTCCAAGTAGACCCTATGCTGTAGGGCTAGAATTTTGCTAGGTTCGCATAAACGACAGATACTATCAACAATTATTGCGTACTAGTGTTTTCTCGACTCCTCAATGCGTTTTTCCCACGAAATATGAATGATTTTTGTTGATACTTCTGGCATTAATGCCTATAACGTTTTTTTACGTTACAGAAAATCGTATATCCCGCAACCTCCTCTTTAGCTCCCCCTCCCCCTTTTTTTTAAAAAAAAAAAATTGTACATAACCAAATACCCGTTCTGTTTCTGTAAGGATCAAGAACGGTGATGGAGCACGATTTGGGGATTCCTCTCTCTTTTTAGCTGAAATTCCAACGGTTTATGAATGATAATAGGGCCAGTCCAAATTCTAAATGACGTAATACACATAATAATGACTCTTTCATTCCCATTTACGCTTTGGTTGAATATATGATGATTAGCAGAATGCTAGTTGGCGGCCATACGTATCAACACCTGTCTTCTTTTTACCAAACAATAATTGAACAAGTTAATTATCCCTCCGTTTCATATTAATTGATCCCTATGAACTTGACACACTTACTAAGAAAAAATTAATTAGGGGATTTATTTTATCAAATTAGTCTTATTAATTATGCTTTTAAAAATATAAATTTGAGTAAATACATGTTGATTAGCCATTTAATATTAAGGATAGTATTGAAAGAACATAGTAAAATTCTCTTGATTTCATCAAATGGATAACTAAATTGAAACAAATATTTTCAGTAAGAGAGTCAACTAAACGGAGGGAGTAACTCATAATTTACTTCCCCTTGGACCAATCCTACATTTTGTACCGACAATTCGAATAACATATACTTCTTCGTGCTATGTGTCGTCATTTGATCAAATATGAAGTTTAAAAAATAAGTGATCCTTTTATAAAGTTCATAAAATTATGCTTTTTGGAGTAATTTTAATATTTATTTTTTAATTATCTTTTCTTATTAAGTAGAATCAGTAAAGATAGAATGAGAATAATGTCATTAAATAGTTGTCAAACATGAAAAGATGATATTTTTTTGAAACGAATCAAATAAAATACTAACGCATAAAATGAGACGGAGGGTTACTTTATTTTAGTTTATTTGGCTTATTTTTTCGAGTTTAAGTAAATAAAAATCACTATTAAATATTGTGTCTTAAATCAAAAAGTCAAATATATCAAAATGTATTTTATTCTTGTGATCTTAAATATATCATTGAAAAAGTTAACATTAAATAATCTATATCTATAATCTATATCTATATCTATAATCTATAATTTATAATATATTAAAAGTGTGAAGGGCCTTAGAAATGTCGTTTGAACTTTTTACCCTTCATTAAAAGTTTTTGTTTTAGGCATAATCATCTTTTCACTATTTTTTTTTCTAATATTTAAGAGTTAAAAATTAATAAAATATATTTATGATAAACCTTTCTTTATTAGAAGTCATCAGAATTAATGACAACTAATATTTTTTTCATTAGTTAAAGAATTTTAGTTCAACTAAATTTGATTTTAAAAAGATTTGAAAATCTCAGAAATAAATATAAAAGCGTTAGAATAAGAAAAATTTAATAAGTACCAAAATTTTAAAAGTTCTAAGTACGTAATAAGAATGTAATCAATGATTTTGTAAAAATTTGACTTTAAAACCTAGGAAAGATTTTAAATATAGAAAAAAAAATAATCATACCTTGAAAAGATAATCATACTATAAACATGGAAAGAGGCATCACGAAGGCAAATGTGATGATCCATCAATCACTTAAAACTTCTGATGGTAAAATATATATGTGCTTATACTAAAATATATGTTTATATTTACATTATTATATTAAAGTGTGAAGAATCTTTGAAAAGTGATTTTAAATTTTTACACTTCATTAAAAATCTCCGCAATAGATAAAATTATTTAATTTTAAATGATCAAACGTTACATGTGCGAAGCACATGCGATTAAACTAGTTATATTAAAAGTGTGAAGGGACTTATAAATCACATTTAAACTTTTTACCCTTCATTAAAAAAATTTCTTTAGATAAAATCGTCTTTTCACATATTCTATTTAAATTATAAATCCAATAAATCAATATAAATTTGGCCGACAGTATAAATGCACAATCAATATCCTATTCTAACTAAACTTGAATAAACAAAAAAAAATCCTATACAAAACCAATAAATCATCATGTATTCCTAAATTAACGTGTAAAAAGGAAAAAAAGGTGTCCTAACGAAAAACCTCAAAGTGAAAAAAATCGTGAAAAGTAAAAAAAAAACGTGTGTTAGCGTATTCGATACAAAATCCTTTGAAGAGTATAATTTATGTGAAGATAATTTAAATAATTTAATTTTTCTTTTATGTACACAAAAATCAAAATCCTATTCTAACTAAATTTAAACATATACGTTCATATTCAACCTAGAAAAAAGCCTAATCTTATTTATAATCTATAATTTATATCTATAATATATTAGAAAAATACTCCTAAAATAAGACTCTATTAAGAAAATGCTTCTATAAATATTGACATGCACGTTAAACTAGAGAATAAATCAGTTTACTTATTGAAAAAATATGATTGATGTTAATCTAACTTGATTCGATTGCATGTCTAGATTGGTGGATGCTTAATTTTCTAACTCTTAACTTTTTCACTGTTTTTGTCAACATAATAGAATTTAACGTCTGTGTATATACATATCTTCTTTGTTTCCATTCAAGTTATTTTTCAGGGTCAAAATTTTTGCTCAGACAAGAAATATTTTCATCAAAATTGAAGTTTTATGATCACTAGTGTATTATTTTGTTGTAGTTTACAGGATAAATTTACAGGTGGTAGATGAATGTCGATTGGCTTTGAGAAATTTTTTTAGGTAAAAATTAGGTTTAATTGTACTGTTTTTATATCTCTGTTTTAAGAATTTTTTTTTGTGTAAAGGCCCAATTTAGTTGTATTATTTTGATATCTCACTACAAGAAAATGTATTTATCGCTATGAAATCTAAGCTACAAATTTGAAAATCGTAGCTATTACTAAGTTACAACCACAAAAAATAAATTTCGTAGCTATCTACAAATTCACTGAACTTCATAGCCACAAAAATTAAATTGATAAAGCTAAATCTTCATTTTTGCTATAATTGCTAAAGATTGTGGCTATAATTATCTAAATAGCTACAATCATATAGCTACAATAAAATTTTGTGGCTAACTATAAATTTTTGCCACGCAATGAAAGTATCTATAGCAATAGTAATCTTTTAGCCATGATTAATTATTTGAAACAAACTATTATAACTAAATTAAAAGTTTTGCTTCACTTATAAAAATTGTGGCAGTAGTCAAAAAAAATAGCCACAAATTTTTTGTTATAATAAACTTTCATAGCTAATTATTAATTTTTACCACGAATTAAAATTTATTGTAGTAACAGTAACCTTTTAACCACAATAAAATATTTGTAGAAAAATTTGTGACTAAAAAATATTTTTCTTTAAGTAAGAAAATTTGTGGCAATAGATGACTTTTAATAGATATAATTAATGTCATGGAAAAACGCTACAAATTATTTTTGTAATAAAATTTTATATCTAATAAATACTATTTTTAACAATGATTTAAAATTTGTTGTTGCAATACTACTACCTACGTTTTATATTACTTGACATGTTTGTCAAAAATAATTACTCAAAATAGTTGACATATTTAAAAAATCAAAAAGATACTTCGATATTTTTTTTCAACTTTATCCTTAGTAATTTAATGAAAGTAATTAACTGATCAAATAGGTAATAACAATATTTAATGTGAATTTAATAGAATCATATTAATCAATTTACAACTCTTATAAATTTCTTCTTTATAATTGTTCAAAAAATAAATATATCAAGTAATATGAGACGAAAAAAAATTGTTATCCATATTAAATATATTTATTTTTCTTGCACTTGAAGTAGTATCAAATTAATAACATTAATGTAATCATAATAAACTAACTATATCAAATTTTTGTAGTTATAAAAATGTATGTTTCTTTTTTTTAATTAAAAGTTGGGGCTCCAAGCCCCATTTTATTATCCAAGAAAATTTTTGTTGGTTAAAAAAAACTAAAGAAATGGAAAGTTGAATTATTTATTATCCAAGCAAAATAAAGAAAAAAGATTAAAAAAAAACTAGAGAAATGGAAAGTTGACTATCAGCTAGAATGGTCTAGAAAGGGAAAGGTCTTGACGGAGCCATCCATCATCGGAGCTCCGATCGACTTCCCCATTCTACCGCAGACTTTTACCTTCCTTCTATTCCACTCTCCCGTAGTTCCATCAATCACACGACCACTCTAATTTCTTGTTTTTTTCTCCAACTATTATTTTCACTTAAGGTTCTGGAGTTTTCTTTAATGGCAATGAAGCAGCTCCAATTTGAGTAGCATCTACAATCTATCACCAGTAAGTATGTGTGTGTTCCTTCCTTTTTAATTCTCTCTGGTAGATCCTTTTTAATTTTTGTATTTGTACTCTTTTCATATCCGATTAAATCAAATACCCCCACTTTGTGTTTGGACCATTGGAAGAAGAGGCGTTCAAGTTGGTGCATTTTTTTTGGGTCTCAAGTTTTGCATGTAACCTTTTATTTTAATAGATCAGTGATATCTATTTTCCTACAGTGTTCAATTATAGAAACTTTAACTTTAAAAAAAGCTTCATACGATCATCTTTAGTACGTTTTGTGGAGCCTGATAAAACTTTGATTGATGTTAATTTTGTCGCTAGCAAATTCTTCAGCTAATTTTTGTGTCTTTGAGAAACTTTAGACCGAGTGCTTTTTTTTCCTTGCAGCTACATTTTTTTATTTTTATGTTCTATGAAAAAGCATGGTAATCATTTATGTTCTTGAATTTATCTCTCTTTTCTTTTTATAATTTAAATTGTTTTGTGGGCTATACTTATCCTTCTTTCTTTTCTCTATTTGCCCTCATTATGTTGCAAATGGTAGTTATAGAGCATGTCATCTCATTAAATTATAAAAGAGAAAATTGTATCCTATGTGTTTCCTTATCTTGTGTGTGTTCCTTTAGATCGATCTGCTGTTATTTGTTTCATGTTACCTCTTCTTCACAGGATTTACATAAAATTCAGTCACCATTTAGTCCTCTGGATATACGACTCGCCCACGTACCAAAGATGCTCTCAGTTCTAATGAATGAGTGGACACCGATGACCTTCCACATGTCTTTTAAGGTTGGTGATTATCTTGTCTGGTTTGATAAATTTCTGACATTTAATAATGATGTACTCTTTGTTCGAAAGAAAAATTATACTTGTGAAGAAGTGGTGACTTGAAGGGAATCTTTTAAATTTCTATATGTGTGTGTGTGTGACAGAGAGAAAGATAAGGGGTGGCGTGTGCATAAGTTTATAGAAACCGCTAAAACAAAGACGGAGAACTATATACAATACGAGACTCTCTTGAAAAATGAATGGAACAAATGCTAGCTAATTAGTTGTTGGTCCATGGTTAATATATACTTGGAACAACACAAAAATAAAGTAACAAAGCTAACATGTTAACATTAACTAGAACTTTTATTTTTTCGTACAACTACAAAGTTCATTACTTGCCTGAAATTTGTCATTTCAAGATTCTGGATATAGTTTAGTCTTAAGAATCATAACTTTTAGTTGTATTTATTAGAGGATAAGCTCTAGCTGTTTTGAAGTTTATGATATTTGAAGTTTATGCCAAATCTGAAAGCTGTTAGATGTTTTTGTAATGTGCATCCTGTTATTCATTCAGAACCATCCCTTAATATTACTGAATAACAAAAAATTGAAGACACTAGAAATACTAGTTTCACTATTGAGAATGCCAAAACCTTATGCCAATTAGTCCTTTCCTTTAAAAGAAAAATATTGAAAAAAAAACAACTATGTCAGTCAATGCACCATACCGAGGCAGCTTGTAACGGGAAATTTAATATTTATTCACATTACTTGAATCAAGGTCGACAGTCATACTCACAATTAAGGCAGCATCACTAGTGTAATTTTTAACATATTATTTAAATGAGGGGTCATCACAGCCCCTTGAGATGCAGCTCTTCCCCGGACTCTATTGAATGCAGGATACTTTGTACATCGGACTGCCCTTTTATTTAGGAGAACCATGATGTCTCAGGTTTAAATTCAACCTGAGGCAAAAACACTAGTTCATTTCTTCCAATCTATCTAAGCTTTGGTGAAAAACGTCACCCAGTATCTGTGCTGGTGGTAGGTAGCAGGTACCCGATGGAATAGTTGAGGTGGACAAGTTGGACCGACACCACTGTCATTAAAAAATCTGTTGCTTTTATTTTGACAAATATTTGCATTGCTCTATATCTTAAAAAATCTAATTACTAAATTCTTTTTTTTCTGAGGCCTGGATTGGGATCTTTTACCGTTGTATAATACCACCATGGTGGTTGGATAAACAATATCTTTTTATTCTGATTCCCAGTTTGTTTCCACAAATTATCTAAGCTTCTTTGTCAAGGATTCAGTGAAAACCTATTCACATGTAACATCAGATATAATCCATCTCCACCTGTACTCATATAGCTCTGTGAAGACCACTGCGTTTTCTCTCCTCACATATAGCTGTGGATAAAGATGGAATTGTGACACTATTTTAGCTTTTCCAAGTTTTAAGAGAGGATTTACCTGAACTTTATTTTGGCAGGTTGATCATAGACGAGCTTATAATTGGGAAATCATGCTTTCTAAGGTGAAAATACCACTGCATGACATGATGGTAAGCTATATTCATATACAATTTGATTTCTTTTTGGATAATCTGGTTATCTTAGAATATATATCTGACATACAATTATTTGTATTAATCTCTGTCATATTATCTTGAGTAATTATTTATCCACTTCTGTATAGCACTATACCTGGAGTAGGTTGGCGCTGTTATCACAATGATTCTTTTAATATTTCAAGCTCTAAAACTTAAAAGTAAGTTGTATGTCCCATGATTATATAGCTACCCGTGTTTGATTAATTTTTCTGTTCCTAACAAGCAATTATGGTAAACCATGTCCAATCGTCCCTAGATTTGTTTATCTCTATGATTTTCACTCCCTTTTTATATACTATCCTTTGTCTTGAGCCGGTGGTCTATCGAAAATAGCCTCTCAACTTCTTTAGAGGTAGTGGTATGGACTGCATACACTCTATCCTCCTCAAACCCCACGATGTGAGAATATACTGGGTTTTATTGTTGTTGTTGTTGTTGTTGTTTTTGTTGACCAGTTAATATATGTAGGTCACTTGTAATTCAAAGTAGTGATACTTTAGTAGTGATCTGCAAAGGAAAAAATCCTATGAGCTAAATACTCCAGTTCTTGTTTTATATTGGATATTTAGATGACTGTGTGACAATCCTTGATCTTGTATTTGAATAATTTATGACCAATTTCCTTTGGTTACTGCAGAGGCTATTGTGCAACATGCCCAGTAATGGTCCCAATTCATGTTTGTGCGGAGTGACACATTTTGAGGTAGGACTTCAGATACTATGTTTACATTAATAACTTCTTTAGAATTTTATATTTGCTATAGTGGAAGAGATGGTTGTGTTTAATCTATATCTGTTTCCCATTCTACCTATTATTAAGCAAATAAAAGTGAGAGAGTTTTGTTCGTTCATTAAGATTTTTGCTCTGTCTGCTGAACATTATTTTATACTGGGCGTCCTCACCAGTATTTTATGATGAGTCAACGTCGTCATTGACCTTTTCACTCTGAAATCCTTAGGCTTGGAAAATTTGAATCATCTTAGTTTGGAAGATGAAGAAAGAGCCTACAAATGAATATTTATGATTTATCTATTAAAGAGCCTACGAATGCACATTTATGATTTATCTATTAATAGGTTGCAATCCCCTAGCTAGTTGGATAAGTTGTGGTCTCAACCACATATGATATAACATGATGCAGTTCACCTAGTGACCGATGGTAAACGTGTGCTTATTTACTAAGTTGCTCGCACTCTTCAAAAATGTCTACGGGTGAGTGTCGGATACTCCAAAAATAATATATTTTTAAAGAATCCGACATGGATACAACAACAACAACAAATCCAATGTATTCCCACAAAGTAGGGTCTGGGAAGGGTAAGATGTACGCATACCATACCGCTACCTCTGAAGAAGTAGAGAGGTTGTTTTCGATAGACCCCCGGCTCGAGATACAGAACAGTAATTCTAGATAGACCCCTAAGTGCACATGTCAATTTAATTAGGACCCATATGTCCATAATATTTCTAGAATACAGAGTACACTGTATTCTAGATATCAACACAAATATAATCTTTTCATTTTTATTTATAATTGCTTTCTGTCATCCAATTAACTATCCCACCCAATAAAAGCCACTACACTACTTTTCCAGTACTCAAAAAACTTTTTTCATAATGATAATGAACTTTCTAATTGCTTTATCGAAGCTGATAATCACAAAGCATAGTAGAATAAAATGTAGACTGGTAAGTGTGTAATACTCTGTTTTACTAATGCTTTTGCAACACATTAAGAGGGCCTTAGTTTGACTTGGGGAGAAGTTGAAATTATTCATGCACATATTGTCAACATTGTGACTGGGAGAAAAAGTAGAAATAGTGTATTCTTTTCAATGAATCTAAACTTTAATCTCATCAAGTGATACCACACATATAAAGTGAACATACTGTATTGGCTATTTATATAGAAAGGCTTTACATTAAGTTGATAGAATGTTCACATGAACTAAGAAATGAAGTGTGGACTAGATGGAGATGAAGGGAGTGGTAATGAAATAGTAGCTCATCTAATCATTATATACAGCCCAACCATGTCATGTCAATGCAACAAGTTGTTTTCAGGTTGAGGATAATATCCTTGCACTTTAACCATGCAATAAGGACAACAAAGGCTTGAGAATATCTTATATTAGGTAGGTAATAAGCAAGAACGCATCACCAATCATATATTCAGACCATGATTGAACTACTAAAAAGAGTAGAAATGACCCTTACCAGAAATGAAGCAAAATGTTCTGACGTCATTACTGCATTCCGAAATGGATGCGGCAACATTTTTGGAGAGTTTGAGTAACTTAGCTTATTGATGTTCTATGACATGCCCAAAAAACAATCACCAATACTTTAAAGCATGACAATTTACCTATGTCGAAATGAAACCTGCATCGGCCTCCTTTCTATCCTCTTTTATCTTGTCAGATAATTTGACATCGCAAGGAAGTTATGTTTATGTCCACAATTGATTCCATTAAAACATGTCAATTTGCAAATTTTCTATCTGGTGGCATTGTCACACTTCTCGTTTTGCTTCTAACTACTGCCAATTTCTATTTTTTTGAACTGTTGTAATTCTTTTCTAGTAGTTGAGCCCCCACACTTTTCTTTACCATCGTTCAAAGTTTTAGCAGAAAAATATGCAACCCCCTATTGGATTTTTGTGCTAGTAGTATCTGTAGGACTGTCTGTACACACCGAGTTAATGCAACCCCTGGTGGGAGTGTATAAGTTTTTCCATTCTCCGTGTCATATTTTTTGTGTGTTTCAAAACTGTTTCGTATTGTATGTTCATAACTTTGGACATCAACACCTAACTTCCTTCCAAATGGAGTAGTTCTCATTGCAAAATTTCCACAACCATTTCATTCTAAGAGCCTTGGTCTGATTTTTCAAATTTTAATGCCCAGTCCCTCTTGCCTCTTGCCGGCTGTAACAACATTCTACTTGACCAGGTTATAACTCTTTGTATCATTATTTTGTTTCTATAAAACTTCTAATTTTTTCCAGTCTGTTGATAACCCTTTGGGGAACAAGAAATATAGACATCATATACGTAGGAAGGGCATCGAGAACAAAATTTATCAGTGTCAATATTCCACCTCTAGATATGTATTGAGATTTTCATCTTGCTAGCTTCATCTCACACTTCTCTATTACCTTGTTTGAGATCTCATAAGATTGAGATCTAGCTTCCAGGAGCATCCCTAAATATGTTGTAGGTAGTACACCAATTTTCTCTCCTAGTATGACATTCAAGGACTCCCAACTTTTGGATTTCATTGATGGGATGTAAGTAGCTTTTCCTCTAATTAATGTGCACCCCAGAAACTCCCTCAAAAAGCACTAGCTCCACCCCTTAGTGAATATTAATGTAATTGCTCAAAATTATTTCCGTCACTGTTGTAAGCTAGTTTATCCATGGCAAAGAATCAACAAAACCATTTTATGAAAACAAATCAAAAAAATACATAATAGAGTTGGAAGAATAGCTGTCTCAAGAATAAGTAAAATTGTTAACTCAATATGCAAATAAGACTTTTAAAATATTTACAATAACAAATCTTCATCATCAGTTTCTGGTTCTGATTCGATGTTTTCAATGATATCATCAGCTAAGGTAACATCAGTGATGATAACTTCAAGATCATTTCTTCTTAGTTTATAAAGTCTTCGTCTTCTTCAAATGTATACAAGTAATCATTACAAGCATCTTGCTGAAAAGTATTTTCACTGGTAGCACCTCCAGTAAAATAGGTAGAATGACCATTTAGAACAATTGATCAATTTAGATGAAGATTATCCTTGACATAAAACACTTGTTCTGCTTGAGATGCAGGCACAAATGGTTCATTTGTTGCTAGTTTTCACTTAGTGTTAACACTAACAAAATCATGTTTATCTATTTTCACTCCATTTTCGATGTGATCAACATCCCACCAATCACATTTAAATAAAACAATATGTTTACATCCAACATATTGAAGTTCTACTATTTCAGTTAGGAAACCATAGTAATTAATATTTTGACCATTGGCTACTCCTCTTACTAAAACACCACTATTTTGAGTCTTCCTTTTTTCCTCGAATAGTTTAGTATGAAACCTAAAACCATTTATTTCATATCCCTTGAATCTTTGAACCCCATCAAGGGGACCTCTAGCCAACCAATACAATTCGCCACTTGCAAGTGGATTTTCTTCTTTATGCATTTGTACAATCTATGTAGAAAAATAAATAAATAAATTATTGAAGATAAATAAGTATAACTAATTGAATGAGAAATTCAATAAAAATTTACTCGGTGGTAAAATCAATCATCGAAGTTTATGTTGTTACTATTCTACTCAAACTCACTGTCAAACAAATAAGTGTTCATTAGACAAAATAGAAGATGGAGCCAAATGATAAACTAGATGTTAAATTACTGAATGTCATAAAGAAACATACTGTATAAATGGTTGAACTTCTTCATAATTTTTCAAGATATAAAGATGAGCTTGTTTACGCTCAAGCTCTTCAAGATTTCTGGATTTGTTTTTTAAAAAAGGAGAACCCTTTTGTTCAAAAATTGATAATCCATTGTATGGCTCGGCATGATTATTTTCATAATTCTTATCCGTTTGATTATGCCCTTTCGCACTTCCATGTAAATACCTTGAACAAAATATTAGGCTTTCTTCAACAATGTACCCTTCTGCAATAGATCCTTCAGGTTGATTCATATTACGAATATAATGTTTCAAAATGCATAAGAATCTACATGATGTTACATAATACAGCTCAAATTTTTACTTAGCATGATTAATAATGAGCTACATAAAATTAATACAACTATAGATTAAAAATATATTGTTCTATTGGTTACATCCACCTGTATTGTATAGGTCCAGCAAGCTTAGCCTCTTTTGGAAGATGAACAACTAAGTGCACCATAACATAAAAAAATATTGGTAAAAATATTTTCTCTAATTTGCTCAATGTTATTGGAATCTGAGCTGAAAGTTGATCTAACACATCAATCCTTAATGTTTTCGAACAAATCTCTCTGAAGAAAATACTTAAATCAGTGATAGCATCATAGACATTGTTAGGCACAACTCCACGAATTGCAAAAGAAAGCAGTTGTTCCAACAAAATATGTGAATCATGACTTTTTAGGCCATAAATTTTATGATCCTCTAACTTCACCCACCGTGATATATTGGAAGAGTAACCATTTGAAACCTTAACCTTTTTCAAGAACGTCCATACCTTAGACTTCTCATCTGATGATAAAGTATAACATGTTGTTGGATAATACCATCTGCCATCTCTCTGTGTTAGATGCAAATCTTTTCTTATACCCATTTCCTTCAAATCAAGACGAGCATTAAGATTATCTTTTGTTTTTCCTTCAATATCTAAAAATGTTCCAATTAAGTTATCATAAACATTTTTTTCAATATGCATCAGATCTAAATTATGGGGTATTGGATTATTTTTCCAGTAAGGAAGTTGGAAAAAGATGCTTTTCTTCCTCCAATTATGAACTCCTTTATTTTTTTCGTACTTTCATTTTTTCTGGGTCTTACCAAATTTTATGTCTTCCAGAGTAAGCAACTAATTTAAAACATCATTCTCAGATAGAACTTTTGGAGCAGGTCTTCTTTCTACTTCTCCATTAAAATCACATTTATTACTCCACCACTTATGATTAGATGGTAAATATCTACGGGTACCCATGTAAGAAAACTTACGACTATGCTTCAATTGAGTAGATGGAGTGTCTTTGTTCCACATAGGGCAGGCCAAAGCTCCCTTTGTGCTCCATCCTGACAAGTTGGCATAAGAGGGAAAATCATTTATCGTCCATAAGAGTGTTGCCCGCATACAAAAGTTCTCTTTTCTTGAAGCATCATATGTATTTACCCCACAAAACCATAATTCTCGCAACTCATCTATCAATGGTTCTAACTACAGGTCGATATCATTTCCAGGAGCTTTAGGACCAGGTATCAACAAAGACAAGAAGTAATATGGTTGCTTCATTAATATCCAAGGGGGTAAATTGTATACAGTAATAATAACTGACCAAGTGCTATGAGAAATACTCAAGTTGCCAAAGGGATTTATCCCATCAGCTGCTAAATTGAGTCTAGCATTACGAAGATATTTAGCAAATCTTGGATTAGACATATCTAAATATTTCCAAGGCTTAGAGTCTACTGGATGTCTAAGAACCCCATCTTTCAAACGATGATCATCATGCCATGTCATGTCTGAAGCTATTTCTGATGTCATAAACAACCTTTGCAATCTTGGTTTTAAGGGAAAGTAACTAACACTTTTTGAGGAACTTTGTTCTTAGCCTTTCCTTGAGTAGTGCCATTAGCGTTTTGACCTTCAACTGATTTCCACCTAGATTCTCCACAAATAGAGCAAGATTCAACCTTTGCATTATGTTTCCAAAATAACATACAATTATTCTCACAAGCATGTATTTTTTCATAACGAAGGCTTAAATTTCGAATTACTTTTCTTGCTTCATAGAATGACTCCGGTAAAGTTTCACCGGAAGGAAGTGCTCATTTAATAAACTTCAGTATGTTATCAACTGCTTTATCACACAACCCATGAAGACACTTTATTTGGAACAGTTCAACTATTAATGACAACTTGGAGAATGTCTCACAACCAGGATAGAGTTGCTGGGCAACATCCTCTAATAATTTGGAAAATTTGGAAATAGGTTCTGAAGCATCATCATGTTTAAAATTAATCCCATTACAATCATCCATGATTTTAGGGCCAACAATATCATTAATCATTTCAAACATATCTTCACCTTGCTCTCTTCTTACATTCTTTTGTCGTACTTCATTATTACTAGTGTTTTGTTTTTTAGCTGCAAATTCTCCATGATGAAGCCACCGAGTATACGACTTTACTATCTCAGTAAATATTAAATGATTTTCGACTTCATCTCTAGTGTTGTAGAGAATATTGTTGCATGTCTTACAAGAATAAGGAATTTCATCATCTGATTTTTTGTCCTTAAAAGCAAATTGAAGAAAATTCTCGACTCCTTTCATATACACATAACTCAATCTGTCTTTACAACTCATCCAACTCTTATCCATTTCAAATTCCTATAAAGTTAAAAAAAGAAAACATCAATTCTTAAGAATAAACCACAATTATAACTGAAGCAACCGAAAGAAAAGTAATAATTTCCATCTTTATCACTAAGTCAGAATGACAAGAAGTTTTAGCACCATTACCACTTATCTCTTCCCTTTGCTTTACTATTAAAAAAAGCAGGTATAATTTGTCAAGTTGCATCCTTGTCTAATATGTTAAATTTTATGCTTATAGGCAGTGCTGTCAAACATCAAGTTCCTATTATTTTCTCGTGTCAAGTTTGTCAATCTTAACTATTATGTATTACTCCTGTTTATATGCATTATTTTTGAGAATTCATGTTTGTCCATATCAAATTAATAATCACCGCAACAATCGTCATCTAAACAACCCAAAAAAATGAAAGATTTTAAGTGAACAAAAAGAATGTAGCTTTAGATACAGAACAAATAAGTAAACTTACTTATGATGT
This sequence comes from Capsicum annuum, assembly GCF_002878395.1. Taxonomy (NCBI): domain Eukaryota; kingdom Viridiplantae; phylum Streptophyta; class Magnoliopsida; order Solanales; family Solanaceae; genus Capsicum; species Capsicum annuum. Next base: position 123,965,646 of record NC_061121.1, on the reverse strand, counting down.
TTTAAAATAATGAATTAGAATATCAAAAAAATATTATAAATTATAATAGCTAACAACTTAAAGTATCTAAAAATATATTTAAAATATAATTAATTATTTAAATTTTATTTTTATCACATAAATTGAGTTAAAAAAATAGCATATATCGAACTCGTGCTAGCAAGGACTCCTGAATAGCTAGTACTACCTTCGTCCCAAATTACCCGTCCCAAACTGAGATGACTCATTGATTAAGACAAATAATTAATAACATGCCTAGTTTACCATAGTACCCCTATTAAATGATGTTTACATTTTAATTTGAATAAAAAGTAATTAATGAAAAGGATAAAACATGAAAAAAAATTCTCTTCTTGATTAATGAAAAAAGACAAGTAAAATGAGAAATCGATTTAAAAAATTTGGGACAGAGGGAGTATTTAGCATAAGAGTAAGTAAAGCTAGAAAGTCTAGTTGTAACACCGGGTGTTCGAGACTCTTTGAGTCTTGACTAAGCCCGGGGGTGCACAGGCCCTCAAAAAGGAGTTTCTCGCAAGTGCACCATGGGTAATTTAGAGTTTCACCTAGTCTGATGGCCCTCAGAAATATGTTCGAGACTCTTCGAGTCTCGACTAATTCCAGGGATGCACAGGCCCTCGACAAGGAGTTTCCCGCAAGTGCACCACGGTTAATTCAGAGTTTCACCCAGTTTGATGGCCCTCAGAAATTATTTGTACCCAGTGGAAATCGAACTTGAGACTTTGAAAGAGAGCACCCCTAAGCTCAAGCCAATTACCACCAGGCCAACTTCTGAGGGTTAATTACATTTTCTGTTTTCCAAAATGAGTCTCAAAACTATCATTTAATATATAAATATGCCCTTTAACTTGACTTGATCATCTCGTATTTATGACATTCAACTTTGGATACACGCATCTTATGTGGCATAATACACATAGGATCTTACATAGAATATGAATATACCGTGTAGGCATTTTATGTGGAATAATAAATGTAGGACCTTATGTAGAATATGAATATATTGTGTAGGATGGTACATAGTAGGGATGTACGAACCAAACCGTCAAATTAAATCAAATCGACGAACCAAATCGAATTGAGAAAATAATCGACTTATGATTTGGTTTGGTTGTTTTGGCATTAGAAAAATAAACCTGACCATTCTTGAATTGATTTGGTATTAACAAAAAAAAAGTCAAACTGAACCCAAATCAAACCAACAGATATATATATATATTGATTTGATCGAATTTTGTAATGTGTATGTCTTAA
>NC_061121.1:123951924-123961374 GCF_002878395.1 Capsicum annuum | reverse complement strand
AGGAAAAATTCATGGTTTGATTGTCATCGTTGTTTCCTGCCACCTGAGCATGAATTTAGGAGAATCAAGAATGCATTCAGGAGGAATAGAAGGGAATATGATGGTCCACCTCCTACGTTGTCTGGTCATGACATCTAGGAAATAGTTCAGGATTTGCCCAAAGCCAGCGAGGAACGATTGTACAGGCTTAATGGATATGGCGTTTCGCATAACTGGACTAAGCAAAGTATATTTTGGGAGTTAGAATATTGGCCAGATAATTTACTTAGATATAATATTGATGCCATGCATACTGAGAAGAACTACTTTGACAACTTGTTCAACACAGTTATGGATGTCACCGGTAAAATAAAGGATAATCCTAAGGCCAGACTTGACTTACCAGAGTATTGCAACCGCAGAGAATTACACTTATAGCAGGGGCCCAACGGCAATGTTCTAAAGTCCAAGGCTTTTTTTACATTCAAGTTGGACCAAAAGCGACAAATATGTAAGTGGGTTCAAAGTTTGAGGATGTCCGATGGATATGCCTCAAATTTGGGAAAGAGGATTGATATGACACAAGGAATCTTGGATGGAATGAAAATCCATGATTGTCATATTTTCATAGAACAATTACTTCCAATTGTTTTTATTGGTTTACCTGAAAACATATGGAAACCAATAGCATAGATCAGTTTTGTTCTTCAAAGACTTATGTGCCAGCACATTAAAAGAAGAAAATCTCGTGCGATTGGAAAGTAATATTGTCGTTATCACCAACAAGATAGAGAAGATTTTCCCGCCAGCGTTCTTCGATGTGATGGAACATCTTCCCATTTACCTTGTGCACGAAGCTCGGCTAGGCAGTCCAGTTTAAACTAGGTGGATGTATCCATTCAAACGGTAAGCAGTTGCAACATATTTAAATTCATAGAAATCTTTTTTATATATAGTAAACGTCTAACCTTACGATTGTACATGGCAATTGAAAAATTGAAAAGGGGCCCCAAAAACAAACATAGGATGGAAGGATCTATAGTTGAGGCATATCTTGCAAGAGAAACTTCTCAATTTTGTTCATGCTACTTTCGTGATGAAGTTGCTTGTTCAAGAAACCGTCCGAATCGTCACCAGGATGATGTGAATGAGCTTCATTTGCAATCGATATCAATTTTCAATCAATCTAGTTGTAAGGATAAAAAGACCATACCTCGTCGGCTCACTCCCACGGAGCGCAAAGCAGCAACTTTGTATGTCTTGCTTAATTGCCCGAAAATTGAGCCATTTCTGAAGTAAGGAGATTAAAATTTTAACATACCTTATTTGTTTACTCATTCCATTAAAGAAACTAATTGTGTTTCCCTTGTTTGATGTTCAGTTCATTTAGGACTCAATTCCACGAAAATCAAGTGTATGCATCCTTTGCAACATGGTTTAAAAATAAGGTTCGTAAGTGTATTATTATTTCTTCAAAGTTTAAACATTTACACATTCCTCAACTAATATATATATATATATATATAATATTTTAGGTACACCATTCACCAAATGCAGCCGCATACGACCAGCTCTTGAGAGATATTTCTTTGGGTCCAATTGAAGCTAAATGCAATGTCTCAATACAAATTAAATAGGTTTAAATTTTCCACTGAACAACACTCCAGAACAAGGAAAATAAATAATAGTGGTGTTTGCGTTAAGGGTGATGATGATGTTGATTACTTTGGCATCATACACGAGATCTTAGAACTGGAGTATGTTGGTTACCCAATAAAAAAAATTGTCCTCTTTCGATATAAGTGGTCTAATCCAATCACAACAGGAACAAGATTACATAAGGAGCATAACATCATTAAAGTGAAGCACAATAGGTCGTATCCTATTTATGATTCATTTGTGCTAGCGCAAAATGCTAAGCAAGTGTATTATGCTCCTTATCCGTTATGCAATGACAAGTCTGATTGGTGGGATATAATCAAAACAAAGCCTATAGGATGGGTGGAAGTTGAGAATGTGCTGGAGACTGCATATCAAAATGAAATACAGATTGATCACCAGCTAGTGGACGTAGAATTAGTGGATGATTTGAATCACCTGAAAAATATATTAGAAGAAGTTAATATTGTGGAAGAAGCAACTAGGTGGGTAGGAGATGAGAAAACCTCCGAAGAGGGTGATTGGTTTAGTGGAGAGTCTTCAGAAGAGGAGGATTAGTTGTATAGGTTGTATTTATTATGTATTGATGTCTTTATGCTTTGTACTATATGTATATAACTTTATGTTTCTTGTTTAAGATTGATGTGTAATATACTTTTTAAGTTTGTTATTTCCACTTTTCCATGATTTGTATAGTAACTTCGAATTAGTTACTTAGAATGTTTTCTTATATATATATATATATATATATATATATATATATTCATATTGTATGAACTAACTACTTGTTAATTTAACTTAATTTAGATGTCAGGCAAAGATGACAGAGGTAAGGGAAAAGTTGATACGACGAAACCAAAAAAGAAAAGACAACTTCTGTCTTATATCTGATCGACCGGTATTCATATATCTGAGGGTCGGTTAGCTGACACGCCAGCACGACCCTCATATTGTAGGTTGTCCAAGGCTTCCATACTGACTCCTATACATGTGAGGCCACTACCTGGGTCTTCGCTGACTTATTCGGCTCCTATAACCATGCCATCACCAGTAGAATACTTTCGGACTGCCGCTGGCCCCTCCAGGCATCGACAATCATCGATACCTTCCTACAGCAGTCACGCAGCTACGCACTGTGATTCTGCTGGACCTATTGGGTTTTCAAATCTTCAGTTGGGAGGCACTCCATCTGGTTCTTCAGATCCGTCCACACCAGTGCATCCACCATCAGCAAGGAGACTTAGATGATTCTAGGAGGATTTATCTTGTTACAGTTGCAAAAGGGTAAGATTTATAAATATAATAACGTTACACATTTTTTCATTACTATATTATTATGCTCTATGAAATTACTGTTTGATCTTGTGTTGTAGGTTTAACCCGGATGCTGGACTTGGACATAGGGCGCGAATATACATTGGCCGGCACTTCAACGACTTCTGGACCAGCTGGCAAAAGGTACCAGAACTTGACAGAGATAGAATGTTTGATGAATTTAAGGTAAGGATTTAACTTATTGACACTTTGGTAGAATAAAACATTGATTATTATATTGTTGTTGTAGAAATTTTACTGGTGGGATGAAGAAAATACATTTCTTATAAAGAAGAACTTTATGCAAAGATGTAGAGGCAGATTTAAAGATCTCTTGGATTATGCCCGACAAAACATGGTTAAACCTACGTGCATGCCTGAACCCGCATGGAATCGGTATCTTATATATTGGAATAGCGACGAATTCAAATTGTTGAGTGAAAAGGGAAAGAAAGCCCGGGCATCATTCAAGGGTGGCTCCCTACATACTGTGGGTGCCAGAAGTACTCTTACTGTGATTCAAAAAATGGTATCTAACTTTACAGTTTTAATTGTTTGTTTCTATTAAAATTTTATTATTATTTAAACATTGATAATTTTTTCATATGCAGGAAAAAGAACAGGGTAAGAAAATACCACATGATGTGATATACGTTGAGACTCATGTGAAGAGAAAAAAGAACTCGACTGATGAAGCTGTCTGGGTTGAAGCTCGTGCAAAAGCTGAACATGTAAGAAACAAATTCTGAATTTATGAATTTTTTTCTCAAAGTTGATATTATTCAGTTATAACTACTTTAATATTTTTTTACTTTTAGTATTAACTTTACTTTGAATATAGGACGAATATATGCGCCTTGTTGGTGCGTATCGTAGTAGTCAGCCAGTTGAAAGTCAGGGTGACCCAATTCCCAAACATGTCGAGGTAGAGTTATGGACAAAAGTTGTGGGTCCTACAAATAGAGGTCATTTGGTCGGATACCACAACGACTATTTTAGCAATAATGTTAGTTGTTCGTCCAGTCCTGCATACCCGAGCTCTTCAGTTGATAGTGAGACAATTGAACTTGCTGCACAGAATGAAAGGGAGAAGAAGAGGGCGAAGGCAACAACATCTCGATTCAAGAAGTTGCAGCAGCAGTTGAGCACTTTCATTCAGATTGTGGGGGTTATTCCTCCATGTCCTGGTGATGCAGCTCGGGCTACAAAGGGTCTAAGCCCCCTGGATGATTTCTTCACGGATGAGGATATGGACGACGAAGACGTATCAGATGATAAGGTTTAGTTTTTTTTGTGTGTGTTGTACTTTGAATTTAGACATTTTGATAATTGAAACTGTTGTTGTATTTTGATACTCAGTTTTCTTGGACACTTTGTATGTATTGTGCTCTTTTCAAAGTCTTTATATTTGATTTTTTTTGTTATTGCTGTTGTATGTATTTGATTTTATACTGCAATGTTGCATTGTTGCATGCTGTAATTGGGTCTAAATTTTTATTTTTTAAAAAAATTCACATAAATACCGACCACAAGTGGTTGGTTTTTCAAAAATTTCTCTTGAAAAAACCGACCACAAGTGGTCGATTTATTATTAAATTAATTAATTAATTTAATAAAAAACTAACTACTTGTGGTCGGTATTTTTTCCCCAAATTTTTTTTCTATTTTAATGAAATAATAATCAATTTTAAAAATATATATATTTTTTAAAAAATACCGACCACTCATGGTCGAATTTTACAAAAGCTACCATAGGTTTTTCAACCACATTGTTTGGTCAGTTTTGTGGTCGATTTTTGGGTAATATGGTCGGTTTTTGACGGTCGGTTTTTCTTGTTTTTCTAGTAGTGTATACACACTTAGGAGTCATTTGGTAGAGTGTATTGAAATGTTAATGCATTCATTAGTTTAGTGTGTATTAGTAGTACCTTGTTTGGTACACCTTTTTACCCTACGTATAACTAATGCAAGCATTAGTTATACACTCTATTATGTATTGAGGTGTGTATTACTAATACCTCAAAATCCATGGCATTAGTAATGCAATGGATCTAATGCATGCATTAACATGCTTAAAGACCCTATTACCCCTAAAAAAAATTTCCACATCCTTCCAACATATATATTGAGGGTATTATGTAAAAAAAAATATTTTTTTAGAAATTATGTAATTCATATTTTTTTTAATACATCAAACCAAACACTGCATAAGAAAAATACAAGCATAACTAATGCAAGCATAACTAACACGAACATTACAAATACAAGCATTACTAATACACCATATTTTACATTATTCTTATACACTCTACTAAACGACCCCTTATACTTCCCCTTGAGGAATTGTAGTCATTTTTATCATCTGTTTCAGTTGGAATGGGGGACTAAACAACGTCTTCGATAAATTTGATGATGCTTCTCCTCCTTTCCAATTTATTTGGCATTTGATTTGTTGAACCCAAAAACTTTAAACGAAGAAAATATTATTAAAAGTTGTGATTTTACTCATGTATTTTGACAATTAATTGCTGCTTTCACACGTTCTAGAGCGTTTAAACTAAATTTCTTTTGTTTGTAAATTGTTCTTCCATGTGCTATATGTTCAATATTACCCAACCCAAAGGAAGCGGTCATTTTCTAGTTGAAGTCCTTATTCCACATAATTTTCTCTTATTTTTAAGAGGGAGTTAAGCAGCACAATCAGATACAAGGTCAACATGTCTATTTGTGCTGCTTGCTTCAGCTGCTTCAGTCATAATTTTATTATATTATCCTTAATTAATTATTATACTAAGTTATTTATGTATTAGAATATTAATAGTATTTAATAAAAAGAGTAAATACATAATTATCCCACTGATCTTGTCCGAGTTTTGCAAAAAGACACTTAAACTTTAAGTTCGACCTATTACTCCACGATTCTTCTTTATTTCGTTGCAAATACACCATTTTTTGCTGAATCTCAGTCACAATAAAGAGAGTGAATGCACGCACCAATCAGGTGCTGCCACGTATCAAATATTTTTAATTTCATATTTTATTTACTTTTTTAATAAAAATTTTCCTTTTTATTTAATTTATCACCTCCTCCCCCCTCTTCCCCAACCCCATACCCCGCATCCAACATCTCCACCACCACCACCACCCCCGGCGTCCAGTTTCCTCCATTAAAATAGAGCTTAAATCCCCTGTACAATCTCCATTTTAATGGAGCTTTAAGCTCCATTTTATTTATGACCCCACCCCCACCCCGTCCAACACCTCCCTCCCCCATTGCCGTCCAGTTCCCTCCATTAAAATGGAGCTTAAAGCTCCATTAAAATGGAGATTGTACATCATATTTCCTTTTAAAAATTATGATGATGATAATGTTGTTGTTATTGTTTTAATTGATGTTGTTGTTGTTGTAATTGAGGTTGTTGTTATAATTGAGGTTGTTGTTGAGTTATGGTGATGAAGAAGAAGTTGGGGAAGAAGAGAATGGTGGATGAGTGGGGTTGCGTGGGTGGGTGGGTGGGGGGTTATGAAATAATTTTTTAAAATAAATAAATATAATTAAAAAAAAAGAATATAAATTATATATTAAATTATTTACACGTGGCAGTTTCTAATTAGTCAAAAAGTTAATTTTTGCCTTTTCACGCGCTTGTGGCGCGTGTAATACGTAGAGGATCAAAATAGTGTATTTGCAATAAAATAAAGAAGATTCGTGGGGTAATAGGTCGAAGTTAAAGTTTAGGTGTATTTTTGAAAATCTCGAACAAGATCAGTGGTGTAATTATGTATTTAAGTAATAAATATTTCTGACATATCTGCTTCAACTGTGTCAATCTTAATTTTACTATCACCCCTAATTAATTATTATAAGTCATCCAAGTATTAAAACATTATTGATAGTTAATAGAAAAGGTAAAATAAACATAAAATGATAAATTAACTCTTGATATTTTACATTAATTTGACGTCTTATATGAGACCCACTTAGATTATTTTTTTTTACAGGTATTTTTATAGTAATTTTATTATATTACATCTAAATAGTTATTAAAAGTCATTTAAGATATGTCTGATTCATTGCTACAACGTGATTTCACTATATCACCCTTAATTAATTATTATGGTTATCTAAACATTAAAAAATTAATAATATTTCATAAAAAGAGTTAAATTAATGGACATAAACCGATATATCAATATAAAAAATTTGGTTGACTATTAAAATTATATTAGTGCCACAAAAAAAGGGATAGGACAGAGGAAGACATTAAGTAAGTTATACTGCTGAAGCAGATAGCAGATTGACATGTCTGCTTGAGCTGCTTGATTCAGCTGCTTCAATCGTGATTTTACTGATCACCTTTAATTAATTATTATAATTCATTTATGTATTAATAAATTAATAATATTTAATATAAATAAATAAATTAGACATTTCTGACATGTCTGCTTCAACTGTAATTTTACTATATCACCTATAATTAATTATTATAAGTCATCTAAATATTTAAAAAATTATTAATATTTCATAAAAAGGAAAAATAGAAACAAAATGATATGTCAACATAAAATTTTTTGTTGACTATCAAAATTATTTAGTGCATGTGAATTGAGATGGGATAGAGGAAGACATAAAGTAATATATATTATTTAAAAATGAGATAAACTGGGACGGGGAGAGTATTCATATCTTATTGAAAAACTATATAAAAACATTATAGATCACATAATTAACAACATAAAAAATTCAAAAGATACAACTCTCGAAATTATATAAATATCACTTTAATTGAAATAGAAAAAAATTATTATAATTTATAATAATTAAAAAATTAAATTATTTTAATGATCTATTATCTAAATTTTAATTGTGCCAAATAAATTGAGACAAAAAAACATATGCTGAGCCCATACTGTCACGGCTATCCATATTTAGTAGATAGGAAACATATGAGATACTTAAAATTTAGGCCAAGAGCATGTTGTGTATCCAGTTGTGTGATGTGTTTTTCAAAATATATTAATGAGTTCATTTAATCATGTATGAAGCATCAAAATCAAATGCGCTTCCTCCACTTCTTTTCAATTATCATAATTAAAATCTTCATAGATTTGGATCATTTTAAACCTAGTTCTTCTCTATTTGATATTTCCATTTTCAACAACAAGAGGGGGCACGACTATTGAAATCGGATGACGATGTGTCATTTGTTTATGTCAACTTAATAATTGAAGTTATGATGATAAGTTTTTAATGTTGCCCTTCATGATTGGGAATGAATGTGTCAACCCAATCCATGCAAACTAAGCAAAAATGATATGGTCGCAGCCAAAAATGCTATCATATCAGTGCCCTGTGGTTGCTGATATTTCTTTTGTTGTCTGTGGTTATCCATTAAATTGGTGGAGCCCTATATAATCTGATGGCCTGAAAAGTTTTAACATGTGGCTTCTTTTGCCATGGCTGACCTGGTACCCATTTCCTCCTCACAAAATAAAAATATTACTCGTTTATTTAGTTTTAGTTGCACTTATTAATTTGACACTTATTAACTTAGATACACACCTTTAAAAAATATTTAATAGAGATTTATTTTACTAAAATAACTTTATTAATTATACATTAAAAATATGAATTTAAATATTTATATTTTACATAGTTATTTTATGATAAGGAAAGTATTATCAAAATATAATAAATTGTTCTTAATTTTAAAACTTGATAAACTAAACTAAAATAAATATTTTTAATAAAAAAGTTAACTAATATGAAATGAAAGGAGTACATTATTTCCTGATTCTCATTTTCTCCGTAAAAATGCAGAATGCTAAATGATGCACTTATGAATATTTTAATTTTCTACGTATAAATTTATTTGACCTGATCGCTCTCCCGCGAATGGAAGGCAAAAAGTTTAGCTATGATCGAGGAGAGAATAATGAGGATTTCGAGGAAACATGAAATAATCACGTTAACTTTCAATTTTAAATTGCCTTGGCCTGATACAATTCTAAAAATATTTGTTTTCCCTCCATCGAGGAGAGAATAATGAGGATTTTACAAGATAGAAAATTCTATTGTAAACATTTGTAAAATATTTATGTCTTGTAAAATTGCCTTGGCCTGATACAAGATAGAAAATTTTACAAGATACAATTCTAAAAATAGAAAATTTTACAAGATACAATTCGAAAAATAGAAAATTTTACAAGATACAATTCGAAAAATATTTGTAAAAATAAAAAGTTTTACAAGGCCCTTTAGTTGATCCTTTTTTTTAAAATATTTGTTTCAATTTAATTGTCCCTTTTGAGGAAATCAATAGTGTTTTATTATGTTCTTTCAATGTTACCCTCAATATTAAATGACTAAACAAAACATATTTACTCAAATTTATATTTTCAAAGCATAATTAATAAGGCTAATTTGGTAAAATAAACCTCTAATAAATACTTTCTTAAGGGGAGTGCTAAGTCAAAAAGGGCGAACTATTTTAAAAC
>NC_061121.1:123942700-123948924 GCF_002878395.1 Capsicum annuum | reverse complement strand
CGGGTGGTCCATGAGTCAATGGAACTATCTGAGTTCCTTACTAAAATTGATAATTGTACCTGACAGTCCTAATTTCTGAGTTCTACTCTGAGGATTGATACTAAAACTGCAACTGTAGGAGTGCTTACTTAACTGACATACCCCAAATCTGAACTAGTGGGGTCCAACCAGTAACCCTAGCTGAAAGGATATCAATACCGTGCCACGGGTAAAGACCTCTCTGATCAAGCCTCGCTGATGGGTGACCCTCACAAGAATTAAAGCCTAAGGCAGTATAATAGTCAAGCCTATCTAGCGGGTGACAAGCCTTTTCTTACGAGTGACTCCTGTATCCTGCGCTGGCTACGCAGTTCTGGAGTTCAGGGATTGTTCCTAACTACTCTCCCTCTCTAAAGAGGAGCTTCCATCCCTGTACTCGCTCGGTGCTAGCTATTACTCTCAGCTGAAAGACTCTGAACTGATTCTCAACTTAAACTGAACTGAATCTGATACTAATCATATTTCTCAATTGATCTGACTGAGTTAAGCTGAATTCACTTGGTTCTATATCTGACGAAATACTACTGAATCTCGTTATCTGACAGAATGATATAGAGCTTTGAATAGATTACTCGATTACTACTGAGGTCGGAACTGAACACTTGAATACTACTAGATCTGAGCTGAGTACAGAACTTGGCCTAGATTACTAGCGATTTAAGATTACGAAGATTACTGAGATTTCTTAAATTTTGTATCTGTCTGAGAGTATGGAGTTCTATAACTCACTGAGTTCTGAGAATCATGGCTTGACTGAGATTATTGTGAAAATTGACATGGGCTCTAGACTGCAGCTAAATTGTCGAGTATAAATACCCCCAGGACTCAATAACATAAAAGTAAAGCACAACCATTCTTGAATTATCAAGACCATAGACATTCATTCACCTTCACAATTACTAAAGCATCTCTTCAAGCTTTCAGAAATCATAAACATGTGATAGTATAGGGAGACATGTTATTAGCTCATACTACATTTAACAAGGTCTTGCATCAAACACTTAACATGCATTAAAGAACACATAATTGGGGGATTTCATGTTAACATGTCATAATTCATTCTCTAAGGCTTTTCAACAAACACTTGGCATGCATAGGCTTGCACACAATTGGGGATTTCTAGTCAACATGCTATAATGGCTCTAATTCCTTCACATAAGCATTTTATCAAACATATGGGGAGCATTCTTTGCTTATTCAACAATTTCTACACTTAATTGACATGAACACATCACTTAACAAGAAACTTGAAGAGGGTTTATCATGAACATCATATAAATATCACATAATAGGGTCAAAGTTTGAAACCTCATAAACAAAACATGAATTAGAAACTCAATAATAGCATGAACTCCAATTTCAATTCACATGAATCATTAAAACTCATAAACATAAGATCTTTGAAATTTAGAAAAGTGTTCTTGAACTTCTTGGATTAAAGGGACCTAAGAATCAACATCTACATACCTTGTTATATGATTCTTGAAAAGTTAACGGAGGAATATTAATGATTGGGGTCTTGATTTAGGAACCCTAGCTCTTGTTCTTGAATAACTTTGAGAGAAAACTAGTATTTTTGGGTTAAATAAGGCCAAATCTCGTGTTAAGAAGTATATCTAGGGGTAACAAAATGACTGTTTTCGCCCTTGGAATTAAATTGAAAAATTCCAATTTTACATGTTGGCATGACGCGCCATAATCGCGAAAGCTTACTGGAAATTGGACAATTAAGAAACTGCTTGATGGCGCAACCCAGTGGAAATTGCATTGCCACCTTAGTTGCGAACTGTAAAGGCACTGCGAAGGCGGTGGAATCGCGTTGGTGCACTGGAAATTGAAAACTCTGAATTTGAGCCTTGGCGCGATGCGCCATAATCGCGGAGGCTCACTAGATTTTAACCATTATCATTTTGGTTGGTTCCGCGACGTGCTAAAGTACCAGGTGGTACACTGTCTCACTAAAATAGCTCTAACTCTTCACCCGAGTGTCGAATTTGGGAGAATTTGGTATCGACAAAAAGTTTATTCAATTCTCTACATGATAAAAAATCGATATTAGGGAAATTCTATATGGTTCAAAATACTTCTCACTTGGGAATACACTTCTCAATCTTTTAAGGCCAGATTAACTCTTCACTGAACACGCTCTAAGGCTCAGACTACGAGAGTATTTTGTGGGGTCTTATAATATCTTCCCCTTAGAAACATTCATCCTCGAATATCGCTTGATAGGCTAAGAATACTGATCAACTGAACTTACTCTAGGAACGAGAGTATCTGAAATATGACCATGCAACTGGAACTACTGATATACTGGGCTCTCATACTGGACATGCATATCTGATGCATAGAATACTCTACTGAAGCTACTCATAAGCTGAATTCTCATAATAGACATGCATATCTGATGTATGGACTCATAACGGAGTTGATCTCATGAATGCATGACTGAATACACTGAAAAACTGAACTCTTCCCACTGAACATACATATCTAATGCATGAATGTCTGACTGAACTGACTCTCGAAAGCATGACTGGCTATGCAATGACAACTGACGTTAACTTCGTAAGAAGAGTCTGAACATGCAACTGAATGAGTCTAAGGACATGAAAGCATTTCAATATCATGGGATATCTCCCCCTTGGGACTCTATGTCCCCCTAAACTTACTTCACTGAAATACTGGGGTAGTGCATGGGGCACCTACAAACTGGGTCATTATTGACCGACTGAGATCTGAAACTAATGCATGACTCATGCTGACATATAAGCTCAAAATGGGAGTAAAGGATCTAACAATGCATATCATAAAGATGAAGAACTCATAACATACCTAAATATATATCAGGGAACCTTTCCTGATCATGGTGAGTCTAAAATGCATGAAATCTGTTATGACGCTGACCACTATTGGCACCAGAAGGGGCACCCTGCTGACGAAACTCTCTACCCCTCTGAGCTAGAAATCTACACTCTCACATTCTGTGGCCTGGCTCACCACACCCAAAGCACATATCACTACCGGCTCTACACACACCTAGGTGACTCCTGCCACACTCTCCACAAAACAGATAGGTACGAACACCACTAGCACTACTCTAGGATTTGGAGCCTGGCGCTCCATCATGACTAACATCCCCAAACTATGACCCTGCCTGAGAGAAACCATGACTATTTGTTCTGGCTCTCTTACTTACTCTCTCTCTATATTTTGCCTTATCTACCTCAATCTGCTGCGCATACATCATCAGCCTAGCAAGTTCCATATCTCTATTGAGCATAGCAGCCCTACACTCTTTCAACACTAACCCAGATACACCAGTCATAAACTTACTCATACTTACTCTAGGGTCAGCTATCAAGTCGGGAGCATACTTAGCTAACTGGTTGAACTTAAGACAATATTCTTTCACTGTCATAGAGCCTTGCCTTAGGTTCATGAACTCTTCTACCTTAGCCTCTCTTATCTCTAATAGGATAAACTTATCTAGAAAGGCATCCTGAAACTCCTGCCAAGTTATGGGAGTTGCGCCCTCCCCTTTACTCTTCTCCCACATCACTACCCAATCATGAGCAATATCCTTTAGCCTATAGGATGCTAACTCTACAGTCTCCTCATCAGAAACATGCATAATCTAGGTGATCTTCCTTACCTCCTCTAGATAAAGTTGTGGGTCCTCTTCTGCTATTAAACCAAAGAATTCTGGTGGGCTCATTCTTATGAAATCTCTAATTCTGGTTGAGGATGAACCCCCATCTTACTGAGATGAGGCCATAGCCTGATGGTTACCTTGAACATTAATCACAGCTTGGGCTAGCGCCTGAAAAGCTACTCGAAACTCTATATGTGACACATTCTTATTCTCAAGAGAAACTGCTTCTAAAAACATCTTATAGACTGTTGTACATAAAGTGGCGTGCAACACACCGATGCACAAGACACTATTAGATGCGGCTTTTCAGACTTCCTAGGATACTATTGAACCTTAGGCTCTGATACCAAGTTTATAACAACCCAATTTCTGGAACTGGAACGTCACACGGTGCTCATGATCCCGAAGATCCACAAGCTAACCCTCTACTAATATCTATACCTAAACACTGCATAATATAGATAATAAATACAGAAACTAGCCATAAGGTTAAAAAGATCTAAAACTACTTAAAATTTAAAATTGAATACTGATACAACTATTCGAAAAGCCTCTAAACTGTCTGAACTGTGGAGTTAATGGGATATGTCCCCAACTAACTTCATCTACTGAAAATAAACTAAGTCTGATACGATAATAATAAAAATAAGGATCATCCTCAACTGAAGAGGACTTACTGCTATGTCTACTGCTGCTGACTGGGACTAAGCTGCTAAAGGTACTCTGGATCTCGTGCCTCCAAACCTATGGTATCAAATAAAATACCATAGCACAAATGCGTCAATACGGGAATATACCGAGTATGAAGATGAGGTAAGGCTAAATGCAAGAGCTCATGCATGAACAATTACTTAACTAAATAATCATGAGAGTACTGAATGAGAACACATGCATGAATGCACGAACCATAACTGAAATTATCATGACTCGAAATACTGAAACTTGGATACTACTTTACTGCCATCCAAACTCACTACTAATGCCGAGATACTGAACACTGAATTATCTGATACTGATAACTGAGTACTGGAGTTGAGATCAGTCCTCTCTAGCGAGTTATCTCAGAAACTGATATTACTGGAGCTGATTAACTGAATCTACTCATATCAATGACTGAAAGCTGAGCTTACTACTCTCAACTATCTGAATCTGAGATCAAACATCTCTAATGGATGATCCTTGAATTTACTATCAATGATAAGAAAAGATTATGTCTGAGATCAAACCTATCTAGCGGAAGATCTCTGAATCTAATAAAGAGAATACTCAACTAAATCTTAGACTGAGATCAAGCCTATTTAACGAGTGATCTCTGGAGCTGATAATAAGATTACTCAACTAAATCTGAGACTGAGATCAAGCCTACCTAACGGGTGATCTCTGGATCTGATAATGAGATTACTCAACTAAATTTGTGACTGAGATCAAGCCTATCTAATGGATGATCTCTGGATCTAATAATGAGATTACTCAATTGAATCTGAGACTAAGATCAAGCCTATCTAACGGGTGATATATGGATCTGATAATGAGATTACTCAACTGAATTTGAGATTAAGATCAAGCGTATCTAACGGGTGATCTATGGATCTGATAATGACATTACTCAATAACTTTATATGGGACCATGCCTATCTAGCGGATGGTTCATGAGTCAATAAAACTATCTAAGTTCCCTACTGAGATAGATGATTGTATCTGAAAGTCCTGATTTCTGAGTTCTACTCTGAGGATTGATACTGAAACCGCAATTATGGGAGTGCTCACTTAACCGACATGCCTCGAATCTGAACTGGTGGGGTTCAACCTGTAACCCCAACTGGATGGGTATCAACACCGTGCCATGGGTAAATACCTCTCTGGTCAAGCCTCTCTAATGGGTGACCCTCATAGGAAGTCAGGCCTAAGGTAGTATAATAGTCAAGCCTATCAAACGGGTGACAAGCCTTTTCTAACAAGTGACTCCTCCATCCTGCACTGGCGACGCAGTTCTGGAGTTCAGGGATTACTCCTAACGACTCTGCATCTCTAATGGGGAGCCTCTATCCCTGCAATCGCTCGGTGCTAGCTCCTACTCCCAGCTGAAAAACTCTGAACTGATTCTCAACTTAAACTGAACTAAATCTGATACTGATCATATTTCTCGACTGATATGACTGAGTTAAGCTGAATTTACTTGGTTCTGTATTTGACGAAATACTAATGAATCTCGTCATCTAACTAAACGATACAGAGCTTTGAATAGATTACTCGATTACTACTGAGGTCGGAACTGAACACTTGAATACTACTAGATCTGAGCTGAGTATAGAATTGAGGCTAGATTACTAGAGATACTGAGATTATGGAGGTTACGAAGATTTCTTAAGTTTTGTATTTGTCTGAGAGTACAGAGTTCTATAACTCACTGAGTTCTAAGAATCATGACTTGACTGAGATTATCGTGAAAACTGACACGGGCTATAGACTACAGCTAAATTTTCGGGTATAAATACCTCCAGGACTCAATAACATAAAAGTAAAGCACAAC
>NC_061121.1:123934259-123939700 GCF_002878395.1 Capsicum annuum | reverse complement strand
GTCTCATTCTTCTAGATTTTAAATGGATTATTAATTTTGCTTCAATACTAGATATTAGGGTAATTAGGTAGGCTAATCTTTGTGGGTTTTCTTTTGTTTTATTTAGACTTATATATTCTGAATAATTACGAATTAAAGATTCTTTTATTTTTCTAAAAGCTTCTCTGTTTTTAAATGCTCTTCTCATAATTAATTCAATTCAATCTAAATTCAAACATAAATTCAAACATATATGCTACTGCTGCATTTTTTAAATAATTGGGCTTTGATACCATTAGTAGGGGGTGAGGATACCTAAGCGGATACCTAACTTGTAATGATAACTTGTAAAATAGATCTATTATATATAATGGATATATTTTTCTTTGTGATATTATTTCATTCATATTTTCTCTCCAATATTTTAAATATTTGTAGTCTATCATATAATCCTGTAGTAATTGCAGAGTTACAGATTTCTGTATAATAATTTATCCTAATTGTACTGTAATGTATATCTAATTCTAGATTTTCAATGTTATTTATTATCTTGTGTTATTATTTTTATATCTTCTTCAGTCAATTGCTACTCCGGTCAGCTAGCTAAGTTGCACTGTTTTCTGTTTAAGCTTTAGCTATTGACAACCAGATAAGGTAATTTTGTCATTAAAATTAATTTCAGCAAGCATAGCTTATGCTATTTTGGCTTTATTTCATTATACTGACTGTATGCTTGTATTTTGGTGAGATTGGGAATAATTGCCGTTTTGAAGCTCTATGTAATTACTTTCTATCTGATATTCTGTTCATGTTGTGATGGATTTGAAGGAGTAGGTGAATTGTAATACTTATTTGCAATTGGTGGCTTATAGTAGTGATTTTAAGGAGTTGGCACTTTCTAATATTTTGCTAGTAAGGGCAATTTATAATATTTTACTGGCGACTTATAATAGTGGATTTCTTCTCTACGATAATATCAGGTTTTCTTAAAGCTTGTTTTGTACAATAACGTCTTTGCTTCTATTGGGCTTGGTAATATCTCAAATTTATATTGGCCAGTTAGGAAAAAACATTCAAGAACTTTTATTGTTATAAGTTATAGTCTGCAATTTTGATATGTAATATTGAGGTCGACTACATTGCTGAACTTGAAAGGTTTTAGTCAAATTACTCTAACCCTTCCCGAACAATGTCAGTGTCATCGATAAGTAAATTGGATTTAAACAAACTTTGAGTTAGGCCTTTATGGAGAAATGTCTTGTGAATATATCAGGTTGTTCCTATGAGATAGGTTATCATTCTTGAGTTTAATAAGTGCTCCAAAGTCAACCACTGATAAACTTGATATCAAGAAGAGTAGATTGTTTTATGGATGCAATACAGAGTGCAATTAACATCATATTGGCTGAAGAGTAGACATTGTTTTATTGTAGTCATTTTCTAATATTATTATTATAATCTATAATAATGTAAATCTCTTACACTCACCAACTAAACTTGATGGAGTCTGAGAAGGATAGAGTGTAAGGTGAGAGAAGTTGTTTTTGATAGATCCTCGACTCAAGAGTTGAGATCACGTGACCATACTATAATATAAAGTTTATACTGTTTGTACCTTTAGGTGGGATCTTAAAAGAAATGATACACAAGTTTAACCTTCCTCTTGTAATTGTGTGTTTCCTCCATCACAATCACAAACTCTTGACTACTTTTCTTTTTGATTTAAATTGCACATCACTAAAAAATTTCTTCTAATCTCTTGACGCCCAATCTCATACAACTCTTTTATTCTTTCACCTTCCTAAAGAAAAGTAACAAAAAGTCCCCAAAAGATAATATTTTTTTTGCATTTCTTTATAGCAAACGCTCAACTTTGGTTAAAAAGACACGAGTACATATCAATTTCCCCTTCATAAAGCTGACATCTCATAGCTTTGTCTGATATCAATTTATGTGGTCCTTCTCTTTCTTCTTGCTCAAAAAATAGATTGGCATGCTCACTCATCAATGGTAGCTATTTTGCTTCCATGTTGACATTTCAAAGCCAAATTTCTGTTTCGATCAACCACTTTTAATATGAGTTGTTAATATGGTTTTTAAAAAGTGAACTTCAATTTAACAGCATTGATTATATATTTTACTTTTTATCAATTTAACAACATTCGTTCCTATTCTATCCAACTCTAATCCAATTACTTTCTATAGAAGTTGTTAAGCACTGATCTAATAGTTAGCCTTTATGGTGGTGTCCACTATCCCAATCACTTTTCATTTGCAGAAGTATGAATTATTAGAAGGGGCACATGATCCCAAGATATTCTTAGAATATCCTATAATTCTCTTGGTATAAAGTATTTTTTGTTTATATGTTTCCAAAATAATAGTATCTTTTGTCAACAATTAAATGTTAGCTGAAGCTCACAAAGCCCCATTGCAACTTGAGAGACAAGTTTTCCTGTCTTAATAGCAAGGACAAAACTTAAGGTCACGTTTGAGATCATTATCTTGGCAATTGAAAATGTAGTAATTCCTTTTGACGTCCAACAATAATTTTATCTTTGGTTTTAAAAACTTCTATTATTGGATTCAATAGTTACTCTTGATTTACTTCAGGTGCTGTATATAGTGCATTATTAACTTCTTGTTTACAGGCTTCTCGTGCAATTATGTCTGAGAATTAATTATTGATATCTCTCAAATTTTGGAATAAATATACTAACAACAAATTACCTCCTCCTTTAGATTTTTGCCAACTATGACTTCAATAATAACTAATTCTGGACTTCACCGAATGAAAGAGCTTAAAGAAGTGTAGAGCATAAGTTAACCTGTTCACAAAAATACGTATTTTATTTGGTTACTTTATGTAATTTTATTTTGTGGAGATTTGTAGTAAACTGATTCCTTGTAATATTTTGTTGTTGGTGGTGAGTTATAGTATTTAGGAGTTGCCAACTTGTAGTAGTGCTTTGAAGGAGCTGGTGACTTGAAGTAGTGCTTTGAAGGAGCTGGTGACTTATAGTACTTTACAGGTAATGGGGATTTGTAGTAGTACTTTTAAGGAGCAAGTGACTTATAGTAGTGCTTTGAAGGAGTTGGCTCCTTGTAGTAGTGCTTTGAAGGAGTTGGTACCTTGTAGTAGTACTTTGAAGGAGTAGGTGACTTGTAATACTTCTTTGCAATTGGTGACTTCTAGTAGTGCTTTATAGGAGTAGGTGACTCGTAATACTTCTTTGCAAATAGAGTTATCGAGTTAGTTTTTTGATGCAATATGATCCTTTTATTTATCTTCCTTTATGCAATATGATCCTTTTATTTATCTTCTTTTGATAAAGTTAAATCTAAAATGGGATTAGAACTACCTAAAGATACATCCACATTATTTATTTGGTTGGTAAGTGAAGAGCAATTGATGTGTATATGAGGTATGAATCGAAATAACTAGTAAACCCTGAGATTGACCTTGCAGACTTTTGAAAATATAAATTAGCTTAATTTTAAGAAATAAGTATCAAGTTTTATTGTTGTATATGAACTGAAAAAGAGTCAAGTATTACAATAGATAAAAAATAGAAAAAGACTATCAAGTGTTATGTATGCGACTTTTGTCACTCTGTATTGTTGAAGAGGGAGTGGGTGAAAGATGGAGAATTGGTATCCATTTGGTAATTTAACCATGTTTCATCTTCTATTCACATCTCAAACTTCTTGTGATGGGTGATACATTTGCTGCAGGGGGTCCCAATAAGGAAGACTTTTGAGATGGAGGAAGTGATTCCTCAGGTTGTTGTGGAAAACTTGGAGGGGTCCTCTATTGTTGTTTTGTCATTGAAGACTATTGGAAGGATGATCAGTTATTGCAGCCACGCGGAGATGAAGAAGCTTTGTTCTGCACATTGTGTAATGTTGAGGTATACCACTTCTCATCTGCTTCTCTCTCTAATCTACCCTCCATCTACAGTATGTCTTTATTTTGCAAATACACCTAAATGTTCAGACTTCTATCGGGTATAGTAAAGAGGCATGAATAAGGGTATTTTTTCTAATACAGGTTCTGAAGTTCAGTAAACACAGTAGAAGTTATGTAAGACTCCGCATAATTCTCTCGTAGTCTGAGCCTTAGAGCGTGTTCAGCGAAGTGTTAATCCGGCCCTAAAAGGTTGAGAAGTGTATTCCCAAGTGAGAAGTATTTTGAACCGCATAGAATTTTCCTAATATTGACTTTTTATCATGTAGAGAATTGAATAAGCTTTCTGTCGATACCAAATTTGCCCAAATTCGACACTCGGGTGAAGAGTTAGAGCTATTTTAGTGCGATAGTGTACCACCTGGTACTTTAGCGCATTGCGGAGCCAACCAAAATGACGATCGTTAAAATCTAGTGACCTCCGCGATTATGGTGCGTCACACCAAGGCTCAATTTCAGAGTTATTAATTTCCAGTGCACCAACGCGATTCCACCGCATCGCGATGTCTTTCCAGTTTGCAACCAAGGTAACAACACGATTTCCACTGCGTCGCGCCATCAAGCAATTTCCTAATTGTCCAATTTCTGGTAAGCTGGCGTGAATATGGCACGTTGCGCTAACATGTAAAATTAGAATTTTCAGTTTAATTCCAAGGGCGAAAACGATCATTTTGCTACCCCTGATATAATCCTTAACATGGGATTTGGCCTTATTTAACCCAAAAATACTAGTTTTCTCTCAAAGTTGTCCAAGAACAAGAGCTAAGGTTCCTAAATCAAGAACCCAATCATCAGGATTCCTCTGTTAACTTTTCAAGAATCATATAACAAGGTATGTAGATGTTGATTCTTGGGTTCCTTTCATCCAAGAAACTCAAGAACCTTTTTCTAAATTTCAAAGATCTTATATTTATGAGTTTTCATGATTCATGTGAATTGAAATTGGAGTTCATGCTATTATTGAGTTTCTAATTCATGTTTTGTTTATGAGGTTTCAAGCTTTTACCCAAGTATGTGATATTCATGTGATGTTCATGATAAACCCTCTTAAAGTTACTTTTTAAGTGATGTGTTCATGTCAATTAAGTGTAGAAATTATTGAATAAGCAAAGCATGCTCCCCATATGTTTGATAAAATGCTTATGTGAAGGAATTAGAGCCATTATAGCATGTTGACTAGAAATCCCCAATTGTGTGCAAGCCTATGCATGCCAAGTTTTTGTTGAAAAGCCTTAGAGAATGAATTGTGATATGTTAGCATGAAATCCCCGAATTATGTGTTCTTTAATGCATGTTAAGTGTTTGATACAAGACCTTGTTGAATGGAGTATGAGCCAATAGCATGTCTCCCTATACTATCACATGTTTATGATTTCTAAAAGCTTGAAGAGATGCTTTAGTAATTGTGAAGGTGAATGAATGTCCATGGTCTTGATAATTCAAGAATGGTTGTGCTTTACTTTTATGTTATTGAGTCCTGGAGGTATTTATACCC
>NC_061121.1:123875625-123931259 GCF_002878395.1 Capsicum annuum | reverse complement strand
ATTTTAGTAAGGAACTCAGATAGTTCCATTGACTCATGGACCACCCGCTAGATCGGCATGGTCCCACATAAAGTTTTTGAGTAATCTCATTATCAGATCCAACGATCACCCATTAGATAGGCTTGATCTCAGTCTCAGATTCAGTTGAGTAATCTCATTATCAGATCCAGAGACCACCCATTAGATAGGCTTGATCTCAGTCTCAGATTCAGTTGAATAATCTCATTATCAGATCCAGAGATCAACCATTAGATAGGCTTGATCTCAGTCTCAGATTCAATTGAGTAATCTCATTATCAGATTCAAAGATCACCCGTTAGATAGGCTTGATCTCAATCTTAGATTCAATTAAGTAATCTCATTATCAGCTCCAGAGATCACCCATTAGATAGGCTTGATCTTAGTCTCAGATTTAGTTGAGTATTCTCTTTATC
Source organism: Capsicum annuum (assembly GCF_002878395.1). Lineage (NCBI taxonomy): Eukaryota > Viridiplantae > Streptophyta > Magnoliopsida > Solanales > Solanaceae > Capsicum > Capsicum annuum. Next base: position 123,930,825 of record NC_061121.1, on the reverse strand, counting down.
AGATTCAGAGATCTTCCGCTAGATAGGTTTGATCTCAGACATATTCTTTTCTTATCATTGATAGTAAATTCAAGGATCATCCATTAGAGATGTTTAATATCAGATTCAGATAGTTGAGAGTAGTAAGCTCAATTTTCAGTCATTGATTTGAGTAGATTCAGTTAATCAGCTCTAGTAACATCAGTTTCTGAGATAACTCACTTGAGAGAATTGATCTCAACTCCAGTACTCATTTATCAGTATCAGATGATTCAGTATTCAGTATCTTAGGCATTAGTAGTGAGTTTAGATGGTAGTAAAGTAGTATTCGATTTTCAGTATTTCAAGTCATGATAATTTCAGTTATGGTTCGTGTATTCATGCATGTGTTCTCATTCACTACTCTCATGATTATTCAGTTAAGTAATTATTCATGCATGAGCCCTTGCATTTAGCCTTACCTCATCTTCATACTCGGTACATTCTACTGACACATTTGAGCTATAGTGTTTTATTTGACACCATAGGTTTGGAGGCACGAGATCCAGAGTACCCTTGGCAACTCAGTTTCAGTCAGCAGCAGTAGACAAAGCAGTGAGTCCTCTTCAGTCGAGGATGATCCTTATTTTTATTATTATCGTATCAGACTTAGTTTATTTTTAGTTGACGGAGTTAGTTGGGCATATGTACCATCAACTCCATAGTTTAGACAGTTTAGAGGCTTTTCAAACAGATGCATCAGTATTCAGTTTTCAATTTTGAGTATTTTTTGATGTTTTGAACCTTATGGCCAGTTTCTGCATTTATTATCTATATTATGCAATGTTCAGGTATAAATATCAGTAGAGGGTTAGCTTGTGGTCCTTCGGGATCATGAGCATCATGTGATATTTTGGTTCTAGAAAATCAGGTCATTACAAGTTGTGACAAATGTGTTGATAGATTTAATCATCATTGCCGTGTGAGTTCATATATGAGTTTTCTTGTTTAGTTTTCTGTTGTTCGAAGTGCATTGTATTTTACTTTGACATGGAGTATTTGTTTGAATTTGAGGAATATGCTGAATCTGGTTTTTTATTTGAGAAGTTCAAGATAAGGGTGTTTTTGAAAAATATATATTGCATCACAACTATATTTCATTCGATGTTGTTAGTAATGTACACTAGTTCATATCTTCATCTTACGGTCATTATGAATTTTCTGTCATTGTCATCACATTTAATGCCATTTTGATGTGTACTTTGTATAGTGGTTGAATAATTGTGTCTGAAGGAAGAATGTTACAAGAAACACATTTTACTATTCAGTTTTCTCTTGGTCATTTTATAAATTTGTTTTGACAATATTTGATAAGTAGCCAAGTTGTACGCAAGGAGATATAATAAGGACTGAAAGTTTATCTGATTGATTTTTATACTTTGCATTTTTATGTAGCCAAGTGATGTAGCTAATGGACCTATTTTGCCCATGGACGCAAGAAGATCACATGATGATAGTAATCCTAATGACAATCGTTGATTTCATTGTAAATCATCTTGGATATTCAATTGTGATAATATAATTATATGGTTGGAGTGAATCATAGAATATTGAAGGTTTTGTATTTAAATTTGGTTTTGAAGATTGAAGATACTAATTAATGTTGAAAATTTAGAGTTTGAAGATGTTATTGTTGAAAATTTAATTTTGAAGTTTAGTGTTCAATGTATTTTTGATATACATGTCAATTCCAATGTTTAATTAGTCATGTTGTGTTAATAATATATGAATTGAACAAATATTGGATTGTAGGTTATGCCTAAACGAACAATTAAATTTGAGCTAAAATTAGAATCTATAATTAATTATTGAAGACTTAATGGGCCCCACTAAATTTATAAAAAATTGCAGAGGTTTTAAACCCCCATAATTTTAAATAAAAATTTATTATAAAAAGAATTAAATTTAGAGTAACAGGGGTTGATCGCCACAAAATAACCTCTGTAAATTAATTATAGCGGTAAAAAAAAATTGTTGCAAATTGATTGTAATGGCTCGTATTGTGGGGCTTTTTGAAACACCGAAATTAAAGTTTGCAGGGGTTTAAAACCCCCACAAATTGTACAATTAACCCCTGTAATTTGCCCCCTTTTTTGTAGTGTATTGGCTTAAATAGGTATCCAGACAATTGTTTTCAAATTTGTCTGATGCCCTTTCTATCTGGGGTTATTCATTTAGTAGGAATGATTATTCGCTCTTCACCAAATATGTGGCTGGTTCTCTCATTGTATTGGTAGTTTATGTTGATGACATACTTCTTGTTGGTGTTAATGTTTCTGAGTTAGATGATTTAAAATCCTTCCTGGACTCTCAATTCAAAATCAAAGACCTTGGGTCTGTCCACTTCTTAGGATTGGAGATCACATCTCATCATGATGGCTATCTTATGACCCAACAAAAATTCACCTCTGAATTATTGGCTGAGTTTCATTGTGATCACTATTCCCCAGTTTCTACTCTACTTGATGCCTCTCTCAAGCTTACAATTGACATGGGTGCGCCCTCCCAGCTGATCCTTCCACCTATCGTAGGCTTGTTAGGAAACTTAATTATCTCCAACACACTAGACCTGACATTTCATATGTATTCAACATCTCAGTCTATTCTGTTTAGGCTCCCCAAGTTCCTCATCTCATGACTGGCATTCATGTTCTAAGATATTTGCTTAACGTTCCTGATCTTGGGTTGTTATTGTCTAATTCTTCTGATTTCTCTCGATGGCCTACTCTGACTCTGATTGGGTAGCATGTGCTTTGGGTGGCTGGTTTCTTTATTTGGTTGGTTTCTTTATTTCTTTGGGTAGCCTACTCTGATTGGTCAGTGAATGGTTTCTTTATTTCTTTGGGTGGCTCTCCTGTTTCGTTGAAAAGTAAAAAAGCAACCTACTGTTTCATTGTCCTCTGCTGAAGCTGAATATTGGGCTTTTTGGAAGGTTGTGGCTGAACTTTCTTAGTTGGTTCGTCTTCATGGTGATTTCTGTCCCTGTTTCGAGACCTGTTCCTACATATTATGACAGCCAGGCTGCTTTACATATTGGTAAGAATCCAATTTTTTATGAGCGTACAAAACATATTGAGATTGATTGCCATTATGTTCGCGAGTGCCTTCACTTTGGTCTTATTAATTTACAATTTGTTCTTTCTACTGCTCAACTTGCTGATGTTTTTACTAAGCCTCTTCTAGGTCCTATGCATCATGCTATCCTTCCTAAGCTTGCAGTGTCTACACCCTCTAGCTTGGGGGGGGGGGGGGGGGGTTGTGGTAAAAAAAAAGTATGTTTTGAAAATTGTCATTTCTTTTTTATGTCTTATAAAATTGCCTTGGGCTGATACAATTCTATTGGGCCTCTGCATTGTAATAATTTATAGGGCAAAATTTAGAAATAACATACTTATCTCCTTAATTATGAGTTTCATAGTAACAGTTTCATAATTATATAATATAGAAAGTTGTATTTTGTATTTTTATAAACTGTTGCTACAAAAATACAAATAGATATGATTTTTAGTGCCCTTATGATCGATATGTATTTTGTATTTTTTCAAACTGTTGCTACAAAAATACAAATACATACAAATACATATGCTTCAAAGTCTAATTTGATAAAAGTGTTGCTATTTTTTGTAATTAAATACTTAAGTATGCTACTTTATGTATTTTTTCCTAATTTATATTATACTTGTACTAAACATAAGACCCGACCCTATTATAAGAAGTATAAATAAGAAGAAATGATTGGTGAATGGGTCACCAGATATTTTTTCATTCGAAATAAGAAGCTTCTTTTCTCTTTTATTTCTCTCTCTTCTGTTATTTGAGTTTAGGGTTTTTACTCATTTTGTTCATCGGTTTCATCTTGATTCTTATCTCAACAAGCGCTTCATCTTAAAAAAAAGACTCTTCCATCTTACTATCAAAAGGTAAGGGCACGTAAAAACTGACTCTAACAACGTGAAATTAATAAAAGTATAGAGGTAAATAACATCATTAAACTTTTCAACAAAAAAAGATCTAAGAAATGTCTTAATTATACACTTCATACTAAATAGAATAAGTGTTCAAAATTAGAGTACAATTGATATTATATTACTATTTAAAAAAAGAAAACACTGTAACAATTTGGCAAAATGAAATTATAAAAATAAGCATTGCACTAAAAAAACTCTGAGGAATTCTCGATTTAACCATTATTTCCTTCTTTACCATTTCAGTAGTCCATCTTGATCGGTTTCAACTTAACGACAACCAAACCCATGAATATTCTCAACAACATAACCTCAGAACTCAACTTGCAAAACCTACATATAGCTTCGGTACCACCCACAGTTCACAAATTGATATGCTTTATGTTGGTCATTGAACTAAGGGGGAAAAATCTTAATTAACATTTAGAAGATGACCAAACATAGCGTTTCTTGAAAGGTGGACATCTCTTTCTAATTTATACTCTCTTTCTTCTTGTATGACAATTTATGTCATGGTAATTCAGCATTTAGTAGTCCATCAATAAATTTGAATATCTTGAACCAAGTTAAATAGTTCTTGTCTTCTAGGAAAGCAGAAAACAATAAACTTGATTGGATTGAGGGCCAGTTGAATAGAGCAAATCATAATAATCAACCAAGTCATAATTTTCTAATATGTAAGCGCAAAAAAGAACAAACGAAGAGAGGAACATAAACTACCGGACTGAATCATTAAATTATTATTGAAATAACAATACAAGCAAATATAATTTTGTAATAATTTAAGTTGGGATAACTCATGTTTATCATCTAAGTTGGGACAATGTGCAAAAATAACTAAAACTGAGGATAAATTTAAATGATGTCCAAACACAACAATCAATTAAATGACTGGTGCAGATGAGCATGGGATCAGGTACACCTCAAACATTATTGACAGATGTTTCCCATACTTCCCAAAAAGCACATCAGTTCAAATATAACTATTTCATCGAGAGGATTTCTTACAGATGGCAAAAGTTAAACCTTAAACCAAGTAGTAGTCAAGAGGTACTTACAAAAATCTTGCTTCAGAACCATTATTACATGGAAAAGATTATATGAACATTCAATGGACAACAACAATACCAAATGTAATAATTTGAATGAATATTCATAAATATATTTGCGAGTAATATATAATTAATGGACAACAACAGTAACATACCAAGTGTAGTCCTATATAGTGGGATTTACAAGAGGATAGTGTATACATATCTTATCTCTACTTCATAATTAAAAAGGTTGTATCCAGTAGAACCTTATCTCAAGGAAAAACAAATCAAAGCAACAATTGAGAAGATAATAATGAACGTGAAACCATAATGAAGTCCATTGAAAAGTAATACAGATAATGAATTAGTACAATATATACCAACTCCATATGATTATTAAATAATAATAGTTTAATAAACTAATTAGAAATCAATAGAAACTTATATGGGGGGCTTTGTTTCTTGAGTTCTCTACCAACTATTCTCATCAGGTCAAATAAATAGTATTCCTTGAGAAACCATAGTAGAAAATCTAGAGGCACATGCCCTTGGAGACTGAACAACTTTAACTTCAGGACTTACAGATTATGCAGCTTGAGAATCCTTGTATAAGACCCACATTCATGATATGAACACTGCTGCCTATATTTATCTTATCTCATATTGGATAACGGGTCAGGGTTGCTCATGTAGACTGACCTGATCTGATCTGACCCGACCCGTTATTGATTTATTTTTGATTATCTAAAATAAAAAGAAGATAATAGAGAGTATATTATGAATTTAAGAAAAGGGGGAATAGTTACAAATTAACTATTCATCCGCCCAATTACCCCATATATACTGCTTCTTCTTCTTCTTCTTCTTCAGACAGAGTTTGAGAAAAAATTAAGATTTCTTAAGTACAAAAACATAAATCAAGAGCAAAACACAAAAGTTAGCATTTAGTTTGTGAAATTCTAAGGCTTTGTTTCCAAGAGATTCAAAGTAGGCTTGGGACAGATCCTTTTGAAAGCAAAATCGATTTCTGCTGTGAATAAAATGTACTCTATTTTGCTCTAAATTTTCCTACAATGACATCAGAGACTATGTTTATTGCCCTAATTTTTACAAGTAAAATTTCTCGAGTTTAAGTGTGTAAAACTATTGAAAAGATTGTGTATAAACATACCTGTTAAAAGAAATTCTTAAACGGATGTTGATCGGGGTTCTGAACCCGACATGAATCGATCAGGCAATTTGAAGGGTTTATCATGTTTTAGATTTCAAATTCCAAGAGTTAATCTTAGTAGGTGATGATTGGCATGATGTTCATGATAAACCCTTCAAATTGCATATTGATTAATGTATCCATGTTATTTAGATGTATTGTTAGTTTTATAATCAAAGCATGCTCCCAATATGTTTGATTAAATGCCTAGGTGAATGAAGTAGTGCCATTATAGAATATTAATATGAAATTACCCTAATGTATGCTAAGTGTTTGTTGAAAGACTTTGGTGAATGAATTATGAGACATTAGTATGCATGCCTATCCGTCTACAAGTTTATGACCTCAAATCCTTGAAAAAAATGCTTCAGTGATTGCATTGCGAATGATAGACGATTGCCATGTTATTCATGAATTGTTATGCTTTATTTTTATGCTATCCAGTCCTGGAGGTAGTTAATACCCAATAATTTAGTTATGTGCCTAGAGATAATATTAGTTATAGTACTCTCAGTCATGTCACGATCGGTAGTATTCTCAGTCATTATAATATTCTCTAGAACTCAGTCAGCTTTATGACTTAGAAAAACTCTGTAATCTCAGTATCAGTCCAATCCAGTTTTAGTAAATCAATTCAGAACTCAGTAGCATTCAGTCAGCTAATAGAACTCAGTAGTATTCTGCCAGCCAATGAAATTCAGTGAACTCAGCTCAACTCAGATAATCAGTATGATCAGTAACACATTCAGCTCAGTTTAGTACAATCTAAGAATCAGATCAGTGTCTATTCAGTTAGGAGTAGAATTTAGCACCGAGCGAGGGTAGGGATAATAACTTCCTCAATAGTTAGGTAGAGTCGTTAGTATCAGTACCTGTACTCCAAAACTTCATAGCAAGCGTAGGATAAGGAGTCAACCGTTAGATTAAGGCTTGACTACCTCCCAGGAGTCGCCCATTAGATTAGGCTTGGCTCTGCCCAGGTTTGACCCGTTAGATAAGGCTTGGCATCCTGGTCTTAGAAGTTGTCTTTACCTGTGGCACAGTACTGACACCCTTCCAGTTGGAGTTACAGGTTGGACCCCACTAGTTTAGATTTGGGCATGTCGATTAGAGAACTACCTCCCACAATTGCAGTTTCAGTCTCAGTCTTCAAAATAGAACTCAGATCAGTATTACGGGAATCTGGACTATTAAATATAGTTACTCAGCTCAGTAAAAAACTTAGATAGTTCCATAGATTTTGAGATCACCCGCTAGATAGGCTTGATCTTAGACTTAGTCACTCATTCTCATTATTAGCAGATTCAGAGATCACCCGCTAGATAGGCCTGATCTCAGATTTAGTAAAGTAGTATCAGTATTAGTAGATTCTGGGATCACCCACTAGATAGGCCTAATCTCAAAGGTCACTCGTTAGATAGGATTGACCCTATAATAGTTATCAGTAAGCTCAGACTCAGTTACTAGTAATCCAGTTATTAGAACTCAATATTCACTGTTACTACGATTTCAGTTATAGTTTATGCACTAATGCATATATCCTCATTTAGTAGTCTTATGTTATTCAGTTAGTATTATTCATGCACGTGAATCCTTGCATTCAGCCATACCTCTTCTAGTGTACCAGTACATTCTCACGTACTGACGCATACTTTTCTTTTGCGCTATGGTATCTTATACTATAGATTCAGAAGTACGAGCTCTAAAGCACCCTTAGCAGTTTAGATTCATCCAGAACCAGTAGACTTAGCAGTGAGTCCTTATTATTCGAGGATGTTCCTTATTTTATTATTGCATTAGATTTAATATTTCAGTAGATAGAGTTAGTTGGGGAATTATCCCATCAACTCCTTATTCAGACAGTTTAGTGGCTTTTTCAGACTAGAGTATTTTAAGACATTTTTTTTAGTTTTGGTTTTACTATACTTTAATTAGTTTGATTTCAGTATTGAACCTTATGGGAAGTTTTTGCCAGTTTTCTACATTTTATAGTATGTTATTCGGTGCTCAGTTATAGATATTAGTCATGAGTTAGCTTGTGGTCCTTTGGAGTCATAAGCACCGTGTAGCATTTGGGGTTTAGAATCCGAGGCATTAAAAACTTGGTATTAGAGTCTAAGGTTCAATAGTGTCCTAAGATATCTGAAAAGCTGTATCTAGTTAGTCTTGTGAATGTGTGTGTTGCGCGCCATATTTATGTACAGGGGGCTGTGAGATGTTTTAGGAACAGTTTTCCTTTTTTAGCATTCATGTTGTACGAGTGAGCATGAGCTCAAGTTAAACTCTCATTCTAATCCATTTCTTCCTTTCATTTTTAGAATATGCCTCTTTGCAGAGCTAATACCCGTATAAATGATAACCAGCCACCTCAGCCCACAGATCCTTTGAATGAGAATATGTCACATGCAGAGTTTCAGGCAGTTTTTTAGAAACTAGCCCAAGCTGTGACAACTAATATTCAGTTTAAACGTTAGGCTGCAGCCCCACCTCAACAAGATGGGGATTTCGCCGCATTCAGAATCAGAGATTTTATGAGAATGAACCCATCAGAATTCTTTAGGTCAAAGGCATGTGAGGACCCACAACTTTATCTTGATGAGGTAAAGAAGATCACCCAAGTTATGCATTTTTCTGAAGAGGAGAGTAGAGTTGGCGTCCTATAGGCTAAAGGATTTTGCTTATGATTGGGTAGTGATGTGGAAGAAGAGTAGAAGGGAGGATGCAGCTCTCATGACTTGACAGATATTTTAAGATGCATTTCTAGATAAGTTTTTCCCACTTGAGATGAGGGAGGATAAGATAGAAAAGTTCATAAACCTGAGGCAGGGCCCTATGACAGTGAAGGAATATTGCCTCAAGTTCAACCAATTGTCTAAATATGCCCCTGAGCAGTTGGCTGACCCAAGAGAAAGCATGAGTAAGTTTGTGATCGATGTATCTGGGTTGGTGGTTAAGGAGTATAGGACTGGTATGCTCAATAGAGATGTGGCTATTTCTACATTGATGATGTATGCTCAGTAGATTGAGGCAGAGAAAGCTAATGATAGAGAGAGAGAGAGAGTAAGTAAGAGAGCCAGAACAGGTAGTTTTAATTATTCTCAGCTAGGGTCGCAGGGTGGTAACCATTCTTAGCATAGTCAGAAGCTTTCCAACGATACCAATTTCTCCAAAATAGGGTATTGGGGTAAAAATTTATGACCGTTTTACAGTGAGCAATACGGACTGCCAAAGTGCGATGGAAAGGCTGACGGACCATCACGCTTGCGATGGAATGTCACCCAAAACATCACAACTGAGGAAGTAAGCCTGTTTTCTTGCCAAAAAGTGATGGTTTGAAGGGACAGTTTTTCCCCAGGGCGACGGTTTGTCGCCCAAACCATCGGGGACCTTCGTTTACGATTTTAAGCCATTTTAAAAAGGATTTTTAGGTTTTTTTCACCCTTTTTAAAACCTAATTTTATCAAATCAAAGCACACAACTTCTCATTCACCCATAACATCAGAATTAGGGTTTTTTTCAAGATCAATTCCCAAGAACAAGATTCACACTCTTCTTCAAGAAAACTCAAGAATCAAAATGTCACCATTAAAGAACCTAACTTTTGAGGTATGTTAGATGTTGATTCATGAGTTCCTTTCACCTATAAAGCTCAAGAATCCCTTTTTAAGTGCAAAGGTTGTATATTTACGATTTTCATGATTATGATTGAAATGAAGTTCATGTTTATGTTATTGTTGGATTTTGATTCATGTTTTAGATTTCAATTTCCAAGAGTTAATCTTAGTAGGTGATGATTGGCATGATGTTCGTCATAAAACCTTCAAATTACATATTGATTGATGTAGCCATGTTATTTAGAAGTATTATTGGTTGTATAACCAAAGCATGCTCCCTATATATTTGATTAAATGCCTAGGTGAATGAAGAAGTGCCATTATAGCATGTTAATATGAAATTCCCCTTTGTGTACAAGTTAATGTATGTTAAGTATTTGTTGAAAGGCTTTGGTGAATGAATTATGTGACATTAGTATGCATGCCTATACGTCTACAAGTTTATGACCTCAAATACTTGAAAAAAATTCTTCAGCGATTGTATTGCGAATGATAGATGATTGCCATATTATTCAAGAATTGTTATACTTTACTTTTATGTAATCGAGTCCTGGGGGCATTTAATACCCGACAATTTAGTTGTGTGCCTAGAGCCAGTGTCAGTTATAGTACTCTCAGTCACGTCACGATCAGTCAAAGAAGAAAATATTTTGGGTTGCCTTCTACATTTATTTTTCAATGACTAGTAGTAGTCCAATCACTGCTATTCAAACAACGAAAAACAAAGGAAGAGATAGTCATAGTCTCAACCTTCTCTTGCTCTGTTCTGTACTTTCCGTAAGCATTGTGTTCTTTTATAGTTTACTATGTACTAAAAAATATGGAAAAGAAACACATTGTTGGTGATGCTTTTGACGTGTGACTTAATACAAAAAAGCATAACTCCAATATTGTAGCCTTTGTTTTTTGAAAGAGAGATAATAGAATGCCTTTCAACCTAAGGCAACTGCTGTAAGACCTACTAGAGGTCTCGATTAGTATAAAATATTTGGTATCATTTTTTTTAGTACTTTACTTTCTGTATTTCACTTTACTACTTCAGAAGTTGATTGTTCATCAAAGCAAGTCAACAATCAAATTGAAAAAGAAGTAATTTTCCCCCTCTCACTACTTTCAATTTGTATAAGATCATGGACTCAAAGTTATTTGCTTAACAACAAAGTGAGTAAAGATCATGGCTCAAATAGTTGTGGGAGCTCTAGTCTCAGAAGGGACATTTCAAAGCAGACTTCTACACTTAAACGGGAAGTATTTTTCTCCATAAAAATTAATGATGACAACCTTCATTAATTCCTATGATGTCAAATATTGGAAGGTGATCCAACTTGGTGATCTTCCACTTGTCTCAACTAATAAACACAAAGATGGAAGAGATAAGAAAATGGTGAAACATCTACAGATAATATTCTAACTTTAGAGGACTACTCTGATGAATAAATGAAAATTATTAAGATAAATTCAAAGTCTAAAAATGTGCTACACTATACAATCAGTGGTGAAGAATATTAAAAGGTCTCTTGTTGTGAAACTGCAAAGGAGATATGGGATATTAGAAGTGACATATGAAGGAACCGAGAAGTTCAAACAAACACTTGTGAGTTTATTGGTTTATGATTAAGAGTTTTTCAAGATGAAAGATGAGGAGTCCATTAAGAAATATTTTCTAGATTTGGCAAAATTGTTGGTGAACTCAAAGTTATCAGAAAAAATTATCCTATAGCCAACCAAATCATCAAGATTCTTATAAGTTTACCCCTTCAATGACTTTCTAAGTTTGTGGCTCACAAAAGTATGAACTTAGAAAAAATAACCTATGATGAAGTCAGAGGAAATATCAGTGCCTTTTTAACTGTTCATCTTAATAAGAAGGATCAACTACAAGATAAATAGAAGAAAACCGTGGCTTTTAAAGCTATAAACAAAGAGCAAGATGATTCCTCAGATAAAGAAAAACTTGCTCTCATAACCAGTAAAGTTGTTGAAAATCATAGTGGATCCAAAAATCAAAGAAGAGGAAAACCAAATTACTTAAAAGGAAAGTATAATGTCGATAACAACAGGAATTAAGTTACGTGCTATAAATGTGGTAAATATAGTCATATTGCTTATGATTGTGTTGAAGACAGAAGAGGAACCTCCAAAGGAAATCAAAAGACATTTAGTTGTTGGGGCGATGAAGAAAAATCTCCTAATGAAATGACAACATTGGAGATTGATGCTTTATGGAAATTGGGGAATCTAGTCAGGTAAGAACTAATTCTGGTAATGAATGCTCTAAATTACCAAATTTGCTAGATCTCACCATAGTTAATTTAATTAAAGCTTATGATTAAAAATAGGATTTATTAAGGGAAAAAGAGATAGGGAACTAAAATTGAAGTTTGTGAAATTTTAAAAGAGTTTATCCGAGAGAAACTTAATGAACTAAAAGTCAAAATCAACAATTTTAAAAAATCATCCCGTCATGGTAGTCTCAGATCTAATTAGTCTACTAGTTCTACTAAGTCGGCTGGCAAATCTAACATTGTAGATCTATGTATGATGATAGTATTATAGCTGTGAAGGATCTCAATGGTCAACCAACTCTAGCAAGTCGACCAAAGAGTGCATCCGCAGTCATAATATCTATCTTAACAAATATTATAGATGTGATGGATCTCAACTATCAACACTCTATTCAGTTAACCAAAAGAGCCAGTCATAGGTATAATACCTATTACATCTTCTCAAGAACTAAATGGTATTCAATGTCTTGCTCTCACTGTGGAAAAATTGGTCATAAATATTATAATTGTAAATTTCGTTCAAGAAATCCTGATAAGTGTATTTAGAGATGCCAAACTGAGTTAACAAATTATAAAACTAACTACAACAGACCCAAGAATACTTAGGTACCAAGAAATAAATGATGTATCTATTTTGCAGGAACTTCACTCAAAATCCAAAGGGAAGTAGTATCTTGATAGTTATTGGTTAAATCACATAGCGGGGAGCAAAACCTTTTTAAAGCTATAGTTGATTTTATTGGAGGTGATATAAGTTTTGGAGACAACTCCAATGGAAAAGTAATGGGTATTGGTTCTATCTTCTTTAATGAATCATATGATATTAACAATGCTTATTTGGTTAGATGTTTGAATTATAATTTACTAAGCATAAGTTAGTTGCATGATGCTGGTCTAGAAGTAAGATTCAAAAAAGGATGGATGTATAATTGAAATACATGGCAGACAACTTTTTAATGAAAATACACATAGGAATGTCTATGTCCTAGACTATATGAAAAGGAGAAGGACATATATATCTAACCTTCATTTCTAAATATCCTTGGATTTGTAATGGAAAGCTTGGTGATGCATGTATGAGATACATTAAAAAGCAAGCAAAATATGATCTTGACACTGGTTTTCCAATGCTTGATTACATAAAGATTCACATATGTGATGATTTTTAACTTGGTAAGAAAAATAAAAATTCCTTTCCTATTAAAGATACTGTCTATATGATCAGAGGTTGATTTATGCACCTCAGTGTTGTTATTCGGGATTATTTAACTTAGTTTAGAGGACTTTTCTTGTGCCTAATTAGTGATGACTGGATGAAATAAAATCTAAGTGTTATGTTATGTAAATGTAACGTTCAAAGTGTGTGCTTAGTGAATTTAGAGTTGAAACACCAAGTTAAGAATTAAGGGGAAAAAGCTAGTACACTTAGCTTGAGCTATGACATTTACTCATTCGTTATCTTGAATTGTAAGGTAATTCTGAGTGAGAATCTTGCGACCCAGTATAGACTTTTGGTGATGGACTTGGTTATAAAGAAGGGAAAAAAGAGACGGGGTGGGGAGAGTCAACCTAGAGTTAGGTGGGATGACTTGACTTTTATAAGTATATTAGAGATAGAGGCAAAGTTAGAAAAGATGTGGGCTTAGGACTGTAGGGGGACGTGGATAGTATGTTGGAGAGGGCCGCTGGTTGCATCAAGGAGAGTGCTAGAGAGGTGTTGAGTGTTTTGAGAGGTTGGTCTATCCAATATCAGGGGGATTGATGGTGAAGAAGATAAGAAGAAGATGGAGATAAAAAAAGCGGCTTATGCTTTATTGGTTGAGAGTAAGGATGAAAAGAAGAAACGAGTGAGTAGGAATAAGTACAAGTTAGCTAAGAAGGAGTCTAAGTTAGTAGTTAAAACTGCTAAGATAATAACTTTTGAGAGTTTTCATACAAGATTAGAGGAGAGAGGCAGGGAAAAGAGGTTGTTTAGGCTTGCCAAGGCTAGGAAGCAGAAGGGTCAGGATCTGGACCAAGTGAAGTACATTGAGGGAAAGGATGACAGAGTATTGGTAGAGGATGCTCTCATTAAGAAAATATAGAAGTTATATTTTCATAAGCTCTTGAATGATGAGGGGGACAGAGGCATTGTGTTAGGGGAGTTGGAGAACACTGAGGAGTTTTGCAATTTTAAATATTATTGGTATTTTAAAGTAGAGGAGGTCAGTGAGGATATTCGCAAGATATGAAGGGGCTCGATGAGATTTTGGTGGATTTTTAGAAGTTTTCTACCAGGGTAGGGTTGAGGTGGCTAACCAATTTGTTTAACAACATTTTCAAATTCACAAAGATGCTCGAGGTGTGGGGATGTAGCATAATGATTATATAAGAACAAGAGAGCATTTAGAGTTGCAACAACTACCATGGTATTAAGTTATTGAGTCACATAAAGAAGATTTGAGAGAGGGTGGTGAAGTGGAGGTTGAGAAAAATAGTGTCTATTTTGGAGAATCAATTTGAAGTTATGCTAGGTTGCTCGACGACTGAGGCAATTCACCTAGTACAGAGACTGATAGAGCAGTATAGAGAGAGGAAGAGGGATTTTTACATTGTGTTTATTAACTTGGAAAAGACGTATGAAAAAGTTCCTAGGGAGGTTCTTTAGAGATACTAGGAGGTTAGGGGGATCCCTGTGGTGTACATCAGAGCGATTAAGGACATGTATGAGGGGGTAAAGACTCGAGTAAGAACTATGGGTAGAGATTTCAAGCATTTCCCGATCTTGATTGGGTTGCACCAGGGATCAACTCCTAGTCTATTTTTATTTACCTTGGTGATGAATGTGTTGACGTGGAGTATACAAGGAAAGGTGTCTTGGTGTATGCTTTTTATGAATGATGTAGTTTTGATTGATGAGTCACGGCGAGGTGTTAATGATAAGATGGAGGTTTGGAGACAAACCCTGGAGTCTAAAGGATTTTGGTTTAGTAGGACCAAGATGGAGTACTTGGAGTGAAAGTTTAGTGACTCAAGACACGAGGATGAAGTGGTAGTGAAGTTGGATTCCCATGTGGTTTGCAAGAGGGATAGTTTTAAGTATTTTGGTCTACAATTCAGGGGAATAAAGTGATTGATGTGGATATATCTCTCCGTGTTGAGGTAGTTTGGATGAAATGGAGGCTCGCTTTGGGAATTTTAGACAATAAGAAGGTGCCCCCAAGATTTAAGGCAAATCCTCTAGAGTTGCAGTCCGACCGACTATGTTGTATGGAGCGGAGCATTGGTCGATTAAAAATTCTCACATCCAAAAGTTAAAGGTAGCGGAAATAAGGATGTTATGTTGGATGTATAGATTTATAAGAGATGATAGGGTTAGAAATGAGATTATTTGAGAGAAGTTGGGAGTGGTGTCGGTGGAAGATAAAATATAGGAAGTAAGATTGAGATGGTTTGGTCATGTGATGAGGAGGGGCACGAATTCCCTAGTTCATAGGTGTGAGATATTATCCATAGATTGTTTCAAGTGGGGTAAGGGTAGACCACAGAAATACTGGAGAGAAGTGATTAGACGTGACATGGAGCAGTTACAACTCACTGAGGACAAGACCCTCCGTAGGAAGGTATGGAGGAAAAATACTAGGATAGAGGGCTAAGGTGTGTGGATGAGTCATAGTCAGTAGTTTAGAGGGCTTTGGTGAAGCTTGGATATTAGTTTTAGGGTTTGGGAGGAGGTGTCCTTTGTTTAGTAATGTACAATATTTTTGTTGATGTCGTACCTCTATTATTTTATCATGTTTCATGCCTTTGAAGTTTTTGTCTATTGTCCTTTGTCTTGAGCCGAGGGTCTATCGGAAACAACCTCTCTACTTTTTTGGAGGTAGTAGTATGAACTGCGTACATTCTGCCCTCCCAAACCCCACTATGTGAGAATATACTGGGTTTATTATTGTTGTTCTATGATGTTTGATATTTTTGGAAACTTGTTAAGTTGATCTTGATGATATTTAGTTGATGTACAAGCTATAAATGAAGTGAAAAGAACACCACAATGCATGGAGTTAAAGGACAAACACATGGGACAAAGCTTGGCAAAGTTGGGTTTTTTTGAATGCTTAGCATGCCACGCTGCCTAGGTGCCTCGATAAGGCTATTGGAATGCCATTGGAAATATTATGGATTTTAATTTCTAGTGTACCTACACATTTTTGGCATGCCACATTTCCTACATAGTGCGATATTTGCATGACACACCTTTATGTCAAAAATGACCTTTGTGTTTCTAATATAAATAGGATACTTAGTTATTGTGTTGGACACCTTGGACTATTAATTTGATTTTATTATGGATTTTAACATGTATTCATTCATTGTGATTATGATTACATCTATGTGTGGTTAAACACCCTTTTTTAGGGTTAAGGCCAAGAACATGTGTACTATTTTTTTGAATTGATTTGTTTATGGTTGTTTATCATTATTGGTTGTTTATATATCCTTGTTATTACTATTTTAAGTAGTCATAACCCTTACAATACAACATGCTATAACTCTATTGTGAATTAGAAAGGATGAATAGTATAGTAGAACGTGGGATGAATAAAATAGGATTGTAATCTTCATAGATTGATGTTATGATTTGCACTTAGGATAGGAATATTCTTAAGTGACCTATTTGTTTCTACTATAGGATGAATACGAAAACATTTAACTTAGTTCTCGCATCCCCGCTCAACGATGTATTTGGAAGACTAATTTAGATTATTGATTATAAGTTCGGAAGTTCATAGTCATAGTATAGACCTCGTGAACCAAAAACCAAGATAAATAACCTAACTAATGAAGTTATATAAATTAGTATGATTGTTCACAGTGTCTTAGATTTGGGATTTTTATATTGATTACTTAAACCTTTACTTAACCATATTGTTTTAGTTTACATTACACTATAGATTTAAAGCTCTTTTGGTTACGTAGAACTGATTAATCTTATTAGTTAACTAAGTTTGGATAGTTGTCAAGACAAGTCTCTGTGGGATCGATAGCCTACTTTTATGAAGGTCATTGTATTACTTGGTGAGACACATACACTTGCTATGAGCTTGGGATCAATAAATTTTTGTCATTGTTTCCGAGGATTTGTTAATTGGAAACTGTCTTGTTTGAGTTTTAGTTTTATTTATTTTATGTTTTTCACCTTTTCTTGGTTTCTAAATTTGTAGGCAATAGGTTACAAGCTAGTAAGCTAGCAAGGGATCAGGAATTGGTTGAGCCAGACCTTGAGCCCGAGCAATGCTTACATTAATAGAGGAGAGAAGCAATCCATATCTATCCTATCTCAGAGATTCACGTGGAATAGGACATTCCTGCACTGATGACTGAGGATCCGCCAGCTTACAGGATAGTTTGTGAAGTGGCAATCCTTCTTGGACCTTTGTGACCTCCATCATTCGAAGACCAACTCCTAGAGGTATATTTGAATTAAAGCAAAATATATTGCAGCTTCTGCACAACAGTGGGCAGTTTATCGGATTGTCACATGAAGATCCACTAGTCCACTTGTAGAATTTTTTTAGAGATCAGTGACTCGTTCATCTCTATGAGTGTGCCGACTGATTTTGTGAGGCTGACACTCTTACCCTTTTCACTTTTGGTGAAATAAAGAAGTGGTTGAATATTGAGCCGACCGGTTTAATTAAAACTTGGGATGACTTAGCTCAAACATTCCTCATCCTATTCTTCCCATCTGGTAAGACTGCGAGACTTCGCAGTATAATTTTAAGCTTTATGTAGAGGCCAGATATGAACCTTTATCATTCTTGGGAGAGGTTTAAAGCTCTTCATCAGGACTTTCCTTAATATCAACTGTCCAATAAGGTATTAGCTCACACCTTTGTAAAAGATCTTGGCCATTATATGAAGATTTTGCTAGATACAGCTGTAGGTGGTCAAGCATTGAAAAAGACTTATGATGAGCTGTACACCTTGTTGAATTGGATTGGACAAGTAAATTTTGATAGGCATGGTGATACCTCAAGGAGTTTAGTGAAAAATGTTATAGGTATAATCAAAGTTGATAGCATAACAACCTTCACCTCCCAACTTTTAGCTATACAGAATCAGATGATGACTCAATTCAACAAGTTGGGTATGCAACAAACTTAGGCACAGATCAATGCAGTGTAACTGGCCCCATCATGGTGTAAGATTTATGGCAATAGTGGCCACTCTACAGATATGTGTGGTTCCAATACTACATCCACAAAGTTTATGGATAATGCACAAAAGTTGAATTATGGTAATACCTACAATAATAAATACCAGATTCAACTAATGTATCCTTGGGAAAACAACTAGCAACATTAGTTTTAGAAGCAAAAACATAATACTTAGGCTAGTAACATTGAAGAGACTCTAAAAAAGATTTTGGAAAACTAAGAATAGATGGCTGCTGAAACAAAAAACTAGAAAATTGCATAGAAACAGCTAGATCAGCAAGTGGGCCAACTGGTTCAGGCATAGAATAACAGGCCTCAAGGTGTTTTGCCAAGTGATAATGAACCTCTAAAATAAGTAATGACCATCACTTTGAGGAGTGGTTAAGAGATGAATGATAGGACTCCAAAGACAAATAAGGAGGTAGATGCAGAGTTAGTTCCTCAACTAGTTGCAGATAGAATTACTAAAAATTTAGGAAAGTTTGAGTACCTAAAAACAAAATCTATTGAGAAGTAAAGACCACCCTACCATTCTAACTATGGTTATAGAAATCAAAGGAGGATGCATGCTTCATGAAGTTCTTTGACATATTTAGAGAAGTTTACGTTAGACTTTATCTTTTAGTTGTTTTGTAGAGAATGCCCAAGTACACCAAGTACTTGAAGGTTTTAGGGCTAATAAGGTAAAGATGCAGGATATAGCAACAATGGCATTGACAGAGGAGTCCAACTCTATGTTGGTAAAAAAGATACCCAAAAAGCTTAAGGACCCAAGGAGTTTTACCCTTGCTATATAGATTAGTAATAATGAAATATTCCATGCCTTGAGTAGTTTGGGGGAGAGTATAAATTTAATGCCTCTATCTATGTTCAGAACTCTTGGGTTGGGCAAGCCAAGACCATGATTGTTGAGGTTGCAAATAGTGGACAAGACCATAGTTAAACCCGATGGAATAGTTGAGAACGTACTCATAAAGGTTGTTAAGTTTATAATTCCTATTGATTTTATTATTTTGGATTATGATGCAGATTATAGGGTACCAATCATTCTGGGACATCCATTCTTTTCCATGGGAGGAGCATTGACTGGTGTGAAAGAGGTTACTCTCATAGTGAGATTAGATGATGAAGATGTGGTTTGGAGAGTTTATAATACACTTAATCCATCTCCCCACAACAAAGATTTATGTATGATTATAATGATGGAAGTGGATAAGTATGGGGTGGTAGAAGGTGCACCACTAAAGACATCTTCAGACAGTCTCATTGAGTTACCTGAGCTACCACCTAAGCCCAAAGTAATGATGCTTGATGAGCCTGAAAAGGCTAAAACTGAAAACTTTTTTGACCGTGAGAGTACACACTCAAGAGGTAAAAAATGAATGAGAAGATGGCCTCCAAGTAGGAGGAAAAGGATAAAGAAAATAGTTGAGTAGTGATGTTGGGTCATGCCACGATACTAAATAGGGTGCTTCTAGGAAGGAATCCTAAGTTAAGATAGATTTTATTCACAGTATTTTAGTTTATAATTCATATATTTTTTGTTTTTGTTGAGTCACAGGTTGATCGAAGGTCTGAGTACCAGAGACTTGAGCTAAGGATCATGGCAGAGACTAAGTATGGGGTCCTCAAACACTCTTGATGTTTAAAGATACTTCTAGCTAGGCCTAGAGGCCTCAGAGAGTATTTCTATCTCTACTTTTAAATTAAACTTTGGGGAAAAGTAGATTTTTAAGTGTGGTGTGAGGAAATTCCCATGATCTCAGGTGAAGTGATGTTGTAGGGTCTTGAGTCTCAATTGTTTTCTTAGTCTTTGGGTTAAATTTTTTTTTTTAAAAATTACAAAAAGATTTTCTTTTTTTGTTTTTACTTTATAGTTAGTTGCATCAGTCTAGGTGCACACTTCACCCACCTCGTGGTTATTCTTTTCGATTCTTTTCCATAGGGTCGCCCTTTGAATCCAATATCTTTTTTCCATTTAGGAATAATTTTAAAATTTTATGATTAGGATAAGTGAGATGTTCTTGTTGGTGCTATATTTGATTACAATAATGCAAGTAGTTTTATGCGTACAAGCGTGTTGATTGTGTGAATTAATATATTGAGACTCCTAGGCTATAGTTTATGACTTGTGTAAGTTTTTGGCTTAATATTTAATTTATGCTATTTCTTGGTTGAGAGTCTATGATGATCCTACTTGAGTTGAGCATGTGCCATGTATGAAGTGAGGTTTTATGTATTCCTTATTGCATGTGATGTCTAGAACTTGCATGGTGTGTACGCAAAGAGAAATAAAGAGTATGGGTTTAGGAGATGATATAGGCATTTCCTTGATAGCAATGTTTCATACCCTTTGTGACCTACCCTTGTGCATAATCCTAGTTAGCCCTGTTGAGCCTTCAGCCTATTTTGTTGGTAGCCTCGTATGTAGCCTATTTTTCTTATTTCCTTGACCTTAATTTGATCTAAATCCCCTAAGCACTGTAGTTGAAAATTTATTGAGTTAAGGAGTTGAAATACAAGTACGGAAAAGGTAAAAGTAAATCCCCCAAAACATAGCAATTAGTGTTGAGAATTGATGCATATTGAGGTTGGGAGTTGTGTAATCAAAAGAATAAATATTTTAAAATTGAATAATGTATGGAATAGAATATTCCCTTCCACAATGTATGTGAATTAGCTTAATGAGATAGGGCAAAATAAAAGATATGTGTGAAGATAGATGAGGTGGAAAGTTTGGTTGTTAGAGGTTGATTTAATATATATGTGATGTATTAAAGCACTTAGGGAGGATGGTCACTCTTCTTTTCCATAATAGTTCCTATTTGTCCTTTTTCTTGCATTACAAACCTTAAAGGCCTATTTGATCTTGAGCCTTAACATTCTGATATTAGTGGAGTACTACACTACATGCAAGCCTATAGTTCATTATGTGTAACTTGTGAATTATTTCAGAGAGTGAGTATAATTTGATTCTTGTACCTATTTGGGGATAAATTGTATTTATGTGAGTGATTATGGTTAACTCTCGTGTTGTGAGGTTACATGTTTAATGATAGTTGGGTGATTTGTGTGATCTCTTTTATTGAGTAATATTCATGAGTTTGCCAAATTAGTGAGTCAATTTTTGAGGTTAGGGTGTTTTAGAGTAGTATTCTTGATCTTTCACTTGTGTAGAAGATGCTTAGTGTAAAAACTCGCAATCTGTGTAGGCATTGCAGTGATAGCTGACATATATTTCATGTTGTAGAAGTGTGGAGTCTTCACTGATAATGATGCTTAATGTAAAGAGTTTATTTGAGGACGAACAAGGCTTTAAGTATGGGGTGATGATCTGAGGTGGATTTATGCACCTCTGTGTTGTTATTCGGGCTTATTTAGCATAGTTTAGAGGACTTTTCTTGTGATTAATGAGTGATTATTGGTTGAAATAATCATATAAGTATTATGTTATGCAAATGTAATGCTCAAAGTGTTTTCATAGTGAATTTGGAGTCAAAACACCAAGTTAATAATCCAGGGACAAAAGCTAGTACACTTAGTTTGAGCTATGATATTTACTAGTTCGTTGTCTTGAATTATATGTGTTTTGTGTTCTAATGTGTGGTGTTTGATGTTATAGAAATATTGTTGAGTTGGTCATGATGGTATATATTTGATTTAAAAGCTGTAAATCAAGTGAAAACAACCCCACAATGCATGGAGTTGAAGGACAAAAGCATGCGACAAAGCTTTGCAAAGTTGAGCGTCTTTGGAGTGCTTGGCATGCCATGCAGCCTAGGTGCCATGATTAGGCCGTGTCATCACCTTGGAAACATTGTGTATGTAAATTTACAGTGAGACTACACATTTTTGGTGTGCCACGCTGACTACATGGCGCGATATTGGCGTGGCAAACCCTTATGTTAAAAATGACATTTGTGTTCCTACTATAAATAGGACACTTAGTTATTATGTTGGACACCTTGGATGACCTTGGGAATTGAAGGGAGGATGGAGAACACTTGAATTAGGGTTTTTATCCCCTTAATTTCTTTTATGAATTTTAACATGCATTTATACATTGTGATTACGGTTATATCTTTGAGCGGCTAAATACCCTTTTTCGTGGTTAAGGCCAAGAATATGAGTACTATGGCTTTGAATCGATTTTTTATGGTTTTTTATAATTACTGATTGTTTATTTATCCTTGTTATTACTATTTTAAGGATTCATGACCCTTAGAATACATGCTATAACTCTATTGTGAACCCGAAAGAATGAATGGTAGAGTAGAACGTGGGATGAATAGAATAGGATTGTAATATTCTTAGATTGATGTTATGATTTGTAGTTAAGATATGAATATACTTAAGTAACCTATTTGGTTCAAGTATGGTATGAATACTAAAGCATTTAACGTAGTTCTCACATTCCTGCTCAACGATATAGTTGCGGGGCTAAGTTAGATAATTGATTATAGGTTTGGGAGGCCATAGTCATAGTGCAAACCCCGTGAACCAACAACCAAGACAAATAATCTAACTAATGAAGTTCTACAATGTAGTATTATTGTTCTTAGTGCCTTAGTCCTTGGATTTTCCCATTGATTTTTCAAACCTTTACTTAATTGCATTGTTTTAGTTTACATTACATTATAACTTTAAAACTCTTGGTTGCGTAACACTTGATTAATCTTATTAGTGAACAAAGATTAGATAGTTGTTCACACAAGTCTTTAAGGGATCAATATTCGGATTTTCATAGGACCATTGTATTACTTGGAGAGACCACATACACTTTTGTATACACTTAGGCGCAACACTACTACTATACCATAACAGCTACTTCATACGGATTTTTTTGGTCTAACTAGAACTGCTAGCATTGATGGCAAATGGTTGCTTTGTGATTATTGATGACTACTATCGATTTACTTGGTATATGTTTCTTTCTAAGAAATATGATATATTAAATAATCTTGATGTTTTTTGTGAAAAGGTTCAAAGAGATAAAGGTTACTATACCTACGCTATTACAAGTGACCACTGAGGAAATTTTGAGAACAAGAATTTTGAAATCTTCTTTTAGAACCAAGGTTACACTCACAAATTCTCTACTCCAAGATCTCTTCAACAAATGGAGTAGTTGAAAAGAAAAGAACTCTGTAAGATGTGGCATAAACCATTATTTGTGAACATTCACTACCTCACAAATTTTGGGCAAAAGCTATTAGTACTTCTTGCCACATTTTGAAAACGTGTCTTATCAGACCTATCCTAAAGAAAACCCTTATGAGATTTGGACCAACAAAAGACCTAATATCAGGTACTTTCATGCATTTGGATCTAAATGCTTTGTTCATACCAATGGTAAGGATAATATTGGTAAGTTAGATCCTCAAAGTGATGAAGGTATTTTATGGGTTACTCTAATTCTAGTAGATCTTATAGATTTTTAATAAATGCACTCATTGAAAAAGAATTTGTGCATGTTGTTTTTGATGATGCTAACCATATTATAAAGAATTCTAGATCTGTAGATGATGAATTTGAACCGGTAAAGGGAAGTAAATCTACTTTACTAAAAGTGACTCTCCTTCAAATTCAACTGACACTGAGACTTATCAACCAACTACTACCTCAAATAATCAATTCATAATAGAAATAGTCCAAAATGAATAGAGAAGCAAACTAGATTATCTAATGAAATTTATCATTAGTTATCCAAAAAAAGGTACGAATACAAGGGCTTATAGAAAAAGAAGTGCAAAGGTGGCACTCATATCTAAACTTGAACCCAAGAAAGTAAATAAAGCCTTTGAAGATGAAAGATGCGTTAAACCAATGGAAGTGGAACCTGAGAAATTTGATAACAAAAAAGTATGGATTCTTGTCCCAAAACCAGAGAATTCCTCAATCATTGGAACAAAATGGATTTCTAGAAACAAAATGGATGAAACAAGGAAGGTAGTTCAAAATAAATCTTGTCTAGTCACACAAGGTTATTCATAACAAGAGAGAGTCAACTATGATATAACTTTTGCTCCAGTGGTAGGGTTAAAATTTATTCAAATGTTACTTGCCTATGCTTCTCATAAAGGATTTAAAATTTTTTAAATAAATGTTAAAAGTTCTTTTTTAAATGGTCTTATTGATGAACAAGTCTTTGTAAAACAACCCACTATTTTGTTAATACAAAATTTTCTTATCATGTCTTTAAGCTTTCAAAAGCTCTTTATGGTTTAAAACAAGCACCCCATTCTTGGTATGTAGGTTAAACAATTTCTTAACTGACCATGGTTTTACTCGTTGAAAAATTGATTCCACCTTATTTATTAAAAGAACCTTCTTTAGAAATCTTATTATTCAAATATGTTGATGATATTACTTTTGAAAGCTCTAATGTTTACGTGTGCAAGGAATGTTTTGAATGAAAAGTGAGTTTTAAAGAAGTATCATGGGAGAGTTAACCTTATTTTTGGTGTTAAAATCCATCAGTTAGCTGAAGGTACATTCATCTCCCAAAGAAAGTATACAAAAGAGATCATTCATAAATTTGGGATGGACAATGTAAAATCCTCCTGTACTCCAATGAGCTCCACATTTCTTCTTAAATCAAGCAATGATAGTAAGTCTGTTGATGAAACAAACTATCGAGGTGTAATTGGCTTTATTTTATATCTCAATGCAAGTAGACCAAACATCCTATTCAGTGTCTCAAGATGGAGTAGGACTTCAAGGATTGTATTGTAGTCTACAGGACGGGTAGGAACTAATTTGGTCAGTAATAGTGACTATCATCCCTAAGTGCTTTACTACATCACACTTTATATTAAACTCCTCTTTAACTAACTAATTTTTCACCACTTCTATGTTCCCACCTCATTTTTGTTTTGCTTTATCTCTTTAAGATTGCTTACACATCTTTAGTGGGGACTATTTGATATCAATACACGATTCACTTTTGATCAATTTTCTTAATTACATTACTCCCAATCACAACACAAACTTTTTCAACACACCAATAGCTTTTATTTTAGGGATTCACTTTCACCTTTTTCCTTCTTCGATTTAATACTCCCAAACCTCTTAATTATTTAACTAAAGCACTTAGGTGTTTTGAATCAAATTACAATCAATTAAAAAGAAGGAAATAAGCTAGACGTGAGGCTGTCAAAAAATATGCTAAAGGCTCAACGGAACTAACTAAAATCATGAAAAATGGGTAGATAAAGCAAGCAGAACACATGGCTATCAATGAAATGTCTACATAATCTCCTAAAATCAACCTTATTTATTTTGCTTTGCGAACACATTGGACACATTGTAGACATCAATATGCACATGGAATATTACAAAAACCTTTCTCACACATAGCACATGCTTAAATTAATAAGGAGCTCTATAGACTCTCAACCAGTAATAACAAGGATTGAAAATTAAAATAATATCACACAAGAGTCAAATAAAAGAGCCTAGGTGTCTAAAATATTGTCATTTAACTAAATAACATCATTCCATATAAAAAAACAACTTGCATCATGTAAGTATGTATAAAAACTACCAAGAGCATTTCCAATTTATTCCTAATAACAAAAAATTTAAACTTACTCCTGAAAATCATAAGAGATACGTTCAAAGGTCTTTCCCTTGAAAACGAACCGAAAAGAAAAATCGAGGGTTGGGTGATTTGTGCTTCTACTAAACAGACACCAACAAAAACTAGAAATAACTAGAAATAAAAACTTTTTGTAATTTTTTTAAATTTATGTCAAAACTAAAGAATAAGTCAAAATGCAAATCCTATAGCGCACTTCACCATAAACAAATAAGAAAATTCCCTACCTCACACTTAAAATCATACTTTGTCTCCAAAATTTTAATCACTGAGTAAGGATTAGGAATACTTCTTGAGGCTTCTAGGCCTGTGTAGTTGCATTTTATCCACCAAGGAGGTCTAGAGTACCCCACCCTTAGTTTTTCCATGCTTTTAGATTAGATCTTCGATATTCAGACTTTTCTTTAGCCCGTTGATGCAAAACCATAAACAAAACCAATGGTGATACTATATAAAAATTAAATAAAATAAAATAACTACCTTAACTTGGGTTGCCTCCCAATCAACCCTAATTTATTTTTGCGATATGAATAAACTCACAATCTCAACCATAGTATCTCTTACTTTTCCTCTTACTCAAAGCTCAAAATATCTAACAAAGAAAGGTTAATTTGAAGTTATCTAAATGTATTAAATAACTTCTTAAAACAAGCATCTTCTTTGACTTTCTTAAGATTTTGAGGAAAAGGTTGTGGTGGTCTCTCTGGTGTTTGCTCAACTGCCTTTGATTTTAGATACTTATACTTCCCCATATTTTAATCTGCTCTAGGTATGATAAAATCTGCTTGAACCTTATGATTTTTCTTTAAAGGTATGTCAATCAGGTCTTTACCTTTTCTCAATGTGATTTCCATTACTTTCTTTGGATTTTTTGGACCACCTGGCAAACCTGTTTGAGTTCTTGTGTTATGTGCCTGAGCTAACTAGCCCAGATAGTTGCTGATTTTTTATTACCATAGTCATTTGTTCTTTGTTGCACTGAATCTTTTTAAAAATCTTTTCTATACTGTTGACCTGAGTGTTGTTGAACCGTATTATCATTTGGTTCTAAAGAGAGTCCAACTGTGTAGTCAAGGTTGTAATAATTTCTAACTAAATCATACCTGCAAGATTCTTCACCATACTTCTAGATACATTACCCTGTCGTTCGAGATTAACTTGTGTAATTTAATTAAGGAGAGTATACAACTCACATAGGTTTCCTCCAAATTTTGACCACTTACTGCTGAATCTAACAAAATTTTAATGTTATGGTCAAGTCCTTTAAAAATATTATAAGATAGTACCTCATTGTTCTATTGATGATGCAAATAATCCCTAAGTAGATACTTGAATCTCTCTTATTCATGATAGAGATTCTCATCTAGCTTCTGTTTGAAACTTAAGGTCTCACTCCTCAACCCTGAAGTTTTTCCAGAAGTAAAAAACCAGATGAGGAACTTTCTCATCAAGTCGTCCCAATTGTGGTTGAGTTTGAATGTTCTTCCTTCAACCATTTATTTTCTTCCCCTAATAATGAGAGTTGGAAAAGTATGGGCCTCATATAGTTTATGAAGACTCCAACTAGAATGAATGTATCATTGATCTCCAAAGAATTCTATAATTGGACCTATGGATCCTCAAGTGACAGACATGTACACTACCCATTACTATGCAAAACTTGCACTATGTTGTACTAAAGCTTAAATCGGCCTCCTACAATTGGTCTACAAATGCTGGAGGTAACATTAATTTGGAGTGGGGTTGCTACTTCACACATTATCCTATGGGCTAGTTATTTATCACACATGACTGGAGGAATAGTCTCATCCCGTTGAACTTTTAGGATTCGATAGAGAAGTGTTTATTCTCTCTATAGATAGTGCAAGAGTCGCTCAGGTTCAGGATATGGTTCAAACAAATCCCTTTCCACTGCCAGCTCACTTAAGATGTAAATCTGTACCTGCATGTTTAATAGCTAAGACCAAGTTGTTAGGATTTATAAAATAAAGTAGTAAAATTAAAAATCAAAAGCTTGCTAATCTTTAAGTCCCCTGCAACGACACCAAACACTTGTTGCATCCTACTACACACAAGTGTATGTGGTCGTACAAGTAATAAAGTATCCCTTTTGAGATGAATATCGATCTCTCAGGGACTTAATAATTAGCAGAAACTCCAATTCAAGTGTTAGTACTAAAGCTAACAAAGTTCGGTATGTAATCCAAGAAAGTTTAAGTTTTGAGATTTTAAAATTGACAATCAACTTTATCAAGAAAGTAAAGTGTTTAAAACAATAATTAGGAGAAATCCTGAGTCGAGGAAATTTGAACAATCTTTCAAAGCTATACAATCTCATCCATTAAGTTAACTATCTTGGTTGTTGATTCACAGGGTTAATAACATGGTTATGATATTCGATATTTTATATTAATATCTATTATATCACCAAAAAGACAAGAAACCACTTAATATGTTCCACATTCTAATCTAAAGATCCTGCTTGTGACCTCACAATAGAAATATAGATGTGTTCTGATTCCCGAGAGTCAATTAAATAGTGATTACAAGAACATATGAAGAGCCAAATATGATAATCAACTTTAAACTAGCTCGATTGAATAATAGGTAATCATGTTCATAGCATCATACCAAGAATTAGGGAATTTAACCATTCATATTAATACAAAGAATCACGAGAATTGAATTCATAAGTAAAAACTATAAGAAAACTAAAGTAAATAAGAAAAGCCCTAGCGTAGGCCCTTTGATGCCTTCGCCTCTGTCCAATCTTGTGTTATTACAAAAATGAATTGTAATTGTTTCTAAGTTCACCTTATATAGTATTTTATATCATCCATAGGCTACCTAATACTAAAAATATGCATTTAGAACATTGCCCCCAACTTAAAGAAAGAAAAAAATCAACTTATAAAGGTCCAGGAGGGGTTGCACCGCATGCCAAGGCTAATAGGGGGAGGAGAGGGGGTGTGTCATAGGATAATAAAAGGAGTTAGTTAGAGTGACCTTACCCTAGGTTTTATATGAAAGTCCCCCTCCCATTCCATTGGGGTGCTGTCAAGGCGAGGTAAGGTTTTTCTCTAATTTTGCTCCTATTTCCTTGTACGCTTGATCCTTGTTTCCCCACTTATCATGAATTGTTTGTAGGATTGAATTATCTTCCATAACTCCTACAATGGTCTCCTACAATATCATATAACAATAATTAGTCGCTACTATACAATATATCTCATCAAAGTGCACTAGAACAAGTATAGATCAAGCTAGTACCACTAGTTTTGTCGTCTTAACTCTATTTGATATATTGACTCTTGACTCGCTATGAATGCACCATAAACACTCTAAAAATGTAAATTAACCTATAAATACAAAATTATACCATTAATAACACATTAATCACATCAATTTATCCTCAAAACTAAGCTAAACAAGCATAGATAAAGACACTTAGGTGTATAACTATGCCTAAGATAAAACACATCTCGTTTATGAAGTGAAATATAATCTGCCGCATCTCTCTCTCTTTTGGATTTATTTAGCTATTTTTCCTTTTTAGTCATTTCTTATTCTTGGAATTTGAATATCCGTTATTCCTTTTTCAAGGAAGAAAATCTTTTGGGTTGCCTTCTATATTTATCTGCCAATGACTAGTAGAAGTCCAATCACTACTAATTACACAATGGCAAAGAAAGATATATACATTATCTCAACCTTCTCTAGCTTTTCTCTTTACTTTCATTAAGAATTATATTCTCTTATAGTTACTGTGTAATTCAAAAGATAGAAAAGAAACACATAGTTGGTGATGCTTTTGAAATGTGACTTCATGCCTAAAATTTAACTCAAATATTGTAACCTTTGATTTTTGAAAGAGATGTAATGGAATCCCTTAAAATCCAAGGCAACCGGAGTAAGACCTCTTACAGGTCTTAATCAGTATAAATTATCCGGTGTCATTCCTTTTCAGTACTTTACAGTTTGCATTTTACTTTACTTCTGCAGAAGTCGATTATTCATCCAAGCAAGTCGATTATCAAATAGAAAAAGGATTAATTCTACCCCTCTTACTACTTTCAGTTGGTATCAAATCCTAGAATCAAAGTTATCTCTCTCTATATAAGAAAAAAACTAAAAGCATCGCAAGAAGATAAGTGACAGCACAATAGTAGTAGAAGCAACAGTAGCAGTAGCAGGAGCAACAGGAGCAACAATAGTAGTAGCAACAACAGTAGTAGTAGTTGAACGAAATTTTAGTATGCATGAATACTACTACAAGTAGCAGTGTTGAATGAAATTTTAATATGCATGAATACTAGTAGTAGTAGTAGTTGAACGAAATTTTAGTATGCATGAATAGTAGTAATAGTAGTAGTAGTATGCATGAATATGCAGATTTATATATACACACACCTTTAGTGACACATATATCAGTATAAACTTTCTTCTTCTCTTTTTATTGTTAATCATTTATTTATCTCAAGAGAATATTTCATGATAATTTCATTCACAAAAGTACTGATTAATCCTTTTTTTACATTCTTTATACTATTTTATTGCATATATCGAAGGTTAGTCTGCTCTTTATATTTTTAAAATTACTTTTAATTTTGATGTCTTTGTATATATAAAAATTTATATAAATGATTAGTACCTCTTGTTCCTCTATCATTGTATAAATATATTCTAATTCTTATTTTATTTTTATTCTTTTTTTTTCATAAGAATAATTGCATTTATTTGCTCACAATTTTTTTTGGTGATTGCCCAGGTTATTTACTTGGATCACGATTTCTTCATTCGTCAAATACTAATTTTGATAGTAAAATTTTTTGCCTTTGGCTTGGTTGATTTAACTTCTTCTTTGTTGTGTGTTTTTATATGCATGTTTTTATATCATATTTTATGAATTAGTTTAGACTATTATGGTGTAAGATGAAAATTTTCATAACATAATAATAATAATAGCATACTTTTATAATTTAAATAAAATTAGAAGCTATATAAATTCATTAGAAATGATAAGATCCTATAGTTTCAAAAACTTTCACTTTTTTATTATAATTAATGAATTTTTTCTAAAATATTCTCTTTCATTTTTGAAAACTTTAATATTAAAATATATCTACATTTAAATTTGAGTTTATCAATGAAATTTTATATTGGATAGATTGTAAAAAATTAATTAAAAATTCACATTGAAAATTTTAATTTAATACTAAATAATTTTGAGATGGTTACAAAATTCTACTTTTTTGTGGGAGTTTTAAACTTCAAATATACCTTTTGGAGGCGTTGTACTAAAGACAAGAATAACTATCTATTTTATACGCAAATTTACACCAAAAAAATTAGACTTTTTATTTGTAACAACAAAATACAAGTTTTATATTCTTTTTTTAATATATTTGAAAATTAGTTGTGTGGTTGTGAGTGTTTCTAAATATTTAGACTCTTTTTATATCTTATAAAGTTGTTCAACTTTAAATAAATTTAAAATTTTCAAAAGAAATATTAGGTATCTATTCTATCAAATTACATGATTTCTTGTTGCCAAAATGAGTATTGTTTGAGTCATCTAATTAAAAAACTCATTTAAAGTGTTAATAATTTAATAAAAACACCTTTGCGAATTAAATTAAATTTATTTTTTTTTGTGAAATATATGAAAGTGAATACAAAAGTTATAGGTAATACTGCTCATCAATTTTTTTTTAATAAATAACTATCAAGGTATGTTGTCATGCTTAATTTAGATTTTTAATTATTTTAATATTATTTATCATTAACACTATTTCTATTTTCTTGGTCACAGATGCTTACCTAAAGATAAATTATTGAATAAACAATGAAAAATCACCTAAAGATAAATTATAGGACAAAGAATTTAATTAGGAAAATTTTCTTCCACATCATTTAATAAAGTATAGAATATTTTTACTTATAATAATAATCAAATAATTTGAAGAGTTTGAAGAGCCAAAGGAAGAGTAATCAAATCTCATATTTATAATTATATTTTTGAAAGAATTGTACATCATCTTTCATACTTTATCTTAAATTTATTGGTATAATTTGAGTAGAAATTTTACGGAGTAGGAATAGGGTGGAGGGCTAAAAGGGACGGTGGATGTAAATTTTGGTGGTGGTGATGGTGGTGGTGGGGTAACAGTAGGAACAAAATTTTATATATATATTTTTTTGTAATGAGTAATATTATAAATTGTATGTACATAGATTTTAATTGAGAGTGGTAAATTTTTAAATTTGAAATAAAAAAATTTGAATTAGAGAAATCAAGTAATTTTAGTGCAGTTAGCTATTGATTTTGAATCGATAGACAAAAATGTTAAAACTAGAAATGAAAGAAAAAATGTAATCACGTATCTTATTAGTTAAAAATATAAACGTAAAAGTCTAACTACAAAATAATAATTATTTAATATTTTATATTAGTTATTTTTGAAAATCAACAACAAAATATGGTTATATAGAATAATAATTTCTTTCTTTTTCATAAAACAACATCTAAAATAATTGCGACTATGATTAGTAATTTCACTATTAACAATTATTTTTAGTATTCTATAATAAATTCAAAATATGTTAGTATTATATAATTAAAATTTTAAATTATATAATTAAAATTTTAAATAGTTTATTAGTTCAAATGAATAAATTGGTATTTTTTTAATGATACTCTTAAAAGAGAAGTATTTCGCGCATCGCGCGAGTACTTATACTAATTTACTTAACTGCAAAGTGAGAAAAGATCATGACCCAAATTGTTGTTGGAACTGTATTCTCAAAAGGGACATCTCAACCTAGACCTCCATATTTTAATGGAAAGCAATTTTCTCATTAAAAATAAGGATGAAAACCTTCATTAAGTCCTATGATGTCCTATTATGGATGCTGATCAACCATGATGATCTTCCACTTGTCTCTACCAATAAAGACAAAGATGGGAAGAAATAAGAAAATGGTGAAACATCTATTGATAATATTCTAACTTTAGAGGACTACACTGATGAACAAATGGAATTATTAAGATTAATTCTAAGGCTAGAAATGTGCTATACAATGATAATGGTAAAGAATATGAAGTGATTTCTTGCTGTGAAACTTCTAAATAGATGTGAGATAAATTGTAAGTAACCTATGAAAGAGCTGAGAAGGTCAACCAAACTCTTGTGAGTTTATTGGTTTATGATTATGAATTTTTCAAGATAAAAGATAGGGAGTCTATTAAATAAATATTTTTTAGTTTGAAAAATTTGTTGGTGACCTAAAAGTTGTTGGAAAACTTATTATATAATATAACAGATCACCAGGATTCTTCGATGTTTTCCCCTTCAATGGCTTTTTAAGGTTATGGCTTTAAAAAGTATGAACTTAAATAAAATAACCTATGATAAAGTCAGATGAGATCTCATTGTCTTTCAAAAGGCTCATCTAAATAAGAAGGATCAACTGCACGATAAAAAGAAGAAAATTGCGGCTTTTAAAGCTATAATGAAGAGAAATATGATGCCTTGGATAATGTCGAACTTGCTCTCATCACTAGTATAGTTGTTGACAAATACAGAAATCTAAGAATAGGAAAACCAAATTACTTAAAAGGAAAGTAGAATGTTGATAACAACATGAATGAAAGTTCATGCTATAACTGTGGTAAATATGATCATATTGCTTATGATTATCTAGATGCCAAAAGAGGACCCTCCAAAAGATGTCAAAAGGCTTTTAGTTGTTGAGGTGATGAAGAACAATCTCCTAATGAAAATGACAACATTAGAAATTGTTGCTTTATGGCAATTAGGGAATTAGTCCGGTAAAAATTACTTTCGATAATGAATACTCTAAATTACAAAATTTGCTAGATCCCACCATGGTTTCTTTAATTAAAGTTCATGATAAAAAAGCTTTATTAAGTTAAAAAGTGATTGGGAGCTTAAACATAAAGTTTGTGAAATTGAAAAAGATTTTATCCAAGAAAAACTTAATGAATTAAAATTCAATATAATTTTTTTTAGAAAATCTTCCGGTTATAGTATTCTAAGACCTAATCAATCGACTAGTTCTACTAAGTCAGCTGACAAATTTGACATTGGTAGATTTATGTGTGATAATAGATATTATAGTTGTAAAGGCTATCAACGGTCTACTAACTCTAGTAAGTTGACCAAAGAGAGCATCCCTAGTCATAATACCTATCATAATAGATATTATTGATCTGAAGGATATAAACAATCAACTAACTCTGCTTAGTCAACTAAGGGAACAACTCATAGTTATAATACCTATTACACCTTCTCAACCACTAATTGGTACTCTAATTCTTTCTATTACTGTGGTAAACCTGGTCATAAATATTATAATTGCAAATTTCATTCGAGAAATCCTGGCAAATAAATTAAGAGACCTAAAAATGAGTCATCAAATCCAGAAGCTAACCACAAGGGACCCAAGAATACTTGGGTACTAAGAAATAAATGATGTATTTATTTTTCAGGAACTCCACTCAAAATATAATGGGAAGTGGTATCTTGATAGTGGCTGTTCAAATCACATAACGAGGAGCAAAAGCCTTTATAAAACTATTGCTGATTTTGATGGAGGTGATATAAGCTTTGGAGACAACTTCAAAGTCAAAGTAATGGGTATTGGTAATATCTCTTTTAATAAATTATGTGATATCACTAATGTTTATTTGGTTAAAAGTTTGAAGTACAATCTGCTAAGTATAAGTCGACTATCTGCTCTGGAAGTAAGATTCAGAAAGGGGTGGATGTATAATTGAAAGACATAGTAGGGAATTATTATTGGAAATAGACATAGGAATGTGTATTTCCTAAACTCTATATAAAGGAGAAGGACATATTATCTTGCCTCCATTTTTTAAGATCCTTGGGTTTGGCATAAAAAACTTGGTCATGCAAGTATGGGACAAATTGAAAAGCTAGCCAAACATGAACCTTTCACTGGTCTTCCAAATCTTGATAACAAAATTTTTCACATATGTGATGATTGGAAACTTGGTAAACAAAATAGAAATTTCTTTCTTTATAAAGATACTATCTCTTTTACTAAACTATTATAGCTACTTCAAATGGATCTTCTTGGCCCAACTAGAACTACTAGAATTTATGGGTAAAGGTGCCTTTATAATTATTGATGACTATTATCAATTTACTTGGATTATGTTTCTATATAACAAAGATGATACTTTAAAGAATCTTGAAGTTTTTTGTGAAAAGATTCAAAGAGATAAAGATTACTATATCTCCACTATTAGAAGTGATCGTAGAGGAGAATATGAGAACAAGAATTTTGAAACCTTCTGTAACAACCAACGTTACACTAAAAAATTCTCTGCTCCAAGATCTCCTAAAAAATGGAGTAGTTGAAAAGAAAGAACTCTTTAAAACGTGGCATAAACCATAATTTGTGAACATTCACTACCTTACAAATTTTGGGTAGACTATGTTAGTACTTTTTGCCATATTTTGAACAGGTTACTCATCAAACCTATCCTAAATTAAACCCCTTATGAGCTTTGGAGCAACTATCAAACACTTTCGTGCATTTGGATCCAAATGATTTTTTCATACCAATAGTAAGGATAATACTGGTAAGTTTGATCCTCTAATGATGAACGTATTTCATGGGTTACTCTAATTTTAGTAGATCCTATAGAATTTTTAGTAAATACACTCTTGTATTGAAGAATGTGTGCATATTATTTTTGATGATACTAACCATATTGTAAAGAACTCTAGCTCTATTGATGATGAATTTTAACTAGTAAAGGGAAGTAAATCTACTCTCACTAAAGCTGACTCTCCTTCAATTTTAACTGACACTAAGACCAATCAGACAACTACTACTTCAAATGATCAATTCACAATAGAAGCAATCCCAAATGAATGGAGAATCGAACTAAACTATCTAAAGAAATTTATCATTGGTGATCCAAAAGAAGGTATAAATACAAGGGCTTCTAGCAAAAGAAATGTGGCACTCATATCTCAACTTGAACCCAAAAAAGTAAATGAAGCCTTTGAAGATGAAAGATTAATTTGATAAAAAATAAAGTATGGATTTTTGTCCCCCAAAACTGAAGAATTCCTTCATCATCAGAACAAAATGGATTTTTATAAAAAAATGGATGAATTAAGTAAGGTAGTTCAAATATTGCTTGTCTAGTCACACAAGGTTATTTACAAAAAGAGGGAGTTAACTATGATGTAGCTTTTGCACCAGTGGCAATGTTAGAATCTATTCATATTGTACTTGCCTACTCTTCTCACAAAGGTTTTAAAACTTTTCAAATGAATGGTAGAAGTGATTTTTTAAATGGTTTCATTGATGGAAAAGTCTTTGTAAAACAACCCCTAATGTTTGAAAATCTAAAATTTCCTTATCATGTCTTTAAGCTCTCAAAAGCCTTTTATGATTTAAAACAAGCACCCTGTGCTTATTATATAGGTTAAACAATTTCTTATCTAACCATGGTTTTACTCGTGTAAAAATTTATACCACCTTATTTGTAAAAACAACATCCTCTGGAAATGTTAATTCAAATATGTTGATGATATTATTTTTGAAAGCTCAAATATTGCTGTGTGCAAGGAATTTTTTGAGCTCATACAAAGTGAGTTTTAAGGAAGTATGATGGGAAAGTTAACCTTCTTTTTATTTTTTTAAATTCATCAGTCTATTGAAAGAACTTTCATATCCTAAAATTAGTAAACCAAAGAGCTCATTCATAAATTTAGAATGGACAATGTAAAATTCTCCTATACTCTAATGAGCTCTATATCTGTTCTTAAATCAAGCAGTGATAGTAAGTCTGTTTATGAAACAAACTATAGAGGTATAATTGGCTCTCTATTAAATCTCATTTCAAGATGACCAGACATCCTATTCAGTGTCTCAAGACCAAATAGTACTTCAAGAATTGTAATGTAGGACAAGGGACGAGTAGAAACTATTCTGGTCAGTAATAGTAACTATCATCCCTAAGAACTTTACTATATCATAGTTTACATTAGACTCCTCTCTTACCAACCAATTTTTCACCACTTTTGTCTTCCTACCTCATTTTTGATTTGCTTCATCTCCTTAAGATAGTTTACACATCTTTAGTAGGGAGTATTTTCTATCAACACATGATTTACTTTTAATCAATTTTTTCATTACATTACTCCCAATCACAAATTATAAACTTTTTTAACACACCAATAGCCTTTATTTTAGGGATTCACTTTCACCTTTTTCCTTATTTAATTTAACACTTTCTAACCTCTTAATTTTTCAACTAAAGAGCTTAGGAGTGTTGGATCAAATTATGATAAGTTGAAGGAAAGGGAATAAGCTACATATGAGGCTACCAAAGAATAGGATAAAGGCTCAACGGAGCTAACTATGATCATGAAAAAAGGTAGATAAATCAAGTATAACATATGACTATCAAAGAAATGTCCATATCATCTCCTAAACTCAACCTTTTTTATTTTTCTTTGCAAACACAGATATCATATGAACATGGAATATAAAAAAACCTCGCTCATACATTCCACATGCTTAAATCAAGAAGGATCTCTATAGACTCTCAACCAAGTAATAACAAATACTCAAAATTAAGAAAACATCTCACAAGAGTTGGATTAAAGAGCCTAGGTATCTCTAAATTGTCATTTAACTAAATACACATCATTCCCCATACAAAAGCAACTTGCATCATGTAATCATGTATAGAACCTCACAAGAGCTTCTCTATTTATTCCTAATAATAAAAAATTTAAAAGGACTCCTAAAAATCGTAAAAGATACTAGGTTCAAAGGGCTTTCCCTTGGAAAAGAACCTAAAAGAGAAATCAAGGGGTGGGTGAAGTGTGGTTCTACTAAAAAGACCAAAAAACCAAAAATAAATAGAATAACATCTTTTTGTACTTTTTTAAATTTTTTGTCATAACTAGAAAATAAGTAAAAATGAAAATCCTATAGTGTACTTCACCCTAAACAAATCGAAAGATTCCCCACCCCACACTTATAATCAAACTTTGTCCCCAAATTTTTAATCACTATATAAGGATTAGGAATACTCCTTGAGGTCTCTAGGTCTGGCTAGTATCATCTTATCCATCGAGGAGGTCCAGAGAACCCTACACTTAGTTTTTGACATGCTCCTTAGCTTAGATATATGATACTCAGACTTTCCTTTAGCCTGTTGACATAAAACCAGAAACAAAACCAACTGTGATACTAAAGAAAAACTAAATAAAATAAAAATGACTACCTTAACTTGGGTTGCCTCCCAAGAAGTATCTGATTTATTATTGTGACATGATTAAGCTCATAACTCTCAACCATATTCTCCCATCCTTTTCTTCCTACTCGAATCCCATCTTCTTATTTATTTATGACCTCTTGAGTTCTTACTATCAAGGTCTGTAAATTTTTCTATAATTACCATTTTATGCTCCTTTTTAAGTTTCTCTATTTATGGGTTAATTATTAATTTGGAAAGCTTCACGAGAGGTTCTAAAGAGGTAATTCGAGGTTTGAACTCCTCTAATACTCATCTACTTCCATAGGTATGATCATGCATAAATCTTTGTATTGTGAGGGTGTATTGAGTGTTTTTTACACTCTGAAGACCATCTCTTTATAATTCAATCTCATTTTGAGAGTTTCCCTCCACACATCTATCTGTGCTTCTCCGATAGTAAAGAAATAATGTCTTAATATGATTTAATCCATGTCATCTTCATCATAATTAAGAACAATAAAATTAGTAGGAATAATGAACTTTCAAACCTTAATGAGAACAACACTATGATTCCTTCGAGAACCACTCTTA
Source organism: Capsicum annuum (assembly GCF_002878395.1). Lineage (NCBI taxonomy): Eukaryota > Viridiplantae > Streptophyta > Magnoliopsida > Solanales > Solanaceae > Capsicum > Capsicum annuum. The sequence goes on along the minus strand of NC_061121.1, from coordinate 123,892,037 downwards.
TTCTATTTACCATTTGGAGCACAACCAAGCATGGCCTCGATTTTCCCAAACCCAGTGGTTTAAATACAAATAGAGGCATCAAATTTATGCTTGCCTCCAAATCCCACAAAGCACAAACCACATTACTTTTACCAATTTGTATGGAGAGGGTGAAACTCCTTGGGACCTTAAGATTTTTGAGCATCTTACTTATTACCATAGAACTGCACTTCTCTGTAAGTGCTACCATCTTAATTTCACCAAGCTTTGTCTTGTTGGTCACCACATCTTTCAAATATTTAGCATACTTAACCATTCTCTACAAAATATATTATAAAGAAAGGTTAATGTAGTCTTTGTGGATTTTAATGTAGTTTTGGGCATGGATTGATTGTCCCACTATGATGTGTTCTTGGATTGTCTGGACAAGACTATTACCTTATTCATGCCTGGAATACCCATGGTTGTGTGGAAGAGATCTATTAACCATGAGCCGATGGCTATTATATCTTATAATTAGGCTAGGAGACTTATTTTTAGGGGTTGGGAGTCTTATCTTGCTTATATTTATGATATTAGTATGGCGAGTCCGTCTTGACTCATTTCCAATAGCTTAAGATTTTTCTGATGATTTTTCTACTAATCTACTTGGTCTTTCTCTTGAACATAATATTGAGTTTGTTATTGGTTTTGAGCTGGGCACCTATCTATTTTTTGGCACCTTATCGTACGGCTCTAGCTGTGCTTAAGGAGCTAAATTCTTAGCTTTAGAATCTTCTTGGTAAGGGTATTACTAGACTGAGTGTGTCTTCTTGGATTGCTTCTGTCTTGTTTGTGAATAAGAAGGATGGTTCCTTGCATATCTGTATTAATTACAAACATCTTAATAAGGTGATGTTAAAGAACCAATAACTTATGCCTCATATTGATGATTTTTTTGACCATCTTCAGGATGAAATGGTGTTCTTGATGATTGACTTGTGGTTTGGTTACCATCGGTTGAGGATTCGAGATGAGAATATCCTAAAAACAGCCTTTAGAACCCATTATAGCCATTATGAGTTCCTAGTGATGTCTTTTGGGTTAACCAATGCCCCAATAGAGTTCATGGATTTGATGAACCACGTGTTTAGGCCTTATTTGGATTCGTTTGTGATTATATTCATCAATGACATCTTTTTTATTAGAGTTGTAGGGAGAAACAAATGCAATATTTAAGGATTCTAGACTTTGAGAGATCGTAGGTTTTTTGCCAAATTCTCTAAGTGTAAGTTCTAGATTGAGTCAGTGACATTCCTTAGACATGTGGTGTTTAAGGATGTGATTATGGTGGACTCGATGAAGATAGAGACTATTTGTGATTATGCTAGGCCTACATGTCCACCTATGGTTTGTAGCTTCAATTGTTTGACCAGTTACTCTATATGTTTTTTGAGGGTTATGATACTATTGCACCGCCAATGACTAGATTGACTCAAAAAGAGGTTCCTTTCCTATGGTTTGAGGAGCCTGAGTTAAGCTTTAGGAAGCTCAAGGGATTTCTTACTTTAGCTCCTATATTGACTCTTCTTATTGAGGTTAAGGGATTCACCGTAAATTGTGATACTCCTGGTGTTGGTTTAGGATGTATGATAATGTAGCATGGTCTAAATACTCCTTATACATTGAGATAATTAAAGGTGTATGATCCTAACTACCTGATGTTGGGTGTATCTATGCATTCTAACATTACTATTCTAGCCTATTTAGCCTTGTTTTTAGGATGATTCATGTGCTTAATGTGTTAATAAAGAGATAAATATGCATTTAAGTATCCATGTATGTGTTTACAATGTTTAATGGTGTTTTCAAGCAAGTTTTGATTCAAATTGATCATTTAGAGTTCAACCGAGAAAACTAGTGTTACTAGCTTGAGCTAGGTGTTTGTCTAGTCTATTGTGTTGGGTTCTAACGTGTTTAATGAGTTCCTAAGATTGTTATTGTGTATTTATATATGAAAGAACTTGTTGGTAGTGTTCAAGGATCAATTGGATCAAGACAAGAGTCAAAACAATAAGTTATAAATCAAAGTGAATGAAGCCTATGCGTAGCTCGAGTTTCTAGTTCACCATATTGGATGTTGTGTTGCTTTGATCCCTTAATTTTTTTGTTTAATTCTATACGATGCTTTGTGAATGGATTATGATGATAAATGAAGGATATACAAGCTTTAAATCAAGTGGAAACAACTCAAAAATGCTCAAAATAGATCAACAATAGACAACTTGGACGCAATTTGGACCCCTTGAATGTCCAGGGTGCATGTGGATGGAAGGGAAGGCTAATTGGCGCGTGATATAGACCAAAATCTTCAGAATGGACCCCAAAAGTGATCTCTCACAATGATGGCGTGTTGCGACCTCCACACCAATTTTTAAACCTCGCGACACAACTTCCACTCCCATTTCTAGGTTGCACATCACGACTTCCACTCCCGTTTGAAAAATGTGCGGTGTGACCCCCCTCCAAACACGGAAAAAAGTTATACTACAGTTTCAATTTGGATTTGTACTACTTGGATACTATGAGTACATCATTGTAAATATTATTATTCACTTTCGAACGTCGTTGGAAGATATTGGAGGCTACCACAACCTCTTTTTAGGTTTTATCATTCTTTAATTTAGTTTCTTTATGGTTTGTATCATCAATCCAAGGGATTGGTTAATGAATATTTCCATTAAAGGATAAACTCCCTTTTCGAGGTTAAGGCCAAGATCATGAATACTTTCATTTTGAATTAACTTTGTTGATTCGCTTATCATTATGTTTGTTTGTTTATCCTTGTTTTAACTAGTTTAAGGATTATCTCCCCTTAGAATATATTCATTGTCCACCTTGTGATCTTGGAAGGGAAAATAGAAAGATAGAACATATGGATAAGCAAGTTAAGGTTCGTAGTCTTTTAAAAAATAAGAATTTTGAATTAGCATCGAGGATAAGTATGTACCTAGAAGCCTTACTTGATTCAAATGTAGGATGATATCTTAAATAACTTAATTGGATTATTACATTCCCGCTCAATAATGTAGTTGTAAGGTCCAAATTGGGTAAAATATTAGAGGTCATGAGACCATGATCATGCGATTAGCCCTACGAATCAACAACCAAGATAGGTGATTTAATGAATGGAGTTCAATAATGTTGTATGATTGTTCGTAAGCCTTAAACCTGGGTTTTTATCCATTGATTGTCCTAATTCATTACTTTTTTGCACTAGTTTAGTTTATTTTTAGTTTACAATTCTAAAGCTTTCTCAGTTACTCTATCTCAATAGTTGAACTAGAATAGGGTAGCTGTTTAACACAAGTCCCTGTGGGATCGATATTCAGATTTCTTGAAGGCTACTTTACTACTTGGTAGACCACGTACACTTGCGTCTGCACTGTCAAGTTTTTGGCGCTGTTGTCGAGGACTTGTAGTGTAACGCCCTGATTTTCTAAATCAAAATGCTACACGGTGCTCATGACATCGAGGGACCACAAGCTAACCTATGACTAATATCTGCACCTGTACACTGCATATATAATGTAATAATGCAGAAAACATGAACATGTAGGCCATAAGGTTCAACTGAATAAACAATCTGTCAAAACATACTATCCATATGGGTAAAAGATACCCAAAACAGCTGAACACTGAATCAAATCTGAACATAAGTCTGAATACTAAATTTGAAAGCCTCTAAGTACTGTCTGAATAAGGAGTTGAAGGAACATGTATCCAACTAACTCCGTAAACTGATAACGGATTAAAATAATAATGAATAAATCAAATCATATTGTCCTAGAATGAAGAGGACTCACTGAATCTCTACGACAGGAAATGCTACTGCTACTGCTGATCTGGAGTTCGTGTCTCTGAACCTATGGTGTAACCATAACGCAAATACGTCAGTACGAGGGAATGTACTGAGTATACGAGTGGGGTAGGATAAATATAAACAGGGTTTACATGCATGAACAATGCTAACTGTCTGACTGATATAAACGTAAGAGTCCAAACACGCATACATAGTAACTGAAATCGTGGGTGCATGATAGCTAGTCCTGTATACTAATACATAGTTTACTGATGGCTAACATGACTGATACTAAAATTCTGATAACATGGGCGACCGTATCTGACAATCCTGAATCTGATAGAACTATTTGAGTTCCGTACTGTAACTAAGTCTGACTATATCTGACCGTCCTGATATACTAAAATCTAAAGACCTATCTGAGTTCTTTTACTGAGACTAATTCTGAAACTGTGCGAGGTAGTTGGTTAACCGACATGCCCCAATAATGTATATAGCTAAGTTGGGGTCCAATCTCTGCCCCGACTGGAGGGGTGTCTATAACGCACCACTGGTAAGGACAGTTGTAGGTGACCCTTAGCTGGCAGGCATTTGAAAAGATAATGGTAGGAACCCTAAACTGACAGGTTAAGCCACCTCATCAACCCTAATTTGACAGGCTAAGATATCTCAACCTACGCTGGCTACGTAGTTCTGGAACACAAGGATGACTGCTAAGAATCACACCCTAAACTGGTAGGTGAGTTCCCATCCTTAGGTTTACTCGGTGCTAACTTTTACTCCCATCTGAAGAGACTAAACATGATTCAACTAATTGTACATAGATAGTTTAACTGGCTTTCGTTGACTGATGGAGTAGTACCATTATCTGAGAGTTAACTGAGATTATGAGATTTTTGAGGTTTCCTAAGTCACATGACTGACTGAGTTCTATAGATTATAGCTTGACTGAGATTATTGTGACAACATGACATGGATCTAGGCACACAGCTATGCTTTTCGGGTATGAATACCTCCTGGAATCGGTAGAAGGAAATTGACACACATGATATGACTTGTTCATAAGATTTAAGTCCACAATTCATAATATCATAAGTAGGGGATATTGTATTTCATATAGTTATTCAACATCTTAAACATTGTAGGGAATGCATAGATATATTTCGTGTACATATTGTATCTCCATATCTTACATGCTTCATACCACCATAATAGCAACACATGGAAAGCATGGGATTCATATTGAAGTATATAGCTAACATGGACTTGTCATTTAGGCATCATAGAACCATACAAACATGAATTTCTAGCACCCTAAGCATTTTATCAAGCACCTTGCATGAATTCTTTAAGGCATAGGTGAGTTTCATACTTGCACCATATTAAACCACCTAAAGTTCATGGTTTTCAATTAACAAACATATATATCCCATGAAAACACCTTTATACATCACATTGAAAATTAAACAACAATCATCAACATGTACATATTCATATCACCACAAAAAGTTTACAAAATAATATTTAAAACATGGTTCTTGAGCTCTATGAACGGATTGGATCCATAGATGAACACTACACATACCTTAGAAAGGAAACTTTGAAGATTTGTTGGAGAGTTCTTGAATTGGAAAACTTTAACTCTTGATTCTATTGGAAAAAGGCTTAAATCTTGCTCTTTGAGAGATGAGTTTGATGGAAAACCCTAATATTATGGTTGAGAGTGTAAGAGGGGGTTTTTAGGATGCTTAACTGAAGAAAAATAGGAAAAATTATTCCTCTTTAGGGTTATAAGTTTTGGAAGGTGAAGGAAATGACCAAAATACCCTTATAAAATAAATTCTCAGTTGTTGAAAATCATAGCTGATGACATTTGTGACAAGGCATCAAAAAATATGACAATCCATCAAAAATATCTTCACACAGGAGATGGAACTGATTGTTTCTGCCTAAGCCTGATGACATTTATGACAAGACATCAAAAATGTGACAGGCCATCAAAAATGTCGTCACACAGAAGCTGGATTTTTCCTAAGGCTGACGACCTTCATGATAGGGCATCACAAATGTGTTAAGCTACCACGAATGTCATCACTTACTAGCTGGTTTCTACCTAAGGCTGATGACCTTTGGATAGGGCGTCACAAATGTGGTGAGCTACCACGAATGTCGTCACACTGTTTCTATCCTAACATGCTGGAGTAAAATGGGAATAAATCTTTGATCCGATATCAGATTTAGGCGAAATTTATATCATTGGAAAGATAATTCAATTATTTATCTATTAATTGTTCATGAGATTAAAATATCCAAGTATAATGAGAGATATGCTCATTTGAGGTTGACTATACCAATATCCTTCTCAAGAATTCAATCGGTAAGGATTGTTTTGATTGGTCTGATAGCTGGGAGTTATTTGGAGCCTTAATATACATATAACCTAATCATAAAACTATAAAAGAAAAATGATGTACTATACATGATCTTTGTACATGGCTCTAATATTGGTTTGGATTTTTTTGGGGTATTACAATATCTCCCCCTTGGAAACATTCGTCCTCGAATGATGACTGCTTGAGAGGAGAGAAAAGATAAAACAATGCATACACTAATCATGCTCAACTGGCACATGATTTTAGGACTGAATTGAATTCAAAACTGAATATAGCCCAACTGAACATGCATATCTGATGCATGACTGATAAGCTGAACTCATGAATGCATGATAAGATATGCACTGATACTTGATACCAATTTTATACTGAAATTTTGAAGATGCAATTGAATAAGCTTAAGGAAAATGGTTACCTCGAGCTAAGTCTGAATTATTGGAGAAAAGATAAGGGTACTTGGTTCGCATGTCTACTTCTGCTTCCCAAGTAGCTCCCTCTATGGACTAATTCCGCCAAAGAACCTTGACTTGAGGGACTTCTTTGTTCCTCAGCCTACGAGTCTGATAGTCAAGGATCTTGACTGGAATCTCTTCATAAGAGAGGCTATTCTGAATGTCAACGCTCTGAATAGGGACTACAACTGCTGGGTCACCTATGAACTTCTTGAGCAAAGAGACATAGAAGACTGGATGAACTGAGGCTAGATCTGAAGGCAATTCGAGCTCATAGGCTACCTTGCCAATGCAACTTAGAATCCTGAAGGGACTGACATATCGGGGACTAAGCTTTCCCTTCTTGCTGAATCTCTTCATTCCCTTCATGGGAGAGATCTTGAGATAGACATAGTCATCTACCTTGAATTCGAGATCCTTTCTACGAATATCTGCATAAGACTTCTATTGGCTCTGAGCAGCCTGGAGTCTTTCTCTAATCAACTGAACTTTCTCTAAGGCATCAAATAAGAACTCAAGCCCTATGACTGTGGTCTCACTAACTTCGAACCAACCGATCGGAGACCTACATCTCCTACCATAGAGAGCTTTGAATGAAGCCATCTAAATACTAGAATGATAGCTGTTCTTGTATGTAAACTCAATCAAAGGCAAGTGGTCATCCCAGCTTTCCTTGAAATCAATTGCACACGCCCTTATCATATCTTGTAGAGTCTGAATGATCCTTTCTGCTTGACCATTTGTCTGATGATAAAATGCTGTACTGAGATAAACTTGGGTACCAAGACCTTTTTGGAATGCTTTCCAGAAGTGAGAGATGAACTGGGTACCTCTATCTGAGATGATAGATAGTGGAACACCGTGTAATCTGATCAACTCCCTGATATAGAGTTTGGCATAATCCTCAGCTAAATAAGAGGTATGCATTGGAAGGAAATGAGCTGACTTAGTCATTCTGTCTATAATGGCCCAAACTGAATCATGCTGATGACGTGTTCTAGGCAAACTCATCACAAAGTCCATGTTCACGTCTTCCCACTTCCAAGTAGGAATAGTGAACTCCTGCATGGAACCACTAGGTTTCTGATGCTCTATCTTAACCTGCTGACATATAGAGCACTTAGCAACAAACTCTGCAACATCCTTCTCCATCCCACTCCACTAATAGATCTCTCGCAAGTTATGGTACATCTTAGTGGCCCCTGGATGAATAGAGTATCATGTACCATGCGCTTCTACAAGAATTTGATGCCTTAAGTCATCTACACTGGGAACACATAGACAACCCTGACAACAAAAAACACTATCTCCTCCTTAGGAGAAAACCTCTACTTCTTGACTCTAAACTGACTCTTTTAGCTTGACAAGGCTAGGATCCCTTTCTTGCTTCTTTTTCAACTCAAAAACTATAGATGACTCTGAACTACTCTGAACACATACACCACCCTCTGAAGAGTCGATGAAGCGAACGCCTAGTCTGTCAAGCTGATGAATCTCCTGAGATAATTTCTTCTTACTATCCTCAACATGGCCACCCATGGACAGTCTACTGAGTGTGTCGGCCACTACCTTAGCCTTACCAGGATGATAAAGGACACTCATGTCATAATCTTTCAAGAGCTCTAACCACCTTCTCTAACAAAGATTGAGATCTTTCTGGAAAAGGACATACTGAAGGCTCTTATGATCTGTGAAGATGTCTACATGAACACCGTATAGATAATGCCTCCAAATCTTTAAGGTAAAGACAACTGCTGCTAACTCAAGGTCATGAGTAGGATAATTCTTCTCATGGTGATTTAACTGTCTTAAATCGTAGGCTATGACTCTACTATGCTGCATGAGGACACAACCTAAACCTACTCTGGATGCGTTACAATATACTACGAATCCATCAGAACCGTTGGGAAGTGCTAAAACTGGAGTTAAGGTGAGTCGAGTCTTCAAATCCTAAAAACTCTTCTCGCAAGGTTCTGGCCACTAAAACTTGACCTTCTTATGAGTCAATCTAGACATAGGAGATACAATAGTAGAAAATCCCTCGACAAACCATCAGTAATAGCCAGCCAAACCCAAAAAACTCCTAATATCTGATGGAGAGATAGGGCAAGGCTAGTTTCTTACCGCTTCAGTTTTTTGAGGATCTACTCTAATGTCATCACCGGAAGAAATGTGGACAAGGAATGCTACTGATCTTAGCCAAAATTCGCACTTAATAAACTTGGTGAACAATTGGTGATCCCTGAGAGTCTGAAGAACAATTATGAGATGGTCTGAATGATCACGCTCTGTGAATATAATCTATGAAGACTATGATGAATATGTCCAAGTACTGCTTGAACACCCAGTCCATCAAGTCCATGAAAGCTACAGGGGCATTGGTAAGACCAAAGGACATGACTAGAAATTCAAAGTGACCCTACCGAGTATGAAAAACTGTCTTTGGGATGTCACATTCTCTAACTCTGAGCTGATGATAGCCTGATCTGAGGCCTATCTTAGAGAAATAACTGGCACCCTGAAGTTGGTTAAACAAGTCCTCTATCCTAGGCAGCGGATACCTATTCTTGATCGTGACTTTGTTGAGCTGACGGTAATCAATACACATTCTGAGAGAACCATCTTTCTTGCGCATGAATAAGACTGGCGCACCTCATGGGGATACATTGGGCCTAATGAATCCCTTATCTAAGAGATCCTTCAACTAATCTTTCAGTTCCTTGAGTTCTGCTGGTGCCATTCTGTATGGCATAAAAATAGGCTGAGTATCTGGGAGAAGGTCTATGCCGAAGTCAGTTTCCCTTTTGGGAGGAATGCCTGGAAGTTCTTCGGGAAAGACGTCTAAATATTCATTAACCACTGGGATTGATTCGAGACTGGGAGATTCAAAACTGGAATCCTTAACATGCACGAGATGATACACACACCCCGTAGAAATTATTTTTGTTGCTCGAAAGTAGGAAATAAACCGACCCCTGAAAGACGAAGTGCTACCCTTCCACTCTAAGATGGGCTTATTCGGGAACTAAAACTAAACTATCCTATTTCTACAGTCAACTATGGCATAGCAGGAGTGAAGCCAATCCATGTCGAGAATGATATCAAAATCAGTTATCTCTAACTCGATTAAATCTGCTGAAGTGGATTTTTGAAATATCATAACCGGGAAGTACCTATATACCCACTGAGCTATGATGGTTTTACCCACTGGGGTAGAGACTGAAAAGGGCTCTACTATAATTTTGGGATTGATTTCAAAATTAGCTGCTATGTATGGACTGGCAAAAGACAAGGATGCACCTAGGCCTAGCAAAGCATAAACATGAACATGAAAAATCTATAACGTACCAGTAACGACATCAGGAGAATTTTCTTGATCCTGTCGGGTCTGAAGAACATAGAGTCTATTTGGGAGTTGCCTACTAGTAGCACTGGAAGTGGGACCCTGCTAATTCGGGCGACCGGACTGAGCTGTGGAACGATTCTACTGGACCTGAGGGCCTGGCTGAGGACCCTCCCTAATCCTGTGGCCTAGCTTACCACAACCAAAAAAGACATCACTACCGGCTCTGCAAAAACCCTTATGGTTCTTACCACAAGTCTGACAAAGGGGTTTTGTTCGGACACTGCTAACACTGCCCTGAGATTTAGAGCCTGGTGCTCTGTCTCTATTGTTGTCCCTAAACTTTTGCACTGGGGAACTAGCGGAGGAAGGGGTTGGAACTGCTGACTTAGGATGAAACTGCGAACGATTTCCCTCCTCTAATTTGGGCTGAGCAAAACTGGAACTGCCTGCTCTTGCTTTCTTGTTTTGCCTCTTCCTAGTCTTAACCTTCTTCTCCTCTATCTGTTGAGTATGGGTTATGAGCCTGGATAAGGTCATATCACTGTTTATCATTGCATACGTACACTCATTTACCACGCTATCATTCACCCCTGACACGAACTTGCTCATCTTAGCCCTGTTGTCTGTAACTACTTGAAGGGCATATCTGGCTAGCTGAGTAAATCTAAGAGAATACTCTTTAACTGTTATATTTTCCTGCTTGAGATTGATGAACTCAAGAGCTTTGGCCTCTCTCAGATCTTGGGTAAAGAATCTATCTAAGAAAGCCATAATAAATTCTTCCCACTTAATAGGACCTATATTCTCTAACCTTTCTGCTAACCACTGCTTGTACCAAGTGTGAGCGACATCCTGCAATTGGTATGTGGCTAACTCAGCACTTTGAGAAGAAGTGACTCCTATGATATCAATGACCTTCTGGACTTGATCAATGAATTCCTGAGGATCCTCATATGGCTTAGACCCAAAGAAGGATGGAGGGTTCAGTCGGGTGAAGTCCCAAATCCTAGCTGCTGCTAATTGGCCACTGGGTTGGCTGGAACGATTGCTGGTCATTCATTCTGGGTAGCTACAGACTGAGAAAAAGTGGTAAATGCGGTCTTGAAATCCGCATAAGAAATATGTTCTCCCAAAGGATCTTCGGGCTGAGGATCTGGCTAATTTCTTCTCTTTGGAGGCATGTTTCTCAAATATAATGTAATAATATGGAAAACATGAACATGTAGGCCATAATGTTCAACTGAATAAAGAATCAGTTAAAACATAATATCCATATGGGTGAAAGATACCCAAAATAATTAAAAACTGAATCAAATCTGAACATAAGTCTGAATACTAAATCTAAAAGCCTTTAAGTACTATCTGAATAAGGAGTTGAAGGAACATGTCTCCAACTAACTCCATAAACTGATAACAGACTAAAATAATTATGAATAAATCAAATCATATTGTCCTCGAATGAAGAGGACTCACTAAATCTCTGCGACTGGAAATGCTACTGCTACTACTGATCTAGAGCTCATGTATCTGAACCTATGGTGTAACATAAAAAGAAAGCACCATAGCACAAATACGTCAGTACGAGGGAATGTACTGAGTATATGAGTGGGGTAGTCTATATATAAATAGGGTTTACATGCATGAACAATTCTAACTATCTGACTAATATGAACGTAAGAGTACAAATATGCATACATAGTAACTGAAATCATAGGTGCATGATAGCTAGTCCTGTATGCTAATACATGGTTTACTTATGGATAACATGACTGATACTGAAATTCTGATAACATGGACGACTGTATCTGACAATCCTAAATTTGATGGAACTATCTGAGTTTCATACTGTAACTGAGTGTGACTGTATCTGACAGTCCTGATATACTAAAATCTGAAGACCTATCTGAGTTCCTTTACTGAGAATGATTCTAAAACTGTGGGAGGTAGTTGTTTAACCGATATGCCCTAATAACGTATATAGCTAAGTTGGGGTCTAATCTCTGCCCCGACTGGAGGGGTGTCAATACTGTGCCACTGGTAAGGACAATTGTGGGTGACCCTCAGCTGGCAGGTATTCAAAAGGAGAATGGAGGGAGCCCTAAACTGACAGGTTAAGCCACCTCATCAACCCTAATCTGACAGGATAAGATGTCTCAACCTACGCTGGCTACGTAGTTCTGGAACACAAGGATAACTACTAAGAATCACACAATAAACTGGTAGGTGAGTTCCCATCCTTGGGTTCACTCAATGCTAACTTTTACTCCCATCTGAAGAGACTAAACATGATTCAACTGGCTGTACATGGATAAATTAACTGATTTCTATTAACTGATGAGTAGTACCATTATCTGAGAGTTAACTGAGATCATGAGATTTGTGAGGTTTCCTAAGTCACATGACTGACAGAGTTCTATAGATTATAGCTTGACTAAGATTTTTGTGACAACATGACATGGCTCTAGGCACACAACTATGTTTTTCGAGCATGAATACCCCCAGGACTCGATAGAAGGAAACTGACACACATGATATGACTTGATCACAAGATTTGAGTCCATAATTCATAATATCATAAGTAAGGGATATCATATTTCATATAGTTATTCAACATCTCAAACATTGTATGGAATGCATGGATATATTTCGTGTACATATTGTATATCTCCATATCTTACATGCTTTAGACCACCACAATAGCAACACATAAAAAGAATGGGATTCATATTGAAGTATATAGCTAACATGGACTTGTCATTTAGACATCATAGAACCACACAAACATGAATTTATAGCATCCTAATCATTTTATCAAACACCTTGCATGAATATTTTAAGGCATAGGTAAGTTTTATACTTGCACCATATTAAACCAGCTAAAGTTCATGGTTTTCAATTAACAAACGTATATATTCCATGAAAACACCTTTAGGCATCACATTGAAACTTAAACAACAATTGTCAACATGTACATACTCATATTACCATAGAAAGTTTACAAAATAATATTTAAAACATGGTTCTTGAGATATATAAACGGATTGGATCCATAGATAAACACTACGTATACCTTAGAAAGGAAACTTTGAAGCTTTGTTGGAGAGTTCTTGAATTGGAAAACTCTAACTCTTGATTCTCTTGGAAAAAGGCTTGAATCTTGCTCTTTGAGAGATGAGTTTGATGGAAAACCCTAATCTTGTGGTTTAGAGTGTAAGAGAGGGTTTTTAGGATGCTTAACTGAAGAAAAATAGGAAAGATTATTCCTCTTTAGGGTTATATGTCATGAAAGGTGAAGGAAATGACCAAAATACCCTTATAAAATAAATTCCCAGTTGCTGAAAATCATAGCTGACGACATTTGTGACAAGGCATCAAAAATGTGATAAGCCATCCAAAATATCATCACACAAGAGCTGGAATTGATGATTTCTGCCTAAGCCTGATGACATTTATGAAAAGGCATAAAATATGTGACAGTCCATCAAAAATGTCATCACACAGAAGATGGATTCTGCCTAACGTTGACGACCTTCGTGATAGGGCATCACAAATATGGTAAGCTACCACGAATGTCATCAGTTAGGAGCTGGTTTCTGCCTAAGGCTGGCGACCTTCGTGATAGGGCATCACAAATGTGGTAACCTACCATGAATTTCGTCACTTAGGAGCTAGTTTTTGCCTAAGGCTGACGACCTTCATCATAGGGCGTCACAAATGTGGTAAGCTACCACGAATGTCGTCGCACTATTTCCAGCCTGACATGCTGGAGTAAACTAGGAATAACTCTTTGCTCCGATATCAGATTTAGAGAAAATTGGTATCATTGGAAATATAATTTAATTATCTATCTGTTGATAGGTCATGAGCTCAAAAATTCTAATTATAATGAGAGATATGTTCGTTTGAAGTTGACTATACCAATATCCTTCTCAAGAATCCAATCGGTAAGGAATGTTTTATTTGTGTCATAGCTGGGAGTTATTTGAAGCCTTAATATACATATAACCTACTCATAAAACTATAAAAGAACCATGATGTACTATGCATGAGCTTGGTACATGGCTCTAATCTTGGTTTGGATTTTTTTGTGGTATTACATGTAGATTAGCAACTATCTTATTTTTTTTAGCTATATTGAGTTGTAAATAGTTTAGTCTTTTTTAGTTTTTTATTAGTTTCTCTTATTTCTCTTTTATCGCACTTCTTGACATGGAAGCTTGGGATAGATAGTTTTTGAGTGATGACGATTCTTGTTATTTTTGGAGGAGGACCACATCATGCAGCTTATTGTCCAGATTTTGATGGAAGTGCATGGACAGGACTTTTACAATAAGATGCGGATACTATTCTATCTGTGGAGCAGACTGCAACTAGGTGTTTGGTTTGTGGTCAAAGTGGTCATACTACAACTATGTGTGCTGTCAATTCAAATTTAGAATTGTTTGAGGGCTATGCTGAAAGGCAAAATTATATAGAAAACTACAATTAAACGACACCAAATCAGACATAAATTTAGGTTTGGAACAACCACCACCAGCAGTTTTAGCAGCAACAACCAACATGCAGGCAAAAACTTAAACTAGCAATTAGGAAGAGATAATGAAACAACTTTTAGCATCTTAAGTACAGTTGTTGGCAGACTTGAAGAACCATCGAAAGGCTGCAAAGCAATTGTGTAATCAACTGGAGATAGATGTATAGTTGACTTCCCAACCTATTACAAAAAAAGTTGCTGAAAATCCAATGAAGTCTGAGTACTCGAAATATGAAGTTGTTGAACCGGTTCAGGAAATACCATCATTACCATCTCCACAAAGGCAAATAAAAACAAAAGAATCACAGCCACTCAACTGTCATCTTTCTCTTGAGACTGAAATTGAGAAGGTGAAATATAGTGAGTATGTTAGTGATTGTGTATATTTAGACGTGGGATTGGTTGGTCCTCATTCAAAGCACTTTTCTATATTATGTTTAGAATATGTCTTGTCTGTGGAATCATTTAAAATAGTAGAAGAGTGTGAAGATGAGGAACAAGAATCCAATATTCTTCATTTTACACAAGACAAGCAACATAAAAACATACCTCACTTTAAGGCCAGGGGGTTTACCATGCACATTCTATTACTTGGTTCTCTAATTTTTGTACCACCTCCCTAAGATCGAGGTAAGAAGATGGATACAATGTTGGGGGTGAAATTTATATCCTCAAGGTAGAGGAAAAAGTTGATGTGGGTCGTGCCGCGACACAAAATTGGGCGCTTTTTGGGAGGCAACCCAAGTTATGGTATATTTTATTTTTAGGTATTGAGTCACAGGTTGATGGGAAGTCTGAGTACTGAAAACCTGAGCTTAAAGCATGGCGAACACTCAGTGTGGGGTTCCCAGACCTTCTTGATATTTAAAGATGCTACTAGCTAGGCCTAGAGGCCTTAGGGAGTATTTCTATCTCTCACTTTAAAAGTTCACTTTGGAGACAAAGTATATTTTTAAATATGGCGTGGGAAAATTCCTAATTTTTGGTTCAATTTAATTTTTTTTTAGGTTAGGAATAAGTGAGATATTCTTGTTGATGCTATTTTTGATTACATGGTGCAACTTTTTTAATTGTAAAAGCATGTTGATTTTGAGTACTACTTTTGAGACTCTTAGGCTCAAGTTTTTGACTCCTTTTCTTGTTGGCTTATAATTTGAATTCATGCTATTGTATGGTTGGAAGTCTATGATGATCCTATGTGAGTGAAACTTATGCCATGTGTGATGTAAGGTATTTTGTATATTCCTCGTTGCACGTGATGTCTAGAACTTTCCTGGTGTGTGTGAGAATTGAAATAAAGAGTGTGGGTTTAGGAGATGATGTAAGCATTTCTTTGATAACCTTGATTTATACCTTTGTTTTGACCTACCTTTATTCGTAATCCTATTAATACTCATTGAACCTTTAGCATTTTCTCTGTTAGACTACTTTGTAGCCTAATCCCTTTTTTTATGGACCTTAATTGGATCCAAAATTTCCTAAGTGATTTAACTTAAAATTGAGTAAGTAATGAGTTTTAAAAATAAAAGAAAAAGGTGAAATTAATGTTCCAAAGTCTAGCTATTGGCGTGTTCAATTGTTGTGGTTGGGAGTAGCTTAAATTGTTTGGAAAATTTCTAAATTTTAGCCCGGATGTGTTACAATGAACCTATTTTGGCACTGGTCCTTCTTGGATAATGTGCACCTCCACTAAGGCAAATTTCTTAAGTTGAGGGTGGCTTTCATAGGTGTTCCTAGCATAAAATGGGTGAGAAAAAAGGAAAAAATTTAAAGAAAAGAAACTTTTACCACGTATTTGTAAAAATGCTTAAAAGAGATGAGGCAAAAAAAAGATATGGGAGAATAAAAAGGTGTAATTTAGTTGTTG